>NC_143586.1:40834609-41151216 GCF_048544385.1 Mastigoproctus giganteus | reverse complement strand
TGCTCGCGGATTATCGGGGTTGAATTGCAGTTGGAAGTTGTGATATTCTGGAAGTGTTCCTTGTTCTCTGTTACATTCTTAAGGTAAAGTGATAATAAATTATAGAGGAATTGCTTTTTATAAGGTTTACTGTTACCACACTGGCTGGTACAACATGGCCACCGTGTGGTAACGATCACTTATCGCTATCTTTGATTTGGCGGGAAAATATTAGAGAGCCTTGGTGTATTAAGGGTATTGGGTACAATATCTGTTTTAACTGTATTTTTGATAAAATGGGTAATAAAAACCAAGAAAGGAAGTTAGTGGGTGTTAAGGTAAGTAGGAAAAGTACAGAATTTCCTCCATTGCCTTCTGCAGTATTAAGAAGTTCTAAGTTACCCAGGCCAGTGGAGAAAAAAAGTCTGATAATAAAACTATTAAAGGAAGAGTGCAAAAAATTTCATCAATTCCATAGTCATCGGTTGATGACAATTTAAAGCTAATTTAGAATGTGAGGTAGATCTTGTGCAAGATCTGGAGGAAATATAAGATTTTATTTTGCAGGAAGAATCTAAAAGAGAAAAAAGATTTAAGTGTGAGGGGAAAGTGGTATAATTGTGAGTAACATACACGAGCAACAAAACGGGTATGAAGATGTGACATCTATCTATGAATTAGTTATAAATTTAAAAAAAAAACAAAAAAAAAACTAGTAGTTGACTATATGACAAATGAATAAAATAACCAAAACAACTTCTAATTATGCTTGGGATAAGTGGATAATATGGAGACGGTCACCAATAGTATTAATTATAGATAATGAAAGGTTGAAGGCGAGAATAAGTGAATTGCAAGTGAAAGCTTCACTGATTGATGATATAGTGAGAGGTCAACTATTCGGGGAGCAGACTATGACATATACTGATAAGGTGGAAACTGGTAATATGGGAGATCAATTAAATAGCTCAAGGGAGATGAAGGATAGGCTTTCTATGCAAAAGTTGTCTGAAACTTCAGACATCTTTTGCATAGAAATACAGACTAATATAAGATTTAAGGCAAAGACTACTAATTGGGTTATTGGGCTCTCTTCTAGACATTTGAAATGAATTTTTGCAAAAAAGACAGGGTATTCTTAAATTACTCTTCGTATAAATTTCGAAGATTTACTCTTGTTTCCAAATGTTTTAAATGCTTAGGTTACTATTCAGCGAATAATGCTACTGGCTATATATCGAGTATGTGGGTCAGTTTCAACAAACGCCTTGCAGGTGATAGCTGGGGTTTTACCCCTGGATTTGCAAATATCACACAAAGGATTTATATATCACTTAAAGAAAGGTAAGGTATTGGAATAACTTCTCTAATATATTAATAATTACTAGTACTAACATTGAGAAGAAAAGAATTTTAAAATCGATGACCATACTATTGACTCCCTCACCCAGAGTTTGGGAATTTTTCTTCCTCGCTGGTACTCGGGATTTGGCAACCTGAGTACGGGATCGCCGGCATCCACTGTATGGCATATCCACCAGCGGATGCGGGATCCTCTGCTTGGCAGAGAAAATTGGACCAGGCCCGGCTTCACGTGCTCAGAGATGGGCACCAGGAATCAGCTCTCCAGGTACTAGCTGCTCCCTGGTGGCAAAGTGGCCTGACATAAACACCACATACTGCAGTAGATACACTAATACACACGGAAACATACATTAATGCTACTTTAGGCCCGTTTTACAGAGATTCTGTATACCATCACAGATAGGCATATGCCTAGATTCCACAACAGGGAACACATACACATGACCATGGTCTTTAACCAGAGGTCATCCAGAGTATCAGAGTTTTGGTATTGGAGCCCTCATACCCACTGTGAATGCTAGAAACTACTTATCCATTATGGCTTACCAGGTACACCCCTTGATGGTGACTGTCTTCCAGGGTATCACAGGCATTCTCCAGAAGAATAATATGTCCTGCCATATTGCCGGTATTATTCGAGAGTGGTTCGCCGAACAGGAAAGTGAATTCCAGGCGCTACCTTAATCGCCGGATTCTGAGGATATGAGTGCCATAGAATATCTCTGGGATTATGTGGATCATCAGATACTCCACCATGGACTATCTCGAAAATCTATGGACGCAATCATGGCGACATGGTATAATATACCTCCTGCAACATTCAGAGGGGTTACAGAGTCCAGTGTGTGTGTGTGTTAATAAATTTTCTACATACAAAACATATATGTATGCGCGCGCGCGCGCATACATATGTTTTGTATGTAGAAAATTTATTAACGAAGTTATCTCTCTCTTCCAAATTTATTAAACCAACTAAATTTTAAAATTAGTGTAATAATGAAATTACAATTTGACTATATAAATTTAATTGCAGTCAAAGTTATTGAAACTATTTGGTAAGGTTTAATGATGCAGTTGGATACATCTTTAAATTAAAAACGGGACGTTTAGTTTAAAAGGTTTCCGACTGCAGTTGAAAAAAAAAAAAAAAAAAAAAAAGCTTCATCTCTAAACCACAGAAGAGCAAAGGCTAACATTACCACAAATCAATACAAAACTTAAATGGCGAAGATTTGGAAGAATATTCGAGACCGTGAGGTTATCTTAAGCAACGCAGCATTGAATTACCTCAGTGCCACCTACAATTCATTACAAAATTAACATCAAACATTAATACTTCGCATATTCACTTGGCAAGCCTCATTTCTGCGTGTTAAGTACTTGAGCGTTAAGTATACAGTGGAATGAACTCATTACCCACAATGCCTAGTACTCCAGAAGAACTCGGGGCGCCTTTTCTATAGCCCTACTTCATATGGATAGCAACGCGCGCGCTCAGACTTCTATCAGCAAAACGCCAGCACAATGTATCCTAATCGGCATGCCCATTAAATTACCTTTTCCTCATTTCGCTGGGTCGTTCATGTGAAAGATGCGAACGCGCCATCACTAGCCACAAAGCCCGTCTCCGTCAGCGGCTTCGCTTCCCGTCATCACGGATGCTATTTGTGGGCAGTCATCCCCCCTATTACCCACCCCAACTCTATCTGAAGGTAGCGGAGCCGGCCGAAGTTGGGAGTTTTATTGGGAAATATTTTCCAAAGCGATGTCAAAGAGACCACATGATGGAACCTCACAAAGAGAGATCAGGGCTGCGTTTGATCAGTATTTCTTTGTGCGTCTATACGAACAAATACTGATCTTCCTGTACGAATTGCGCACTAATTAAGAATCATTAGATACTATTAGGGATAACACTTAAATGAGCCATTTGTGGCTTTCATTAAAAGCATGAAATTGAATGACGATAGTCTTAATTATTTCCTTTGGAATGTTCTTGGCAGCTTTGTAGGAGCAGATCTGAAGAGGAAGGCAATCAAGCGTTATATGGGTACTTCCTGTAAATTTAAGACCGGGTAAGCAAATCAGAATTGACCAGCATCTCTTCTATGGACTTGTTTTTAAATGATGGACATTATTTTTTTTTCAAAGGCCAAGGTAAATAATATCAAAGGCCTAAGAGAAATTCATATTTTCCCACTAAATGCGTTTGAATTCAAGGTAAAAAATATATGTCAACATATATACATAATGCATAATTGTCTTCACCATGTCCATTGGTCCCCATCTAATAATTCGTTTCCTAGTGGATGGATTTTTATGAAATTTTATATTTGAGCCTTTTAAAAATATTTGTCGAGCTGTTCCAAATTTTATTAAAATCAGACCAATAGAAATCCGGTTATCATTATCGGATTTCTATTGGTCTGAAAATGCATCCACTGAAACTAGTTCCAGTGGATGCATTATTTTAAAATTCCCAAATTGTTGGCGCTTTCATCAGATACGTAAGAATATTCCGTGATAGAGAGAGATTTATAATTTGTATAGAGTTAGACAGTTTAAAAAGCAATGCCCACAGCAAAAGAGGACATTCAAGTTTGTTTTGTTTTCCTTTTTGTATGCAGAGAAAGCGATATTTGTAATTGGCTTATATCGAGAGGCAAAAAGTTGGAGCTAATCCAAAGAAAGATGTCTGGAAATCAGAGTGCTGCTGAAAACAAGAATAGCAGCCAAGCAGCTGTTTCTTTGGTTTTTCACTGGAGAAAATTCTACACAAATTTGTAAATTACCTCAAAAGAATTAGAATTTAAGGAATGCTTCTAGAAATACCCAGAAATATTTAAGAATTGTTTGATACCTTGATTTCCCCAGCTTCAAACATATCCTGTTCTCAAAATGCAGGATCTGTTTTTTTTTTTTTTTTCTTCAAAGAAAGTCTACAACAGAGAGTATACAAAATTAAGATGCCCATTGCGATTTCAAGAAAGGAACTGGACGCGCTTTAAATATCGTACCAAGTTTTAATGAATCATAAAAGAGATTCATTACCATACTGCATTTTAATGAAACCTCATTATCTTACATCTTTGTTCCAGAAATATCTCTTCATCGTTAACTACTTCGAACTTTGTAAAGAATTCTCTTTGAGCACTCAGAACAATCCCTCGAAACTCGAATTTCTTTGGCACTATGAAAATATGGGTGAATTTTTTTGATCTGAATCTTCGGATCACAAAAATTCAAAATAACTGAGGTTCTATATATAAACAAAATAGCAAAAATAATCACGTGAGAAAAGTCAAATTAATATTATACTTGCTCTAAGCACTATTCATTAAATCAACCTAATAATATGGAATAATTTTGTATTACTTTCGAATTTGGTTGAGAAACTGGACTAATTCGGTGATGCATCTACACCATAACATTCTTTCAATCTGGCAAGTGTCCAGAACTTGAGTAGAATCTAGTGCCATGAGGGAAACTAGAATTTCTGTCTTATCTTGCTACACGTTGAAACAGTGTATAACAAGGTTGCCACACATCATTCAGTTTCTTGTTTTCTCCTGGCAACAGGAGAAAACAGGAAAAAAAATCGCGTTCACTTCAATTTTTCTCTTCGTGAAAAAGGACAACTCATTTAGGCCTCATAAAATGTTTCTGATTCTGAATGACATCTATGTACAGATTCTTACATCTAGACATTTCTCATATAAAAATTTCTTAATTAATATTATATGAAAATAAACAAGCAAATTTTTTTTTAAATAGGGTAAAAAAAGTTTTAAAAATGTTGCGATCTTTGTAACTAACTTCGACTGGATACATTCAGATGAATGAGGTCGGTTGTTTTATTTAATTTTTTAATAAGTTTTAAAATTCTTCCATCTAAATTCTTCGTGATCATTTAACCAAAGAGATAGGTGAATTACTTAAAAAGAAGCTCTTGCTATTTTTAATGTTAGATTAGTAAAGACAGTAACTAAAAGTCATTGAGTTATAATTAAGATCAATATTACCTGTTGTATAAAGCAATGGTTAGGCCACATCTTGAGCATTGTATTCAGGCATGGAAGCCTCATTTTAAGAAGGATATGAATTGGTTTTAGCGGGTACAGAGAAGGACAATAAGATTAGTCAAGGACAAAAAAGGGTACTCTTACAAGAAAGGGCTTCGGTTCTGCGAACTGAAACGTCTGGAGACTAGTCACCTGCTAGATCTGATTGAGATGTTTAAAGATTTGAATGGATTGGGTAACCTTAATGTTAATAGTATACTTACTTGGGGCATAAATGGAGGCATCCGAGAAAGAATATTCACCTCCTCATTCTCTCCAATAGTTTGTCGAGCTCTTCCTTGAATTTATTTAAACTATCTACTTTCACAACAACGGATGGAAGTTTGTTCCACCAATCAACCAGCCGCTGGCTAAAGGAAAATTTCCGCGCATCTATTCTGCAACCGTCCTTCCTCAATTTGAATTTGTGTCCCCTCATGTGTGTGGTCTGATCAACATTGAGCTTTCTCAGTCCATTCAAAGCTTTAAACACCTCAATCAGATCACCTCGCAGGCGCCTAGACGCTGCAGTTTGCAGAACTGAAGTCTTATTTAAGAGCACACCTTTGTTACCCCCGCCAATCTCGTTGCCATTCTCTGTACTCGTTCCAACACTCCACATCCTTCCTAAAATGCGGTTTCCAGACCTGTATGCAGTACTCAAGATGTGGCCTGACCATTGCCTTATACAAAATTCCATGAGCTGTCCCAGCAGCCTGTCTGCATTGCTCAGAGAACTTCATATCTGATTGCACAATTACCCCCAGGTCTATTTCATTCTCCACTACCCTAAGTGTAGTACTGCACAGTTGGTACGTTATTCTGGAGTTACTGCTACCCATATGCAGTACTTTGCATTTATCAAAGTTAAACTTCAGTTGTCATTTCTCAGCCCATCTGCCCAACTTTTCTAGATCCTGTTTCAGTAGCATATTGTCATTAACAACCCTGCCAAACTTTGTATATCATTTTTAAACTTGGACATTAAGCCTTATATGCCTTCATCAAAATCACTGATAAAAAGATAAAACAACAATGGGTCCAATATCGAACCTTGGAGGACTCCACATTAGCCCATGTCCATTGATTGCCACTCTCTGCCTTCTCCCACTTAACCATCCCTTTATCCATTGCAGCAACTTGCCCTTAATGCCACACTGCTCCAATTTGTACAGCAGTCTTAAAAAGAGACTTCAAGAAGTTCTCCATAAAACTAAAATGTTAAACTTATAAAAAATAATTTCCCACAGTACTAATTAATAAATTAATTAATGTCATTTGAATTCTTGCATTGCTTGCACCTACCATAAACAATCAGGTACCTCACGATATCTGTGTGGCCATAGCGAGCCGCGTGGTGTAGTGACGTCATTCCCCATTGGTCTACAGCTAAAAGGCTGTAACCATTCCTTTGTAGCCTTTCCATCTAGGGAGAAAAAATAAATAAAATCTCTATAACTAACCTGTGATAGATTTTACGTAATTAGTTCTATAAACAGAATAACAAAATCAATATGTCAGCTGAAAATGCTTACCTCAGCTAGGTCACCGTCTTTGGCAGCATGGATCAAATCTGGAATGCAAGAAGAAGTGTTAATATCTTAAAATAGAACTTCAACTCAGGATTCAGTTAATATAAAAGAGATCACTGTTTGTCAATAGTTCACATAAATTTTTCATATCTCACCTTCTGTTGTCTTTTCCAAGATCTCCCTGAAAAAATAAAGATACATAAATTTTACAAGAAAACGTTTAATTTAGTAATATTAGTAATTAATAAGAAATACTTATTAATACTCTTAACTTAGATTGTTATTAATAAATAACAAAGCAAAAAATATGAAAATATGCTTTTTAAAGGAAGAATTTTACAGGAACATCCACTACTATATCTCATTCTAGATACGTTTAAGATATGAAAAGTATATAGAAGCGAAAAGTAAACTGTCTTGTTACCAATCGATTAACTAGTAACATATATAAGTAACTTTTTTAAATTCACTGCACGTCACCCCCAAAGTTTTGTAATACTATATAATGAACAGCGTGTGAAATGCAACACATATTTCAGACTCTGATTTAATAAAATTAAACAATTGTAGTATGTATACTGTCAACGCCTTCGTAATGCAGTTTACTAGGTTCAGAATTTAGAAACAGATGTGCGCACATTTTATGTATCCATTATATGGATACAAACACTGTGCTGCCACTTTATTAGGTACATCCCTGCTGGCACACAAATGGTTGTCTCACAACGTTGCAATCCACATGACCACAGTTGTGGATATAAATGCAGCAGAACAACCTTTATAGTATCAGTTAAGCGTACAAACCGTAGCAAGAATGGGAAAAGCAGTGATCTAACGGACTTCGAACGTGGCATGGTAGTAGGTGCAAGACGTGGTGGACAAAGCATCTCTGAAACGGCAGTTCTCCTGAACTTTTCACGCACCACAGTCTCAAGGGTGTATCGAGAATAGTGCAACGAACAGAAAACATCCTCTCAACGGCACTCCTGTGGAAGAAAATCGCTTGTTGATGAGAGAGGTCAGAGGAGGATGGCTAGAATTGTACAAGCAAACAGACGGGTCACAATGTCGAACATCGCGTCAGGATACAACCTTGGTGCGCAGAACAAAATATCGCAACGGACCACTAGTCACACTTTGTCGCGAATGGGCTACAGCAGCCGACGGCCACATTGCGTAATTTTGTTATCAATGAAGAACAAAATAGCATGCCTCCTGGGGGCACCAGCACTGGACTATTGAGGATTAGAAAACAGTTGTTTGGTCTGACGAATAGAAGTTCCTAGTGCATCATGTTGATGGAAGGCTCAGAATTTGGCGAAAACAACATGAATCCATGGACCCGTCATGTCTGGCGACTACTGTGGAAGGTGGTGGGGGCAGTGCTATCGTGTGGGGAATGTTTTCTTGGCACACGTTGGTGCCATTGATACCCATAGATTCAAGTCTGAATGCCACATCGTACCTAAACATCGTTGCTGACCAAGTGCATCCGTTCATGTTGACAGTTTATCCTCAGTCAGATGGTTACTTCTAGCAGGATAATGCGCCGGTGCACAAAGCCGGAATCACTATGGAATGGTTCCAGGAACATGGCAATGACTTTTCTTTGCTGCAGTGGCCCGCTCAGTCCACGGATCTCAATCCTATTGAACATCTTTTGGGATGATATGGAAAGGGCTGTTCACTGCAGGCCTACACCTCCGTCGAATCTCAAGGAATTGCGTGACGCACTCATGTCTATATGGTACTCCATTCCTGCCCAACGTTATCAGCATCTTGTTCAATCTATGCCTAGACGAATTGGGGCTGTTTTGAAGGCTAAAGGAGGCTCAACGCGCTACCAGGTACGTGTACCTAATAAAGTGGCAGCACAGTGTATATACATACTTATATACACAGTAAATGATCAATTCAGAAATATCTAAATGAGTTGTAATACAGAGAGTGTTAAGATGTTTAAATAAACATCGGTTTCTCCCTGCATCAGAGAAGGCCCTTCTAAGAAGAAGTATTTGCTTAATGTTCATAATACAAGCTAACATAGATTGTGTTAAGTCTCGAAGAATATAAAGAAAAGTAGAAAAGACTTCTTTACTTATGTTAATATCAGAATAAAAGGGATAGTATCCCCAATTCACAAAGGGAGATAAAAAGGTGACGTGAGTAATTAGAGACCTGTTAGCTTAACTTCTGTTCCAGAGAAAATAATGGAGTCTCTGGTTAAAGAAGTAATGCAGGACCATCTAGACAGGAATGCAATTATACTGCAGTCGCAACACGGATTTGTTAAGGGGATCTTGTCTGACCAATCTGATTGGATACTATGATGCAGTAACAAAGGAACTGGATGCCAAAAATAATTTTGATATCATATACTTGAATTTCAGAAAAGCTTTTGATACTATTGCACATAAAAACTGTTATACAAATTGGAGCTGAGTGGCATTAAAGGCAAGTTACAGCCATGGATTAAGGGATAGTTGAGTGGGAAAACACAGAGTGGTTATCAACGGACACTGTTCTTCATGGTCTAATGTTACTAGCGGAGTCCCTCAGGGTTGTTTTCTGGGCCCGTTGTTTTCAGTACTTAATGGTATTGTTTAAGTACGCTGTTGTTGTTATTTGGTTTTTAGGAGCATTAGCAACTAAGGCCATATTGCTCCGGGGATATGGGGTGGTCATTCCCTGACCTTTCCGCATCCTCCGTATTTGGTGGTTACGGGCTCGAACCCCGGTCTAATCAAGAAGCGTGTGCTACGCACTGCTGCTCCTTCCCACCTGGCTACGGAGGCGCCGTCTAAGTATGTATATGATACAAAAGTTGGTAGGGTGGTAATGACAGTAATCAAGGTGTGCTACTGCAACAGGATCTAGAAAAATTAGGCAGATGGGCTAAGAAATGGCAATTGAAGTTTATCATTGATAAATGTAAGGAACTGCATATGGATAGCACTAACCCAGAATATATCCCAACTGTGTGGCACCACACTCAAGATATGGGGAATGAAAAAAAGACTGAGTATTTGTGCAGTCCTCTACAATAGTCTCTGGACAGTGTAAACAGGCTGCTATTACAACTAGTGGGGTTCTGTCAGTGACATATAGGAATTCACCAGCAAGTACAAGGAGATGATTATCCCGTTGTAGAAGGCAATGGTTATACAACTTTTGGTTAAGAAGCCTCATTTTAGGAAGAACGTTGTTGGGAGGGATGCTGAGAAAGCAACAAGATTGGTGAGGGGAACGAAAGGGTACTCTTAGCAGGAAACGCTTCAATTCTGCAAATTGCAGCATCTGTAAACTAGGCACCTGTGCGAGGATATCTGATTGAGGTGTTTAATTAATTAAATTGCGGGTATAAATGTATAATTGCGGATAAGCATGATTTTAAATTGGGGGAGGGATAGTTGTTGAATAGACATGCGGAAATACGCTTTGAGCTAGAGGATAGTTGATTGTTGGAACAAACTTCACTCTGATGTTGTAGATAATTCGAAATAGGCAGTTTGAACAAATTCAAAGAAGAACTAGGCAAACTATTAGAGGAGACTGACAGGTGATATGGATTTTTTTCTGGCTGATACTGTATAAGCTAGCTGTCTTGCATCATTTGCCACTACTAATACTAAACAAGTCACACTAAAAAAGAGCACACAATATCTTTCCCTGCCTACTGAGTGTACAAGAATCAGTCATTGACCACACATATTTTGAAAGTTCAAAATCAGTCAGGTTACGTGGCTTGTGAATATTGGAATCGGAACCGGGGCACTCGTAAACATATGGCAATAACAATAGGTCTTATTTCTTTAGCTGAAAGAAATTTTTTATTCTTAAATTATAATGTGCATAAACCAGAAGTTTCTGAAGTGTGGAACGAGCCTCATGGTGGGGGGTGTTGTTTGTATGAAACGATTTAATTTTTACTGAAATAGGGATTATATTGCTGCATATTAATTAAATGTATGTATACTCATAGTTAAATTTTATATGAAATCTGTTTATTTGCACTCGACCTGGAAGGAAGGGGGCGTGAAATTTATGAAATATTTTAAGAAGGCACAAGCTATAAAAGGTTTGGGAACCACTGATATATGCATAACAGTAACAGCATGCTATTTAAATATTCTGCTAAACAACTTATTATTGCGATGTAAGATTACTATCTCTGATCAGTTTTAAAAAAGCAATTATTGTACTATTTTGATTATTTTACACAGTAGAAGAAATATAAGAAACTTACTCAGCATCTTCATTGTTGATTCCTGGCATGCTAAGGGGAGAAAAGGTATCGAGTGTAAGCTTAACAAATGTGGATGATTTAATTGGGATAAATTGAGAAATGAAATGCAGAAGGCTCTTAAAACTGCTTAGTCTTAATTGACTTTTATGTTTTATTACGATAAGTTAATAATTTGAGCATTATGATAACTTTAAGAACCCATTAGGAACCACGAACCTCAAGTTGTTTTCTATCAAGGAACCATAAGAGCTCTGGGAATCTTTGCCTTCCTCGAAACTTGAAAGATCATTATCAATACTAACTCTATCTGGTTGTAGTAGACCTTCTGGAAATGGTTGCTGCCATTCTTCGGATGGACTTGCTTCCCTAGTTTCTGTCTCCTCTGCTTCCTTGGTTGATCCGATGGAAATGTCTTCTGGAAGAGTCATACTACACAGATGAGGAGGAAGAGGAGATGAATGAATGACACAAGGTCCCTGCTCCAGAATGAAAAGTTTGTCAGCACAGATATCAACCACATAATGAAGATGCTCTTGGGCACAGTCAATGCGGAAAAAACGTTCTGCAGTGCATGCTAAAATATAAAATACAAATATATTTGATACAGTGTCAAATACAGAATTCAATGTACTAATTATTTCGCATGGCTAACAGGTATTCATCTCATTGATGTAATTAATTTTAAAAAAATTTTATATTTTTTTAAAAATTTATTCAGTTTAATTTATTTTATTTTATTACTGATGTCTGATATTTCGCATTATTTGGTATATTCAATTGGCTATAATACAAAAATTAAAGCAGTAGAACATTATTTAAATTTAAAAATTATTTAAATCGCACCAGTCACTATCAATATACTTACAATCTAAGAAGCACCAATTTTCTAATGAGTCGGAAATGCCATCTGTTTCATCAACATTCGCTTCTGGAGGTTTTGGAGTCTTCAATAAAATAAAATAAAATAAATAAAAATTATAAAAATAAACGAAGAAATAAATCTAAATGATTGCATTAAAAATCAGAGCAATATTTTGTGGCTATTTTGTTTGTTATAAACTAATCTGATCTGGAAACATTCTCATTGATGTAATTAATATTAAGGCAAAAGCAGCCTATTTTTTTTTTTTTTTTTGTAATTTTTGGAAATTAAAATTACCTGAAGAATTTCGTTGATTTGGTGTCGAACCCCTTCAAGGTCAGTGTCCTGGCCAACATGCAATGTTCCAACGTTCACAGCTTTAAAAGAACAAAAATATTTAATAAGTTTGTTAAATTTAATATTATTTCAGCTAAAAATATACGTAATGACGATTAATTCAAATTCAGTATTCAAAATATTTCCATAAAAATAATTAATCTGTGCATTCTCGCACATCAATAAGTACTGCACTTAATAGGAAGTACTGTGGTGCCATCTATTGGTGAAAATCAAAACTGCATTGGAATTTCCAGATACTACACTATTTTGAAAGCATTATTTTTATTTATTTAAAAACTACACTATTTTGAAACATTACTTACATATATTTTCCAATTTCTCTTTTTCGCAATGATAGGTCTCATATTCAACCATTGTTAGCTTGCGTACCTCTAGGATTAATTTTTCCAAGGTTTGCCTGAAAAAATAGGGTAATTTGATGTAAATTAAAAGTCTTTGACAAAAGTTTGAATTGAAATGGCAAAAAAAAAAAAAAATAATAATAATAAATGAAGCAGATTTTAATCAAAAATACTCTTCAATAAATTTAACTTCGATAGCATTTTAAGATGAAATAAAAAGTATTTAATTTATGAGCAGTCTTAAAAATACTTGAGTTTATAAACATGTTTAATTACAGTTATTAATGGTTTAATAACTATATTAAATATAAAAATAAATTCATGCACGATTTTATTAATAGGTGCAATGTTATTAAGCTAGCATTGCTAAGGCTTACTGAACGTACTTCATTATTCTCTGGGGGGCTCCAAAAAAAAAAAAAAAGTTTGGCTGAGAAAATATTATTTTCTGGCAAAAAACAATTTTCCTTTGAATCATTCTTTTTTATGGCATTCAGTATTACAGACTGACTCCTTGAGGATCGAAATTTTTGATCCAATATAAATCAACTACCCCCTAGATGGAAGGAAGTGCAAACAATTATGAGAGATAACAGTAAAGTGAATTTGGGATTCCAGATGCGAGTATTTACATTAAAGTAAATAAAATAGGCTACTTGTACAATTATTATAAATTTTATTGTATAAAATAGTAAAACTTCAAAGCTAAATGAGGCAAGTACTGAATCAATTTCTGCCAGAGGCCCTCTCCAGAAAATTATATCACAAGGAACTCTCTAAGATCCGGCACAATTTTAACAAAATTATTTTATAGTCCGGAAATATTAAGAAAACAATCTCGTTCTTGTATCAGCGATTGCATGTGTCGTTAAAAACCCATACAAATTGGGGTGACGTTTCACTTTTTTAGTGTAATCTCTTATTCAGTAAACTTCGCATCTTAGTGAAAACTGCTCTTGCAGCCGCTATGTGGCTGTTCATACAGCGCTGACGTGAGCCAGTCTTGACATCAATTTAGAATGATTGGAAGGGAGAGGAGAAAATTTCTCCAATTAAATTTAAAGATAACGAAGAATGCACTGTACTATTAATGTAAATGTCCAGAATTTTAAGAAACATTTCATACTTACTTTCTATCCACATGTCCATGTCTCTAAAAGAAAACAAAAAAAAAAAAAAAAAGAAAAGAAAACGAAAATAAGCATGTATTCATCTCAAATGAATAAAAATAATTTTATTCATTTTTCAATAAACTTTCTGTCCATAAAACTTCAAATTAACAGATATATTAATGCTAGTTCTAAAATTTCACGAACAAGTGTCTCAATAATCAGTATTAGCTTTATTCTTCTCTCTCTCGCAATTTTCAGAATGAATCTACGAAAAACTCCTCACAAGTGACAGCTGTTAATTATCCCACAGAATATAATTATGTAAATTTGGTCTGCAGAAATCAAATATAGGATTAATATTTAATGCTGTTGTAAATTCTTCGCTCTCTTAGGATACAAGGCTTGTGTCGAAATTAACAACTATAAGCAGTAATGAATATTAAATTAAATTACTGAAAAGGGTAAAAATATGTAATTATTTAAATCTCGGCGCTATTAAAAATTATATGAAGTAATTAAATTATTTATTATTAATTAATTAAATATAGCCATTAATATTTAACTAATATTAATTAATTAAATATAACCATTAGTATTTACTTCATACTAATTAAATAAACATAAATAGGAGACAGAGAGAGAAGGGGGATGTCTGGAGATTCATTGCAAATAGGATTTCTTACCTTTGCTTTGGCCACCATGTTAACCTTGTTTCGCAGTTTGATTTCGATGATAGAAGGAAGAAGACGACAGGGTTCTCCATCTACTTGTACGGGAATTGTCTTTTTGGTCACAAGACGAGCATGCTTGCACTGTGCTACACACGTACCATGACCTCCTGCCTGCAGGAGAGGCTAGGAACAAAAAATATATACACAACGTTAATGACCCAGATGATACATATCGTTTTGTACTCAACAGAATGTTCACAAAATACAACACGTTTCCAATTTTGGAAGAATATATTCATCAATGGCTATCTTATTTGGTAGAGGCATGTTTGGATATTTATTGCTGAATGTCTCTCGGAAGTAAAAAAATTATTTGGATGCTAGATCAAAAATAAATATGCATTCCTCTCAGCAAAAACTTATATTACGCACCGCACTAATAAATACTCTTCTGCTGCCAGAAGGAAACAGCCTTCTTCCTGCAAATATTTCGAACCATATCCGATGATGTCATGTTCTCTGTTACCACAGTTACCTCGGTACACGTTGACTGTTTAATAAGTGAAGAGCCCTGTAGCACATTGGTTAGCCTTTTTGGTGAATAAGATCTAGGGCAATAATTGCACTATAATTACATAATTACAATAGACTAGAAAACGTAATACAAGTGTATTTTAACCAAACATAAATGAGCGTTTTGTCTTGCATCAAAAACTAGGAGCAATTGAAAAACTAAATATGTTTTCGTTCCTTTAAATTTGTTCTCATATTATTCTTAGCTATATGGTGCAAGAAAGCCTGAGGCGTATGTTGCACCAGCCAAAAAAAAAAAAAAAAAAATTCCCGAGTTACCCTGAGAGAGAGAAAAGTAGAAGGAAATCACCAAGAAAGAGAAGAATGATGATATCCAGCTCAGGACCCTGAGTGTGCCAAGCCCATACTCACCAGATGTGAGCTCCTGGGGGATAAACTGGGAACGCAATGCTAATTTGTATTGAGCAATCCTTTTTTATAAAACTATTCTGAAGTTTAATTAACCCATGCAAATAGGCGATTATTCATTTTTTCTATGAAAATTCTATGGAAATAGGCCCTTTATGTGCCAGCACGAAGGGCCCATAAGTTAAGTCCTCATTCGCATAAAATATTCAGAAAGTCAAGTTTTAAAAGCTAACCAACTCTTAAAAGTTAAATTTTCTTCAGATTCAGATATACAATATAATATAATATAAAATATTATACTGTATATAATACAATATAGTGTATTTGCATCACTCAGTGCACAGTCGTACACTGCCATCTTAGACAAATTTGGTGATGACTGCACTCTGGAGATTTTATGGCAATAGGCCTCCATGTTCCAGCACGAAGGGCCCATTTCCATCCTATACAGCGAGCCAAGTCCAACAACATTCTTCGCTGGATCAGAGCCCAGACCCGAATCTGATCGAAAACCTCTGGAAGGAATAGGAATGCAGGGGACGGTTAATATATCATTCTTCTACAGCTGCACAGATTACTCCTCTGAAGGAGGAATGGACACAAAGTTCTCTACAAGGACCTAGTCGAAAGTGATCCATGAGAAATCGATGCAGTCAATGGGGCTAATTCTTTCTTAATGCTATTCTGTTCGTCCAAAGAAAATGCTGACACCTGCTTCTAGATGGGCGAGATCTTTCATGGTCAAGACTTCTGCCATAGATACTGTTATTTGGGAATGAGGAAGCAACGAGGTATACTCCCTATACCTCATTGCTTCCTCCTCTCAACTTACATTCTTTAATCCTTTCACCCTCTAACAATCTCCCTCCTCAACTTCTATATTTATTTTCAAGGGAAAGCCTTCTGTCTCGGCCACGGCTTTGCTCTAATGCCGATTTAGCGCAGATAAGGGCAGCATCCTCACAGCAGGGAACGTCCAGAAAGCAGCCTTCCAAGTGACTGCGATTTCCTGTAGCTAAGTGGCCTGTCTTCGGCACATCAACAGATCCACACCACTCACAGCAGTGGGTTAGCAGTGTACTGCTGATACACGCGGTATTAGGACGACCTTATCAAAGCCACAAATATACAAATACATAATCATATAAATGATAAAAATCATAGTGATCAAAGATGGGTCCACACCTTGTTACTTTGTACATTAAAACTTTTGTTTTTCTGAACGCGATAATATCTGAATACTTTTGCAAGGCTATACGAGGGGGAGTTGGAGAAATTTTTTTTAGTGCAATATAGATCACAAAGGTTTTTGTGAAAAATAATGTTGCCAATCTGTTCAGTGACTCTTCTCGTGTGTTCATAGAAAATTTCAGGTTTCTAACTATATTCTTCTCCTTTAAAGAGGACGTTGAAGTGTGGAAGACGGCGTCTATTGAGAGAATGCAGTCATTAAGTACCTTGATTTAATGTCGTCGAAAGAAATTCATAAAGATGTAGCAAACATTAGGAGAATCTTGTCCTTCATACGCCAAGGTAAAAAACTGGGTTGCAAAATTGAAGCGTGGACAGTGTTGAAGATGCACCCTGCAGTAGGAGGCCTGTTACCATGTCGACGGCATTCGTGACCTGGATCATGCAAGATCACATAATAACACTGAAGTACCTTGAGACAACATTCAACATCCATGAGCGAGCTCACGATATCGTGGTAAATGTTTTAGGAACGAAGAAGGCTTCTTCGAGATAGGTTCCTAAAGCACTGAATGCAAATCAGAAGCGGGAAAGAATGATGTGTTGTCATGAGATTGTGCAGTATTTTGAAGCTAATGAATCTCAGTTGAAGATGCCCACATTACACTTAGTAAAAGTTAATCTGACATACAACTTGATTTACAGCAGCTCTCAGTGATTAAGAGCAATCAATGCGAGACATGTACCAGTTTGATTGGCAGAAAAGTACCAAATTGCCGAACAGAGAAAAAGCTAACTGATATTGTACATTATTTTCATATTCGACTCAAAATTCTGCGTATATGAAGCCTCAGTGCAATGAAGTTTCATTTCCTGAGTTACTTGCGCAATGAAGATTCAATGTACTGTTCTGTAAAGCGTGAGTGGGTGTTCTTAAAGTCGGTTTTGCTGTTTTCTTAACTTAAAATAATTATTTACCACAAACTACAAAAATTACAATGTCAGTTTTCAAGATTTACCAACTGGTATGTGGTGAGTCCGATCACTTCGATGAGACCATCATCTGTCTTCTGCATCTCAAATTCGGAATTAGAATTGCCCCAGGGATGTGTTCCTCCACCATAACTATGAAAAATAAATAAGTACGCTTTAAAAAAATATAAAGCAATACAAACTCCCACTCATTCCAACTTTAAAACTTAACCAATGGCAAATAAAGACAAACATGTTATATAAACAAGGTCATGATAGATCCTATATGCTTGTTGAGCATATCGGATACGAGGAAAAATGTTTAGCTTCTCTAAACATTTTGTTTAGAGACATCATGTTTCACCAAATCGCATTACAGTTAAAAAAATTAAATGTACTTATCTATTACTTTTAATTATTTAAATTTGATGCAAATGTCAGCAATGTTTTATCAATATTATGTTGAGAGTTTCTTACCTTGGAATATTTAGGAATAAAATTGAATGCACCCGTAGATCCCTGAGGCGAGGTGTCAAGTCTCGACCATCACACTGAAAAAGAAAGAAAAAAAAAAAAAAAAAAAACACAACCTTCAACCATCCTAATGGGTTTCCATTGATTGTTACATAATTTTAGGATGCATCAAATATAGTTCTTTCACTACTGGTTCACAGAATACTTATTACAATGTGATCCTTTTAAGATTTCATCGCTTACCTCCAACTCTACGCAATTACAAAGGTCTTTCCACCTTCTTTGCCAAAGATCTTTTCCTCCGGCCTGACCATAAAACATTTTGTTCCTTAGCCGACTACTAAACCTTTCAGGATGTGCCTCTGTGGGGTAACAGAATAAACACAATTAGTTTGCAATATATGAAATACGAGCAAGAGAGAACTTTAACATTTAATGACTAATCACCGAAACTAGAGGAGTGAAAAAGATTTCAATCTTTCGCTAATTACTTACCTCTGGCTTCGTGGAATTCCAGTGCGATGTGGGCGTCCACCCCTAAAGAAAAGTAGTTGTTTACAACATTCACCGGAACATTGTCTCGCCCTTCTTCGCAGGTAGACAAATCCACCCCAACGTTCTTTTCGACGTTCAAGTCCCATCTGCAATTTCAACTAAGAATTAAAGGTCTTTTAATCCCTCTACACAGGACATATGGTATTTTTATTTATTACCATACAAAAGCAAGAACATTACAACATCCATCCAAAACCTACCTGTCGAGCTGGACTGTGTCACCACACTCGATATTACTCATTACTTTGGAAATAGGTTCGTCTGTGTATCCCTATAAGAGGAAACTTCATTTAAAAATGGTCTCATTCTGGAGGTAACAATAGATCACAAAATACAACATAATTGAGATCATCAATACAATTTGTAAATTAACACGCTGTAAGCACGTTACTGGTTAAATGTAATAAATTACTTCTGGAGAAAGATTTACAATACTACAGATAGCAAGCCCGTTTTGGGAAAAAGTTAGACTTATTCTGTTGCTCTATTGATTTTAAATAAGCTTTCAACTCAATAAGTTGAGGAAAACTAATGGAAATCCTATACTAAACAAGAGAAAACAAAGAAAGAATAAATTTTCTGAGTCACTATTAGAAAAATACTACGGAAATAGTGAATAAGGGGAATATAACTGGAAAAATTAAGGCTGAAAAGGGTGTCTCCAATGTTAAACGAAGCTAGAAAGATGACACTCCACGGCAGAAACTACAGTGACCTTCAGAAGACTACATAGATGAGATGTCTTCCAACGCTTGACTCATGAATGGAAGGCTCTTTCCCGAGACTGAAAGATTCATGCTTACCATCCAAGACCAGATAATCAACGCTAGGAACTATAGGAAATAAATCGCCAAGGACCCCGGTGTAACAGGTTACATATGTCGTCGGTGCCACCTGGCCTCAGAGACAATCCAGCACATCACTACAGGATGATCACCAAGTTGGAGTACTCTCGTATTCACGACCAGGTAGCCAGGATAATATATCAGAAGCTAGCGAGGAAATACCAGTTGATCAAAGAAAGTGTACGGTATTACGTGCAAAGCAAACCTCAGGCCGTACTAGAGACTCCTACTCACAGACTGTACTAGGACCATGCCATCATAATGGACAAGCCAATCCCGCACAACAGACCGGACATAACCCTCGTCGACATTGCGGTGCCCGACACTGGCAACCTCCAGAAAACCCACGAGGAAAAGATCAGGAAGTACAGAGACCTAAGACACGAGATCAGAGAGATGTGGCATATGGAAAAAAGTATCGACCATCCCAATCACGGTGTCACCCACCGGTATTGTGCCAAAAACCGTATACAAGAACATTGCAGCAATAGGTCTCCCAGAGAACACCTACAAGGAACTCCAAAAAGTCGCAATCCTGAACACCTGTAGGATAGCCAGAGAGTTCCTCGACCAACAGTAATAACAGCCTGACATAACTACCCTGTGCATTTGGTACCAGTACCCGTAACGGGCTGGAACTCGCCCCTGCTCATCAGGGGTGAAATAATAACGTAATGATAATAAAATAAAAAGTAAAAGTTTTGTTGCGTTATAAAGCGCAGTTTACAACGCAACAAAAAGGTTTGGAATAAATATAATCTATTTCGATTAATTTGTTATAACAATCTTTAATTTTTATCCCTCGACATTAGTACAACACAGGAAAAATTATGTTGTTTTGAAAAAAGAAAAAAAAAAAAACACTGAAAAGAATACAGAGAAATAGGTTTTTTTTTTTTTTTTTTGCAGTACTTAATGCTTATGGAAAAATTTCCAGGAAATTATGTCCAATCTTGCTTAATACCATCAAACAGGATGCTGAAAACAGTTAGTAGTGCATGAAAATTAACAGTCAAGGAAGAAATAGAGGAAAGATAAGATAATTACTTCACCTACTCTTTCCTTCTCTAATATATTAGAAGTGCAGTTAATTACAGCAGTATCAGATGGGGAAGAATTGTCAATAAAAATACTAAATTTAATATTTCCTTCATTTTATAACTTCATCTTCATTTACCAATCAGCAAGACAGGATAATAATATTCAGCTTCAGCTGCTCGCTTGTGTATGATAAATATAACGAAAAAGGAAACTTTTTTAAACATGCCGGCTTATTGAAGTTATAAAACTTTGCTATAAGGAAGTGTGGTATAAAAGGAAGGAAAAGTTGGGCACGTTTTCCATCCTAGATAAGTAAAATATTTCTTTGTAGGCCAGCCGCCAATCAGTTTTTAAATTATTGACTGTATTTATGTTGTATTCCAGAAAAAATATTAATATTAATTCTATAAGAAATAAAAATTTCTTTTGTGCATTAACTGTTTGAAATTTCTTGGAAATTCATTTCTTATTATTTTTGAAAGTTTGGGACTAGTCTATTATTTGCTCCAACCTTCCCAAATAGTTTCAAGTAGCCACCAGAGTGACAGTTTCGAGTTCGTCAGTATAATTTCACATGAAATTAATTAAGTACTTCTTCATATCACACACACACGGATATTTTCTTGATTCAGGTAAGAACAAGGTACAGTGTTAACCCTCTGGTTTCACACATCCAATGAAGGTCTTTGGCATGAATGATCCAAGTATAACTAGCACCAACGCACACAGCAGTTCATTCAATCAGAATCGAGTTTGAAGTCAAGTTCATTGTGATAAGCGATTATAATTACAATCCTTCTAAAAAACTGTTCTGTCTTAAAGCTGTTTAGTCCTCCATGAACTGATAACTTTGATTTAAATGCAGGATGTCAATGGGTTTTCCAGGAATAATACAACTATCATTTCAGACAAAAGGAGTCTAAACAGAATAATGCCAGTTTTTGCAAGACTTATATTTTTGTATCAGCGTACAGAAACTTATTTATATTGTGATGGATGGATTCATTTTATTGAGAAAAAGAATATTCTTCAATAAACCTAATGCCATTTTTTTTTAAAAGTAGGATCCCAATATACATTTAATCTTGATACAAAATCCATTATATCAATATGGTCCTTGAGGCTATCGCAGACATTCTCTCAGATATGCCAGACAAGTTGTGCTTGCTGCCTGGGAATCTAAAACGCTCATGGAACTGATATTCGGATGACACTCAAGTCAAGTGGACCTAATTTCGGCGAAGTTCGGACGGTCTGTGACAGCCAAATCCTCTGCTTGCACCTTCACGATGGTGGGTCCGTTAGTAATCCTGAGTATAACCCCCATGCGCAATCACACTGTGCGTGACCACCCAAGTGTGAACCAACGTAAGAAGTGGTCTAGGTGTGGCGCCCACACCAAACGGAGGAATGCCGCCCCTCTGTGTTACCAGGCAATACTAGGCGGTAGATGACTCATCAACCAGTGTAATACCACCACTTGGCTTATTGGAGGCTTAAAGTGGTGGAACCTATGTTTAGTTGTTGTTATTTGGTTTTTAGGAGCATTAGCAACTAAGGCCATATTGCTCCGAGAATATGCGGTGGTCATTCCCTGACCTTTCCGCATCCTGCGTATTTGGTGGTGACGGGCTCGAACCCCGGTCTAATCAAGAAGCGTGTGTTACACACTGCTGCTCCTTCCCACCTGGCTACGGAGGCGCCTCTATGTTTAGTCTCAAGAGCAAAGTTCCGCGCAACCCTCTCCCATCATGCAGTATGATTGATATCCTTTGAGGTTATGATGAACACCATGGCGAGATCCAAACTTCCTTAAATTTCGAGGGTACAGCTATAAAACGGTGTTCGTTCGCAGGATGGCCGCTGATTAGTACACCGGACCGAACCTATTGGCAACTCTGTGGGAGGCTTCGGGATCAGCTATGTATAATCTTGCTGCCTTTACTCTGCCAGATAGTGATTGGAGGTAATCCAAGTAGTGTGTATGCGGGGGGGTCATTGTCGAAGCCACGTTATGTTAAGGATCTGGGTATATTCTTACCATGTGTTCGCCATATCCAAAAATTTCATTACTTCATACAGCAGGTCTCCCCCTCCCCCAATTTTTCTTACTACTGAATACAACATGAATTGTCAAAGTAAGAGAGCAAACTTATCTGCGAAACGATCTAAACCTAAACACTTCCTGGTTCATTTCACAAATATAACTGGTCTCAATTCTAATCTCAACGATGTCCATTTCCACTTGCAGTCTGCCAAACCCCATTTACTTTTTCTGACAGAATCTCAGTTATCGGTTGATTCAACTACTGCTCATCTCAGATGTCCAAATTATTCGCTGTATGGTTCCTTTCGCCTCAAAGGTGGTACCTGTGCATATGTCCGTTCCGATATTCCCTGTCAGAGACTTGGTAATTTGTAATCTCCTCTTTTCGATCTTCTCTGGCTTAAAATCTCTCTACCTCATTCTGTCAAATTTATCTGTTGTCTCTACCGTTCTCCCAACTCCACTAATCACTTGGAACTCTTCGACTTCCTCTCTTTGCAACTTGACTTTCTCCAGTCCAGCTTTCCTAACAGTGAGGTAATTTTCCTTAGTTATTTTAATGTTCACAACTCCAGTTGGCTTCCGTTTTCTAGTCACACAGACCCAGCTGGGCGAGATGCTGAAGCTTTTGCAATTACTAATGACCTTGCACAGATTGTTCATTTACCTACAAGAATACGGCCAACACCCGTGATCTTTTTCTCACAAACAACCCTTCTAAGTACACATTCGAAGTGAGTGGTCCATTAGGCACCTCAGATCACAACTTGTTAATTGTCTCTTCTCCAATGGAGCCTTTATCTCATGGCTATTCCCAACCTCGTGTTGTTTGGCATTACAAGAATGCAGAATGAGATGGCCTGCGGGTTTTTTCTCTTCTTCTTTTCCTTGGTCGGATTACTGTTTCAAAACTCCTGACGTCAACGTTTGTTCAGATCGTGTTAGTGAAATTATTCTTGCAGGAATGGAATTCTTTAATCCACTAACCACCTTAAAATCTCGTCCTTTACCAAAACTTGGTTTTCCAATCGGTTGGTTCAACCGATTGGAAATGTGCTAAAATGTGCTAAGGCTGTTCAATAAAAGAATGTTGCATATCGTAATTGGCTTGTTTCCAATTCTTCAGTTTCATTTTCTGCCTACACCAAAGCTCGCAACAATTGTAAAGCAGTTATTAATCAGTCCAAACTAAGAGTAGAAAACTTGCTTCTTGCCCTAATGGTAGCCGAGCATTCTGGTCACTTGCCAAAACAATTGGCCGCAACTTTTGCCCATCTCTGCTACCACCTCTGTCAAAACCAGATGGTTCTATTGTCACTTCAGCCAAGGATAAAACTGACCTGCTAGCAGTCCATTTTTCTTCCAACTCATGTATTAACGATCTTGGTAAAACACCTCCCACCATTCCCAGCACGTTCTATTCAATGTCTCCTGTGGCCTTCCGTCAAAACGATATCAAAAGGATTTTGACCAATCTTGATGCTAAGAAAGCGCCAGGTCCTGACGATATTTCTCCACTTGTTCTCAAAACCTGCGCTCCTGAACTTACAACTGTTCTTTTCCGCCTTTTTTCACTTTCTTATTCCAAAGGTGTTTTTCCTTCTGCTTGGAAATTTGCTCATATCAAGCCAGTTCCTAAAAAGAGTGACAAATCCCTCCCATCCAATTATCGTCCCATTGCAATTACTTCTACTCTTTCTAAAGTAATGGAGAAATCAATTAATGGATTCCGTCAGTGTCGAGCCACTGATGATATTCTGGCTTATGTTACTCATCTATGGACAAATTCAATGGAAAAGTTCGTTGAAACAAAAGCAGTTGCTCTTGACATCTCAAAGGCTTTCTATGTTTTTGTCATAAAGGTCTTCTAAACAAGCTTCCATCTTATGGTCTACCAACTGTTTTTTGTAATTAGTTATCCAGTTTTCTCTCTGATCGCTCACTGAGGGTGATGGCAGATGGCTTTCTATCTTCTAACTTCTCCGCTAATGCTGGTGTCCCCCAAGGTTAAGTTCTTTTCCCCACTCTTTTCCTCTTGTATATTAATGACCTTCTTCCACTGACTGGAAATCCTATCCATAGTTTTGCCGATGATAGCACATTGCATTCCACTTTCCATTTTGAGAAACCTTGTCCTGCTCAATCAGCTTGAACTTCTCGAAAATCTGCTACCAATTCCTTAAATGTCGATCTCCAAGTAATTCTCCAGTGGGGCAAAGATAACTTAGTTGATTTCAATCTTTCTAAAGCTCAGTCTTGTCTTATATCTCGCAAAAAGGATTCTTCTGCTCTTATGCTTATCTTTGGTGATACTCCGATTTCTAGGCAAAATGATATATCTCTTTTGGGGATTACCCTGACTTCTAATCTCTCTTGGCACAAGCACATTACAAATATTGCTTCCTCTGTATCTAAAAAACTTGGTTTTCTCTTCGGCTCTCGGCGTTACTTTTCTTCCAAACAGCTGCTCACTCTGTACAAATCTCAAATCCGCCCTACGATGGAATATTGTTTCTACACCTGGGGCGGTTCCCCGAAAACCTCTCTCAGGCTTCTTGATTCCATTCAGAAGAGGGCAGTTATGTTAATTAATGATTCATCTATAACAGAGTCTCTCCACTCGCTGTCTCATAGACGTACTGTTTCTGTTGCATGCCTCTTCTACAGATACTTCTATGGGCACTATTCTTCTGAATTGGCTTCTCTAATTCCCGCTCTCTTTCAGAACAGTCCGAACACGTGCCTCCACCAGCCAACATCCATTTACTGTCCAACTTCAAACTCACAGAACCAACTTTTCATCTTCCTCGTTTATTCATTCAACTGCCGTTTCTGGAACAACTTTCCTTCGTACGTATTTCCTGAAAACTTCAGTCTACAGAAGATCAAGTCTAATGTCAACAAATATCTTCTTTCGTCTTCTCAACCTCCAACCCAAGCACGGTACTAAGTACTATAGGTTCTAATACCTTTCGTGTTTGGGATTTTCATAAAAAATAAATAAATAAAAATTACGAAAATGATTATTTCTTTTCATTCTATTTTGGTAAAATATAGTAATATTAATCTTTGCAAACATAAAAATATAAAACCAAATGTAATAATATACAGTTAAAACTACATAAATGTAAAAACACTAAAACATTTTGGCAGTAAATTGGGTGAATCGAAGTACCTTCTTTTATGTTAATGTCTGACTGTGTTGTTTTATGTTCAAGGCTTCCAACCAACGGCTGTTCAGTACTACAGATGTGAATATGTTTTCTTTTTCAATAGAAAATATTCCAACATGCTGCAATCGCTGGTTTACGTGTCATTAAACAATTACTGAACAGATAAGGAGATTTTATCATTCTTTTTCGTACTACAAATCCAGAATAAGATAATTTAAGTCTTCTGGATTACCACGTAAGCTGCTTTAACGAATTTCCCAAGGGTTGTGTAAAGAGGTGTTTGAGAAACCAGGGGAGGGGGTGGGGTCAGTGTTGCTACCCTCCCATTATAAGTGACAGCAACTGCACATCTTTTAATTGGACTTTAAGACGTTTCTTGGCTTCTCCAGTATAATTAATACAATCTGAGCACTGAATTTTATAGATTATTTCGTTTGTTTTAAGATTGTGGGGTCTTCACAGCAGGGTATATATCAAGAACTTTTCGAGTTGGAAATTGAACTCGTTTTGAGGAGTATTTCCGATAAGGACGGGTAATAAGGTAAAAACTCTTTGCGTGTATGATGTGTCCCCCGATTCTTATCATTAGCAATCCCTAGACAGGTTTTCCCAAGAAAGAAAGAAGAGAATTTAAATATTGGTAAAGAAATTAAAGTAGAAAGGATTCGTCAAGACACAAAAATCTACAACGTGGTGGAAAGAACCCAAAAAACAAAATCATTTGAAAAGATTATCCCTTAAAACTAAAACTTTCTACCAAAGCGGAAATGAAAAAGTATCAGTTTAAAAAATATCTTCGAACTATATAAAGATAGTTTTCTAAAGAATATCTTTGAAAGAAAAAAATATCTTTGAACATGTTTTCAGTAATATTCGATTTTTCTACATTGCTTTACGTTTTATATATCTTCCTCAGTATTTAACATATAATAAGAATATTTTTAGTTTCATGTAATAATCTTTGTATTTTCGTATTTAATTATTATATATATAATTAAACTGCAAATATTAAACCCAATAAAAAATTAAACTCCATTTCGAAAACTACGGAACAGTTCTAGGGAACAGTTATTGCGGCGCCTGCAGCCTTCAACAATTTTCTTTTGGTCCCTAGCCAAAAAAAAAAAAGGTTGGACGTCCCTAAATTGGTCCAGAGCAGATTTGCAGATTTTTGCAGGGTTGCAACTTCACTTCCAAGTGAAGGAATTTTCTCGAAAGAGGTACACATAACCACAGAAAAGCATAGACACGTTACATAAATATCAGACAGTTTCCGAAGTCATTTTCTGCAGTGAGGGAGTGCCAAGACCCAAATTTTGGCAGCACAGAATTGAATGAATTTACCTGTTGTTTCTCTAACAGCAACAATGAGTAGATTAGATGCTGCTTCGCTCTCCGTCGTAGGCAGGTGAATCATTTGAGGTATTCAATGTGGACGCCGAATCTACTAAGCTTTGGTTAAATATATACCACGAGATTTTCACAGTGAGCCTACAATTGTTGGTGGTTGAATTACAGCAGGTTGTTTGTTCAAAGAGAATACCATACCGGTTGATTTGTCGGGGTCGATGTGAAGCCCGAAGTTGTGTAAAAAACTAACAAGTGCCTGAGGTTTTAATTAAATCTTGAGGTTATAGCATATATGAGTCTGCTGAAGAGGCGATTTCTGTCAATGCTTGGTATCATCTGCGTATATTAAATAATCATTTCGAGGGCATATGAAGGAGATCATAAGAGGAGGCCGAAAAGGGCCCCTTCCTCCCTTGTGGGATATCATTAGATATCTTCTGGGTGAAATTCCTGTTTTGGAGAGAGAGAGAGAGAGAGAGATGGACCTCTCTTATTCATTATAGTGCTGTAAGGAAAGTATCAAGTTCCCATTTATTCTGAAGAAAGATTGTATTATTATTATCATTTTATTTCCAAAGGAATGTCCCTTTACAGCTATGCAGTTAGACCACACGGGCTACATGATAATCCTTGAGTTAACATGGTTAGGTGAATGAAAAAATGACATACTATATACAGTTTATGTACAGAGTAGTCAGGCAGTTTAATACAATACATGGCCTTAACCAGCCTCTGGTTTATATACATAAGTACATCAATGTGCAGTGTAGCTTCACAGACATAATCTCATCTAGAACTTAAAGAGGGCATATATATCTGCGAAAGTGGAAGACCTGTAGATTTTGTCGTTGCACAGCTTCTGGAAATCTATGGATAATGTTCAATAGAGTTAAATGGAAACATAGTTCAAGGAGATCATATTACGCAGCTTAGATCTGTATGAGAGTTCATTAATAAGGCGTCTATTCCGACCTAACGGTCTGGCAGTGATCTCTCAGATATCAGGCGAGTGTAGAAGATTCAAAAGGTGTTCAAGCTAGCGAAAGCGGCTTCGATATTTGCATATATGGTCATCTCGAATTTGGTCTCAAAGGCGTCTAATATGGCGGTTTGTGGTACTGTACTAGGAAATGGTTACTGTAGGTTTATTGGACGCTGTAAAGTGAAGTTTCTTTTGAGTTGTGGAGAAAAGATGCTTGAATAATATTGGTAGAAGCACCTTTTCCAGAATTTTAAAGCAGGTGGATGAATAAAGAGTCACAGGGTCTAACCAATAAGATCATCACCGAAAAGTTGCTTGTCGTTTCCCCTTGGGCCGGTTGTGTATTTAATCTCTTGGGTTAAAAATCCAACCTTCAATCTCTCAAACAAGTGCTGAGGCTTCAGCAACTCAGGCGATTGTAAATTTTACTCACTCAATTGGCCACTGCTATTATTATGAATGATGACTCGTTCAGAGAGAGCGATTTCTGAGCACTAAACTGCCGTTTACTAACAGCTGGATGACGAAGAATGTCCCAAAGGCTACCAACAAGATGCTACTACCTTACCTAGTGCCGTTCCAAGACATGGATGAAAGGGACACACATCCAGACGAATTTCTGTTAAGCGTGCCAAAGTAAAATAAATATTAAGTTGTAGGGGATGCACTATATAGCTACAGCGGAATTTGCTTTCACAAATAAATAATTTCGAAGTCACTTTGCCCGCCACGATCCCCAGACTTCACTTCTCTTCCCGTCAAAATACTTGAAGAAACACGTTTACATAAAAAAATACTCTGCAAAAATTAGAAGACAACATTACAGAGTATGTAATAATCAAATTTCGCATTTCCAGTATTGATTCCCGGTTAATAGCAAAAATTCTGGGTGGCCTCGACTAAAGATTCACCCTACAGTAACAACAGCAATTTGAAAACAATTTTGAAAATAGAATGAGAAACATTAGCGGAATGGTTTCTTGTACAAAGTGGTTTTTGTTCTATAGACAAAGGAGTTACTCTGCATGACTGAGATAATTATATCTATCTCGTGGGTTGTTTTCTTCTAGTCAGAAATTAAAGAAGCCGTTTATGAGGGTAAAGTAAAACAATTCGCTTGAGAAACGGAAAATAATGGGTGCTCTATCCATATCTTGTATAATTAAAAATAAGTCCATGTTACCATCTGGACTCAATCAAGGCAAAGTTAGGTGTGTAATAACCAGCAAAGGAACGTACGTGTTTGAAGCAAGGGAGAGAAGTTTACACTAGACGCCTCAGTACAGCACAAATAAGAAATTTCAGACAAGCGCAACAGTTCACTGATTTTTACATTCTCGAAAATTTAATAAAATCTAATGTCTACCTTAAACATTTCAAAGTCCTTGTTATTTTGAGCAGCAAATAAAGTTACATGTCCAGAACAATTTAAAAGAGAAGCTCTCTGGCAGAAAACACCCCCTTTAACAACGTGTTTGGGTATTGAGTATGTTTGAGTTATATCTTAACATCCAAAAAGTTACACAACTTTGAGATTGAAATAATCTTATAATATCACTGCATATACAACAAACTAACATGATATTATAAATATTAAATTAAGTGTTATATTTTCTGTAATATTTAATATGCGTAAAATATATTTTTAATTCGTTGATCGTTTAACCAGAAATTGTCGAAATAAAACAGAAATTTAGCAATTATATATAAAAATAAGGGAACTAAAACAAAAAGCCAGCATCCTAAGAACAGAATTCTAAGAACTTTATCACCGTTAAGAAAAAAAACAATATTTCCACCCAACTTCACCTAGAAATGCTAACTATGTTTACGACAGCGAGATGTCATCTTCAAATACAAATTTGACTGGGAGCCCTCAGTAAGGGAAAGCATTTAGCCCCCTTAGTTGTAGACAATCAATATTACTTCATATTTTTACTAGACTGCAGAAGGCCAGAAATTGGCCTTTATAACGCCCACAGAGAATGAACGGTAACCTTCAAGATCATACCAACAACTCAATAAGTACCATTTTGTAGTAAATAAAGGAATATAATTTCTGAGATATCTGATAGATGGCAGCAGCATCTCTGCAGTTTCCGAACAGACCTTTTTTTTTTTTTTTTTTACGGAAAAGAATATCATACTCCCACCATTAGGGAAGGGACGTAAGAGATAAAACTCCTAACTTGAAGGTGGATACAATAAGAAAATACGGGTAGTGAAAAGCAGCAATGTCACAAAAGGCAATGAGACAATGTTCATGCATAATGAAAAGAACTGTGAAGTCAACTGAGGAGGATTAAAAGCGAGGAGTTAGAATATGGAAGTTATCTTCCCAATCCAGAAGTTTTGTTAGTAGGTATATATACAAAAATTTTATTGATGGGAAAAGGAGGAGACATGAAAGTATAACAGACACTGATCATTAAGAAAAAGCAAATAATACTTACTCCACCCCAGCCTAGAGACCTTGCTAGATCATTTCCCGTCCCTAGGGGAAGAACTGCTACAGGTGGAGGAGGTGAAACTTCGATCTCATCAAGGACGGATAGCACCCAGCCGACTGTTCCATCACCCCCGCAGGCAAGAATACGGAGGTTGGGTACTTTCTTATACAGCATTAACCTAAGAAACAAATGGAACATTGTGTAATTGCACAAATATATGAGTGTGATAATATAATGTAATCTAACTCAATTGAAGAACTGAAAAAAAATTAAATAAATCTTCATAATATAGCACAACACTTTATATTCCTTAATAAATTAATATTTTTATAAACCGATTTATAAATAATTGTTTATAAATAAATATTCATTCCACAAATAAATATTTATTTATTGCTTTAACTGCAAAAACACGTTTACCTTTACAGGGTAGTATTTCTATTTATTTTTAGCTAACCCTCAAATAAAATATAATAACCGGTCAATTTGCAGTAAAAATTCTTTCTTGATTTCAGAATTCAAAATACACAAAATAAAATATATTCTACGTTTAGTAATCTCTGATATTTTCCGCCCTCTAGCGGTAGCGTACCCCTCCACAAACCAAAAGAAAAAATGGTTTATAAATAATTATTTATTTACTGCTTTAACAGCATAAGAACGTTTACCCTTACATGACAGTATTTCATTCTTTTATATTAATTAAATCATTTTAGTTACCCCTCAAATAAAATATAACAGCAAGTCAATTTACCACAAAAATTCTTTCTTGATTTCAGAATTCGTAAATACGCAAAGTAAAATATATTCTACGTTTGGTAATGTCTGAAATTTTCTGCCCTCTAGCGGTAACTTAACTCCTCCACAAAATGAATGAAAAAAATTGTTTATAAATAATTATTTATTTACTGCTTTAACAGCAAAAGCACGTTTACCCTTACATGGCAATATTTCACTCTTTCATATTAATTAAATCATTTTAGTTACCACAAATAAAATATAAGAGCAGGTCAATTTACCACAAAAATTCTTTCTTGATTTCAGAATTTGTAAATACGCAAAGTAAAATATATTCGACGTTTGGTAATCTCTGAAATTTTCGGCCCCCTAGCGGTAGCTTAACTCCTCCACGAACTGAGGGAAAAAAAGGTTTATAAATAATTATTTATTTACTGCTTTAACAGCAAAACATGTTTATCCTTATATGGCAGTATTTCATTCTTTTATATTAATTAAATCGTTTTGGTTACCCCTCAAATAAAACATAATAGCAGATCAATTTACTACAAAAATTCTTTCTTGATTTTACAATTCGTAAATCCCTAAAATGTATTCTATGTTTACTGAACTCTGAAATTTTCTACCCTCTAGCGGTAGCTTAACTCCTCCACAAACTTCAAAACAACAAAAAAAAAAGAATATTTCAAAAATACAATTAATACGTTGGAATGACGTCACATCTCTATCGTAAAAGCAGTTTTTGTCACCTTCTCACAACCCATTGAAAGAAGCATCTATTTTGCTGACCCTGAACTCTCAGATATCTAAGGAATGTTTCGCAAATCATCAAATGACAGCAACAGCAACAAGTTCTGACGTCATCATTCAAGCTTCATGCGTTGGTTTTGTCGATGATGAAACAGTATACGCGAAACGGTTAGATATATAGGAAAGCTAAGTAGGCAATCAGATGAAATAGAAGAATTCGCTCTAGTCAATAATCATCACGATAAATGGTATCACTACATTCTTAAGGGATTTTACTTACCCAGTTAGCGGCCCTCCTTGACTAAGGTCGAACACCTGCCTGGGATTAAGCAACCACTGGAATTTTTGCATGAGTTTTAATCCCTGGTTTCCACCACTCTTAGGATTGATGAACACAAGAACGGGTTTCGATGTGGTTGAAGGAATGGGCTTAATGATAAACGTTTTTTGGGCTTGTTCATTATCACCCTAACAAAAATAAACGCCCGATTAGAAACAGTCTTTGGATAAAAGTTGCATTAAATGTTTACCAAGACGTCATCGTCTTTTTAAATGAAATGAAAGTTCATTAAAACATCCTTTACCTTTTTTTTTTTTCTAACTAAAAAATGAAATTAAGGGATATGTGCACGCGATAGGGAACAGATAAAATGGTCACACGACAGTGACGTCAAGTAAATAACTTAAAAAGAAAACAGTTGGCCCTTCAGTTAAGCAAATATTTATTTTCTTCGATGGAACACATTGCTAATGTGAGAGTGTGCACAAAAGTTTTTTTGATTGCGGTTCTAAAAAAAAAATACAATGCTGCTCTATTTCCGAGGCAACGAAATTGTTGTCAGTCCGAAATGGGTCAATATGTTCACGAGCACCGACGATGAAACAGTTTCTCGCTCCATATGCACAGGGTGTTACAAAATGTCAGAAAACAAATGTAGGAGCATATTGCACAGCTAAAAATAAGGGAGGGGAGGAGTTCCTATAAATATAGGTCTCGAAAATCTTTATTTCCTAGATGTTAAACATTATTCATAAATTACAAAAGCACATAAATCTGCATTTTTTTTAATGTTCAAATTCATATCATAAAAATATGATTGTGTAAAATGGGTTGTAAAATACAAAACATACGTACCAGCACCGACACGAAATGTGTTCGTCTAATAGATAAATCGTATCACAAATCTTTACTTTCGCCAAGCTAACTGATTATGATTTTAATTTATGGTTAGATTCATAAGCTGTACGTTGGAAAATTTGCAACTCCACGAATTACCAAATTGTCAAGCATTTGCTCATGTGGAGGGACGACTGAGAGACATAGATACACTGAAACCATTAAATGTAAAAGCTGACAGAGAGATATTGCGATTAACTGCAGATGTTAACGAGCAAATATTTCTTGTAGTTCAAGTTTCTCCTACCACAAGTACCATAAAGTGGCAACTGAAGTTTAACATTGACAAATGTAAAGTACTGCATATGGATAGCAGTAACCACAGAGTAACATATCAATATACAGGAATTTTTCTAGCAGGGAGGAGGTGATTATCCCCTTGTATAAGGCAATGGTCACGCCACACATTGAGTACTGTACAGGTCTGGCGGCCTCATTTTAGGAAGGATGTAGAGCTGATAGAACAAGTACAGAAGGACAACAAGATTAGTGAATGGAACAAAGGGTTGCTCTTACGAAGAAAGGCTTAAGATTTGCAAATTACAGTGTCTGGTGACTAGGCACCTGCGAGGTGATCAGATTGAGGTGTATAAGGTCTTGAATGGTTTGAACAAGCTCAATGCTGATGAGCTTCTTCCTATTGCCCAGATTAATCACCTGAGAGGACATAAATTCAAATTGAGGAAAGACAGTTGTAGAATGGATGTGGGGAAATTTGCCTTTAGCCAGCGTGTGGTTGATTGCTGGAACAAACTTCCATCTGTCGTTGTAAAAGTTGACAGCTTAAATAAATTCAAGGCAGAACTAGACAAACATTAGGAGTGAATGGAAGGGTTTTTTTTTTGGCTTGCTTTCTTGCATCATATGCCTCTATTAATGCTAATGCTAAAGTAATTAGGTCGCATAAATGCTTCATCTGCAAGCGCATGGAGGCGATTACGTGAACAGCAACTGTATCCATTTTAAGTACGCCTCTACAAGAAATGTTGTCACAAAATATGAATAAAAGCAGAAATTCTCAATCCATCTCAAACAAGTCCGATACGTGTTCGGACTGGTTTGGAAGAGAGTGTAAGAAGTACAGGTGCCAGTTCACAAGAACAGTGCCCATGGAAGTATCTATATCAAACGCATGCATCAGAAACATGCGTTTTATATGGAACTAGGAGATAGACTTTGTAAAAGAGAAGAGTCATTAATTAACCTGACTGCCTTCTTTTGAATGGAGTCTAGAAGCCCGAGAGAGGTTATGGGGACACTGCCCCAGATGTGGGAACAATGTGGTAGGACGAATTTGAGATTTGTACAGAGAATGAAAACGAAAACGCAATTTCTGATGCAGGGGAAGCAATATTTGAAATTTATTTTGTGGTGCCAAGAGAGATTAGATCGAACCTTGGAGAATACCTGCATTAGTGCAGAAGTCAGAAGAGAAACAGCCATCTATTATCGCCAGCAGCCAGAAAGAAAACTGGTCACCCAATTTCAAAAAGCAGTCAACGATTCATATGATAGAAACTTGTTAAGAGGACCTTTATGCCAAACACGATCAAGAGCCTTTGAAATGCTTTTGATCATGTTTGGATTGAGTTTCACCAGACTTGCCCATTGAATTTTTACATAGATGGGTCACATAAACCAGCATATCACCAGTGGATCGACACTGACTGAATCCATATTAGCGATAATTGCATACATCATATTTGATGTTACTGTATATTACAAAATATACAGTAACATTAAATAATTTTAAAACACTAATTTCTGAGACTATTTATATTGACCAGTGATTTCACTGGAAAAATAAATCATTATCTGCTAAAAACGGATCCAGATTATTAGTATTCAATAAATTTAAACATCTGCAACATGGTGATATGCAGAAATTTAAAAAGGAAGGGGTTTTGACTTGTTAATGGTCAATTTAATTTAAAATTTTGTGAAAGATTTTTCTTCTAAAAAAATAAGCAAAGACTTCTTACAATGAAAATTTCTAAAACACAAAATGGAAAAGTATTACTAATTCATTAACAATACCCACTCTCCTCAATAAAGAACATTTGGCTTGGAACTTAAAGTAGTCATTAATATTTTAAAGAGATTCCAAGACTACTTAGCTCTTTTCATTAAAATGGTTGGTTTTCTTTACATAAAATCAATGCGTACAACGTTACCTGGAAAATTATGAGTATAGTCCTCACCTCTTTTTTATTCTTTCGTTTTGATGAAATTTTTCGCTTTGGCGTCCTCCTCAAGGATGATTTGAACGATCCCTGTTGCAATAAATAGCAGAAGTAATGTTGAAATAAAAACAGAACAAATCTGGAAGCATTTAAAACACAAAAGATTATATGAAAAGTCTATGTTTCCAAAAAGAAAATATTCATGAGAAATGAAAGGATGTCGCTAATGTTTCTAAATCCCACTTATCTCGTTGGTAGAGCGATTGTGTCCAGTCAACCTGCACTTTATGTTGTATCACTTCAGACAAAGTAACCATAAGAGTTAAAGTATTAACTTTTAATGTGGTCGATGCACGCGATCCTGAATACCTCTATGCCATCGGTCGAAGCTTACAGAAATGGAGAAGCTCTGGTTTTGTTTGTTAATGTACGTTTATTTGTCACGCAAGTTACTTTCCTTTAAACATACACCAGCTTAACAAAATATCAGATTCACAAAGCTGTTCAGATAGTTACACAGCAACAAAAATATCAGTTACAATCTACATCACATTTTTCACGTAAATAATCGAGTAGTCAATCGTTTTAAATAAAGCGATTGACTACTCGATTATTTCCTTCTTTAATATGAAGAGAGTGCTCAACAGAAATCGATGTGTGAATATTTCCACTGTGAAGCTACACAGTTTTCAAACTTTTACTTGGACTATCATTGAAAAGGAGCCACTCTTCTAGATTGTGACCAACTTTTTCCATAAAGGCCAATAAAATCAAACAACAGTACAGATATTCTGTTACAGTGTGAAAACATGCATAAGTGATATGTCTTTTTTATGCATGTGGAATTCTTGCAGCTGGATCCGGTAGATTCCTCATTTAAACGATGAAAAGGTGGATGAACTCTGCGCTGGATTTGGTTATACCCAAGTTCTTCACTACGTCATCAGTGATGAATTTGGTTCATTCACCAGATTCATCATCAAAATCTGAAAACTCCTTTTTAGAAAGCGGGTCGTGAATTGTCAGGTCTTCATTGAGTAGCACTGGAGCAATAAAGGATGGTACTCGTCACAGCTTTTGGATCCGCAGACTTTCTAAACGTTGATATATCCAGCATCCAAACGTAGCAGTTGCCATGGTGGTTTGTGAATTCTCTCGATATTCGAAAGAACCACGAAACCATCCCTCTAATGTTAATTTGGAACTAACACAGAAGAAATTATGTGTCTACAACTTGTCTCGATCGCCCACAAACATTCCAAAATAGGCTTCATATACACTGCACAACTTGTTGTCACCAAAGATGTTATGTTTAGCGTGCTTCGGATCTATAACATCCAGACATAGAAGAGAATCTGGAGATAACTTACACCTTCGTTGGAAAACCATCTTTTTTTCTTTTTTTTCTTTTTTTTTTTTTTTTTTGAGAATCGACAATCACACGTGTAACAAAATAGGGATATATGATCACTGTTGAGTTGAGCTGACGTTCAGGAGCCGCCCTACCTAAGATACAACACAGGTCCATGATAACTGTTAATTTTCCTTTCGAAGAAAAGGCATGGGCTGTACACTTCGTTAAGAATAACACCACGTATCATCTCCACCGAGATCAAACGTGTCATTACCGAAACAAATTTTCGACAAGCAGATGTCATCATCAACATGCGAATGCATTATCAGACAGCAAAATTCATGGTTTCATTTTGTAATTTCCTGTTATTGTGTTGTAACATCTGCAACTTTTAAGGAAGGGACAAGCCGGTTTCTCCGAACTTTTTACGCTGTTGGCTATGGTAAATTAAGTTCACAATGGGCACGATGCACAAATTTTCTCTTTTCTTAGTATTTTAAATGGGGAAATCAGCTCATGAAATCATCTAATAAAATATATATACTGTATATCGAAAAGTAGATATGAGTTTTAACTTCCCTTGTATAAAAATCATATACAAGGGAAGGTAATCATATTCACAGGAAGAGCATTCAACCAAAATCTTATACGAATCCTCCACGCCACAGAAACAATGCTTAGGCCTAAAAGGAAAACAGGATGTAGGCAGGTTGAAATACCTGCGTTGAAACATTATTTCAAATGCGAATAAAGAACTGCCAGATGTGTCATTGTGCTCTGTTATACCTGACAAAAGGGAACGAGTTTTCATAGAATTTATTTTTAAATGTTATTACGTTGAAAGTTAATAAACTCTGACATTTCTCTAAAAACATTTGGCGCAACCTCATCCCAGGAAAAAGCCTGATTTTCCAAATGTGGGACAAGTACACACACGCAAATGATTTCCGCACATATTGTCTACAGTATTTCCATTTTAAGTTGCTTTCCAGTGTAGATTATCTCCCCTCGACGATCCCTTATCTATTTGGGACACGATAAATACATTGGAATCATTTCTACAGTAATATTAACCTGAAAATGAGATTTTCTTCTTGAAACCTCACCTTTCTGGGTAATTTGATAATCCAAGATGGTGGGACGATTACATTGACGTGACTTCCAAGTGTACAGGGTTCTGCTACGCGCTGCATAGTGAAACAGGTGGTTTTATTGTGATAGGCAGTATGGCACCAGGAACAGCTAATCGCTACCATTTCCTGAAAACAGAAAATTCTCCATTATTCGTGAGATAAAAGTCAGCAGGTTGATAAGAAAAAGTGATGAAAAATCGGGAAGAAAAGGGGAAAATTAAATTTATTTAACACACACCAAATCGGGAATGTCAAAATTGGTATATGTAATATCTTTTAAGGTTACCTTTTCGTACGGGATGGAAAAGCAAATTGCCCCTACCTTTCCACCAAAAGGCAGTTTGCTCTGGAAAGACTGTAAAAAAAAATAAATAACTCTGTTAACCAATCTAATTGGATATCGCTAACAAAAAATGACTTGAAAGTTTATTTTTGTTAATATACTACACAATCCAAGCATGCGCAGTCAAAACACTTCCCAAAAAGAAAGTTTGACTCACTCGGCGGGGTTTATTATGAACATAAATTGAACTAAAAATAAAACTGACAAATGTCTCTTGAGAAATGTAAGTTTTATCTTTCAGACCAATGAGTAATTCATTTAAATATGATATTTAGAATTCAAAAATCGTTCTTACCTTACTACACTGCTGGCATTTTCCTTTTTGATTTCTTCTGTGGACCCAGTGGTGACTGATCACAGTTTGCTGGTTTCAAAAAATAAAATTAAAAAAAAAGTAGCGTCAATAAGGACAGGGGGCGTACGCAGAAGAATAATTTGGTGGTGGTGGTGGGGGAATACTGAGAAAATCGTACAAGATAAATTACACGCATACAAGCAGACTTACTTCTCTGTACTGTCTGATGCCTACGTCTTTAAAAGTTGGCTTACAGGCAAATTTGATCTACAAAAACAAAACACACACACGTTAAGACAATATATCATTGATTATCAATATAATTCGAGTGACGTTTGTTTGTACTTAAACTATGACGTACCTTATCTGCAAAAATACAGCCTTTGTGAGCAGTTATTCGACACGCTGAACATTTCATCCGTGGACCCCGTTTCTGCAATAATAACAAATCGAATTGAATAAAATAAATAAATAAAACTATAATATAATATAATATTCGCAGTAAAAGAAGCAATTATAGGAGCTAATTGTTTAGTTTCATCTGCAAGTGGAAAGAGAAGCCACCATTTGGTTCTCGTATTGAGCGCAAGATGCTCTTAATGTCAATTATGTAGCTTACTGTAGTAAGTAACTTCAATATTGCGGGCTAATACTGAGGAATTGGCCATTACGACTTTGACATGTGGTATTCTCGTTAGGTAATGGGTTTGAGTAGTGAGGATGGTACATAACAGACCGCTCTTGTCCAAACGGATGAATAAAACATTTACAAAGACCTTCCGCTAGAAGTACGTTACATTTTAAAGCAGTTCATCAAAGAGGAAGATCGCTCAATGTCCTTTGCCAATGAATAAACAACCACAATGCCAGCCAATACCTATCATTAAGGGACTGATGCAATTCATGAGGACTTTTGATGAAGACAGTTACATTCACGAGAATCTAAATACTGTAATTGGAAAAGTGCCTGCGATTTCAACCATTCTGGAAATGTCGAAGACTCTGGGTTAGAGAGCATGACATCATTTCTATTTCTGGCAAGGGAAAAGAGAAAAATAAATAAAAAAAGAACGCGGTGGATCGTCAAAGGCGTCTTCGACAATGACGGTACTACAATTGCGTAGCTACACAAATCCGTTGCCTAGACACGCTATTACCTTACGATACTCATCTAATCTTCGGTGGTGGAGATGAAAACAGCAAAGGAAAAAAGAAAATGAAAACATATATAAGCAGCGCACGCTAAACACAAGCAGTGATTCGTTGCTCGAAAGTCATTTCGCCTAAGAAATGCAATCAGCCGTGTTTGCGATAAAGATATTTCAAATCTTTACAGTATGCTAAGACGCGCAGGCAAACCTCGAGTTATTTTGGAACGCTGTTAAGGCTGACGGAAATTTGCTGTCCCTAAAATAACTTCACCAGACGGGTAACAAGACCTTTGAGGTCAAAGGAAAATAGCTTGGGTATGACGTACACAAAACTAACAGGTTCAAAGCTGAAGGCGAGCGTTTTCCAAAAGGGCAATAGGGGTCAGTAGTTTGCCGGATGGTGTACTTTATTCAAGCAACAACAAACAACTGGGAATCGTCTGGATTTGTAATACATACAAACAAGTGGTGGAGTTCTCGTCGATGTTAACTCTGCCGGAATAAAAAGGTCGAACGAGCACGCCAGATTTTCGAAATCCTCTTATCTATGACTATGTTATTTGACAGAGATTCAAACGTTTCTTACCGTGCATTCCTTTTCTGTAACGTAGCAGAGGTCACCAGATGCGTTCGTAACTGTCCACATGTGATCTTCGAGAATGGCAGTTTCCTGAAATTAAGTAAAACGGGTGGGATAAACACAACTGGATACAAAACAGTAATTGCAAATCTGTCTACCACCACACACACAAAGAGGGAGATTTCAGAGGACTGTTTGATAAGTTCCTTGCCTAGCATGAGTTATTATCCGATGTTGACTTTATTTTTCGATGTAGTTATAACGCAACACACTTTTTCCAGCGATGCTGATTCCAGTTTTATAACCGATTTCTTAAAGTTAACAAAAATAAAGTATCTATATTACCTCATCTTTTCCTCATAATTTCGACCCAAATTTCCTTCGAGACAAGTTGGTTTTTAGTTTTGAGAATGGGAATCAGATGGAGCTAGACCTTTTTGATATAGTGGGTGGAGCAACAGTTCATAGCTATTGTGATGAATTGCAGCTAGCTATGGCAACAAGCGATGTGTGAACAGCTGGATTATTCTGGTGAAACAAAACATTTTAGTCAGCTTTCGTGGCCTTTCTGACATGATTGCGTTTTGTAATTTAGCTACGAAGTTAGAACAGTACTGTCCGCTTATTGTTCGTCCCTTTTGGAAGATAATCTACCATTATTATCCGTTTTAAATCCCAGAAGACAGATGCCATAACGTTGTCTGAAAATGAGGCTGACTTGTCATCTTTGAAGGTGGTGAATTACCATGCTTCCATTGTTTTGAGTTCAGTTTTTGGTTGGTGGCGATAAGCCATTTTTCACGAATAATTACATATCCATCTAGAAAGTTTTCCATTTATTCAGGCTCGAGCTTTAGTGACCTAAAAAAGTGTTGTAAGTTATGATTTAACTTTGTATGCGTTCACTGGGAAAAAAAATGTATGGGCCAAAAATACATCTTCCTTCTATGAGAGACCAGTAACTTATCAAACAACCCTGGTACGCTGTAGTGTATGATACCGTTATAAAAGACAAAATCTTCTTTAAAAAATAATATAATAAATAAGTTTCAGTGCTGCTACTTTCAAATTACTGTTTTAACATATTCTTTGCTAATCAAGGATATTATTTCTAATGTTTCATACATTTTAAATATATATTCTTTTTACCCACAGCAGTTCACAAGCTTATCTGTAAATATATTCATATTCAATAGAAATATTCAGTTGCTCTTTGTAACAATTTCCGTTTTAAAAAGCATTCCATGCTTTTCTGATGATACTCTTTGTAACAAAACTTTTCTGATGATAGTATGTTTCCAGAGGCCCGAAAAGTGTCTCAACAAGCAGCTGAAGATGGTGAGTGGTATGTAGCGGTAGAGATAACAGAATTATCCTGTTCTCTTCTCCATAATCAATAATTTTAATGATTTACAACGTGTAGAATGACCAGCTATAATATCAATAACTTTCCTTAAGGCTTCTGCTGGATGAAACGTTCCATCCAAACCAGAAAAGTTTCTTAATTAATAAATTCAAAATCTGTCATAGAAATTTTGGTTCTTGGAGACATTTTATCCTTCAATTCAATAAGATATCGCTTCCCATTAAATATAACAAAAGGAGAGATGAACTCCTCTCGCATATGTAACATTCTTTCTTCACCTGCAGTAGCAGAAGTTGAGATCGCATTCTAGCCAAAGGCATTCCAATTTCATTAACATTAAAGACGAGATCCTGTTTATCACTCACTCACTACTATTTCCAAAAGACAAATGAATCTGTCCACTGATTTTCTGTTCATGCCAGTCATCCTAACTACCGAAAGTGGTTCTATTTTATTAGAGATAATTAAAGGATGTCTTTTCATTACACCCAAATCTTCTGGAAGATAAAGTAATTAACCGCTTTTCTAAAGCGGGTTCTTCTCTAGAGAGAGAGAGTTGTGCAATGACCAATGGGTCTAATCATTTTAAACATCATCCAAGAATGAAAGGTGGTATGTGAATCCATTTACCAATCTCTCTAATGTTCATTTTCCCTCCTTTTATTGTAACAAAGTTTCTTTCATAGATTAATGAACTGGTTAATACAATTTCTGCCCTAAAGCATTACAAACCAATGTTAAATACACATTAAAACGTTTTTTTACAATATTATCTATTGCCTCCTTTATTCCACTGATGCCTGTCACATTCAGCTCACTCAATAACGTTTTTTTTTTAAACTAATGAAGTTAAACCATGCGCCATTTTGAAAGTTTCAATGTCTTAATAATTTATACTAACCTCAGTACCCTATACAAAAACTAATAATATTTGTACTGAGTCATATAATTTATAAGAAAATTTTATATATGGTCATATTTAAGTTTGATTCCAAAAAAAAAGGCAAGTCCTTTAGGCTCTATTACACATATTACATTTCGGACATCAGCCATTAATTGCTTAAAGAAGACCAATTAGTGTTCTCTACTGTTTAAAGACAGCAAGACATTTGCCATTAAAATTATATTCTTATTTTGTATCTAACAGTCTTGTTTAACACAACTTAAACCTAACTTATGAAGTCGCTGAAAAGTTCATAAGATCGATACACGAATTACGAATTTTTTGTAGTAAATTCGTGATATAGCAGCGAAACCCCGAGATCTAGTAGGAAAATGAAAATCGATGGATTGGAAGGAAGAAGTTCGGAGGAAGATTGGTTTGTTGGAGTTTAATGGCACAAGGAACTCCTGGGCCAAACTGTGTGAGTTCGGAGGATAAACGCGTCATAATGTGAGTGTGACTTTCGGAGTAAGTTCTTGTTCTTAGGAGTGTATCCTGCAATCTACCAGTGCTATGGAACTGGACCTTTCGTATTATATAATAACCGTGAAATCCACAAAGTACACATTACATTAGGAAAAGAGTATTTTAAAACATAATACAATTAGTGCCACAGATTTGGACACACTACTGCGTCAAACCCATTCTCAAGAATTCGAGGCTAAAAGCTGTGAAGGATTTTCGTCCGACCTCTGGACTCCTTAAAGTTTTTGAAAAGGCAGTCCTAACTCAACTTATAGAGCACAGTTTCCACCACAGATCTCGCCACCTTCACACACCGTGGTTCCTGTAAGATCTACTACCACCAATCTACTTCAAACTCTCTTTCACATAAAAGAAGTCTTGAATTCTCGAGCTCAGCTCGACATAATTTTTCATTACGTCAAAGCTGCATATGATAGAATTTCCATCACATCGTTACTTAACATCCTGAAGAACTACTTCAGGATCTCTGATAACCTTCTCAACGTACTCAATAAAATTTTGCAGGAAAGATGGCTCCTTGTAGAATACAATGGTCTTTCTCATTCCTTTGCTGTCTGCAGAGGGGTACCACAGGGCAATGTTTTGTCAGCAGCACTGTTTGCAGCTGCTTTAGAACCTCTGCTGGCAAATTTCCAAAACCATGATCTCGTAAAGCCGATTTGAAGCTCTTCATTCATTCGGATCAGCCATAACAAGTGCTCTCAGTCCAAAGAGCTGCAATAAAGCAACTAGATCAGGTAAACACCTTTCTGCATTACATTGGACTCGAGCTAAATGCCGAAAAATCTGCCCGGATGACGTTCACAAAGAAGAAAACAATAATTCCAATGCATGTCTCTATAAACGGACATCAAATCAAGTTAGTCAACTCTCACAGGGACCTCGGTTTGGTTTGGGATTCGAATTTGTCTTTTCTGGGGCACTTCAAGGAAGCAAGAAACAAATTCTATGCAGCCCTTTAGTCTGCTCGTCAGGAACTGGTTGGTTACGGAATAAGAAGCTAATATCTAAATTTATCCAAAACGTGTTGTTCCCATGGCTCTCTACGCTCTGGTCCTCCGCTCCTCCAACTTACCTGCAGAAGTTCTTGGGGCTTGAGTATTGGCTGCTGCGATCTCTCAATAGGTCTTCAGGACCTATTGAGAGATCGCAGAATAGAAACTTTACTATTTCTAGGGCTATACTACACTCATTGCATGGAATGACCCCCTTGGAAATAAATAAGCACTACTCGCAATATAATGACCCTGTCCAAGCTTATTTCGGGTAGACTTGATGCGCCCATCATCAATAGGCTCATCATTCTACCCAAAGAAAACAGAAGAGCAACTAATCATCAAACATCTAGGATCCGACCTGCCCTCAACCAAATCAGCTCGCTCAGTCATATGTTTTCAGCAAACACGATTGGTCTCCTGAACAACCTAAATATTAACCCTGAGATGATTTGCGTCGACAAGACATACAGATCAAAAGTCTTTGCGGATACCTACGCAATACTGCAATTTTAGTTGTTTCAAGTTTCCTCCGCTCTCCATAGGCTTCTGTGTCTGTGGACAAACTGCACGCTCCTGTTCTGGAGAGCCTTCTACAACTTGCCTGCTCTCCCGCACTGTGCTTCGAGGGATGCTGTTCATTTAGAAAATTTATCCTGAATATTGTGTTAGCCTGCTGTAACAAATTTGAGCTGTATCCTTTATATTAATGTATATATTGTTAATCTGTTATTGTTATGTTTATCCTCCTAGCAAATGTTTGCTGTGTAGGGGTAGATGTAACTTCTCCTGTTCCTTTACTCGAATAAATAAATTACTACATAAACAGGAGAAATATCCAGCGTTACCTTTATCATTTATTATTACAGAAATGATTCTTTTGTTGTGGAATGGTTTAAAGCTTAGAGAAAAGAAGAACAATTCAGTAATTTTTCCACTAAAGCATTTCCTTAGTGAAAATTTTGAAAGAACGGGAAGTGTACAGACAAAGCAGTTGGATATTCGCTGCCTGGATATTCCAAAAGTGGGCGGTTTTAAAAATTACAGGACAAATATTCAGGCTGCATCTGTACGAGTTCGAATCCGTTCAGTTAGTAGTTCCAAAGGATCATGAGAGCAGAACGCATTTTATTAACATTTGTTTATCAAGATTACATGAAAATACAGAATCCACCAATGGATGCATGCTGTGTTAATAGGATTCTGCTACTTTTGTCTTCTTCCTAGTTCAGTTCACAACCAAGCGTGGAGCATGATAGATCAGTGAGTGACTGAGTTGCCCATATAATAACATTTTACACAGCCAAATGTTTTAAAACTCTCTCTAAAGAGGCTGATTGATTCTTCTGTTATCTTTAAATATTGTTTTGAAATATTCTGTCAGTGCACGTTACAGAGTCTGCGTACTCAAATATGATAAGAGTTTCAAATTACCAACTTGCATTTCGCGTTATTTTATTCTGGAAAAAACCATGATACTCAAACGGAAAAACTTTCCCAAAGTGATTGAATGGACAAAAGAAAGATCATTGGCCTATTTAGAGAATGGTGTATCTGACACTCTGCAGTGACTTCGCGAGCCAAGGGTTCGCTAAGAAAGTGTAAAAAAATTCAAAAAAGTTTAATAAAACAATTTTCTTTGAAAGGTCTTCAAATATTATAGATTTGGATCAGTTGAGGGCTTAGAAATATTGAAGCACAGTGTTAGAATTTTTCTCTGTGTGTGTCATAGTTTTAATTCGATCCCAGACCACTCCAAATAAGTTCCAAACTTACCTATACTACCATGGAAGACCAAAGTTAAAGTATTAAGTGTAGATGCTATTGAAAGCCAAAAGACTGAATAATGTCTTTATACAAAGTTAAAGATAAAGCTTATCATGGTGTCTTTGAAACGATTTTTCTAATACGAAACAAATGGTTCAGAAGAAGAGTGGCCTGTTGTCTCGGAAACCAACTCTTTCTACTGTTACGTTTGTAACCTGTTTTCCACATCATTAATAAATCAACTTATGACTTTTATAAATGGAAAAGTACGTCATGCACTTCAACTGATTATGAAATGCCAAAGGACCATAATTCATCGAAGAGTAATTTGTTCAGACGTTCTTCTGAAGCAGTGGTTTCACCCCATGTTCCGCTGAACCCTAGGGATTCTGCAAATGTAAATCAATTCTTAATGTTCTACAAATATGAAATGAAGGATCATTTTCAAGCTATGGCAGATTTACACTGCTGACCAAGCTCCACAAGTTTGGCATATTCCACTAATATATACGAAAATATCATCAAATGTCCCTCTGAATTCAAAGCAGCAATACTTTTCATGTGTGGTGTTAATTGTGAAAACTTAGCCATTGCAATAAAACAGAATAATGGGCTCGTGTCATATCCACTGTATTTATACTACCTCTAGGATGTATAAATTTGTAGTCTATCCACCCTGATTGGCATTGGATTAAATAATGTTGTTAGTATAACCGTCCACTAAGATTATCATAGAGTAAAAAATTAAAACGAGATTTATGTGCAATAAAAAAAATATGTTTAAGACAGTGACAAATGGGCCTGGAGTACTGGGGTCCATAGTTTAACAGATATTTATTTAAGGTATACCCAGTATAAAATAAAATAAAATAAAATATTTCCAGAAGCTTTCGGAACTCGTGTCCCTTTCTCAACTGACAGAATTTTTGAATACATTACAAGCAAAGTGTGGCACGTTACTCATTCGTCATTGTTGTAGCACGGACGTGTGCTGCCTTGCGCCAGTGATCATCCATCAATAAAACGGTTGTCTCCAGGATTGGATGTATACGCATGCCTTTCTGGCGATTTAATGCCTTAGGATGCCTTTGCATCCTAAGGCATTAAACAATGCCTTTGCTATTGTTTAGTGACTCTAGCCATAGGCGGTGGCGAAAGTGTCGCGCGTGGTCCACTATCTCAAAGTCGCGCTTGGGGTCAAGATCGTGGTTGGTAGCCCAAAAATGTTCTGCAAGCGCGGACTGGTCAGTTTCGGCAAGCCGGATTGCTCTGTCGTGTTCCGTGAGGCGATCCTGGAGACGTCTCGATGTCTCACCTACGTAGCAACTGTTACAGGCCCTACAGGTGATACGGTACACTACATTGCTGCGTAAGACAGGTGTGACAGGGGTCTTCACACTGGAGACAAGTGAACGTAGGTTCCTACCTGGTAATTGTACACATTTTATGTTGTAACTTCTCAGGATCTTCGAGATACGTCCTGACACTCCTGGATAGTACGGAATGTAGGCGGATGATATGCCGACTTGCTTCGGAGGTCTTGGGTTGGAAGTAAGTTCTTGTGCCTGTAACAAGCATCTGTTTAGTACATGGGATGGATAACCGCATCTGGTTAAGTCCGCCTTCACACGGGAGATCTCGTTACGTCTAATTGTGTCGGTGCTGGAATGGCTCCAGGCCCTGGAGAACAGGGTGCGGGCAGTGCTATTGAGATGGCTTGGAGCGTGGCCGGACCCGTAGTTGGTGAATTGACCGCACCACATGGGTTTGCGGTATACTGAGGTCTCTAGATGTGGGCCTACGCGATGCACTAGCACGTCCAGAAACGGGAGCGAACCGTCCACCTCTGATTCTACGGTAAACTTGATGAAATTGGATAGAGAGTTGAGGTATTCTAGTAGTACCGTTTCAGAACCACGTGGTATTATGGTAAAAATATCGTCGACATATCTACACCACGTTGTAATAGGTGTAGGTGGGTTCTGGTGTATCTGCTTCTCCAGATCTTCCATGGCGATGTTAGCTACTACGGAACTGACAGGGGCACCCATAGCAGTGCCATGTACTTGTTTGTAGAGTGAGTCTTCAAAGGTGAAGATGCTGCTAGAGAGGCATAGGTTGAGGGCGGTACAGATGTCATCAGTGGATAGTGACGTCCTGGATTGGAGGCTTAAGTCGCTCTCAAGGAGCCTTCTGGCGCAGTGCACGGCCTGTTGGACGGGAATCGAGGTGAATAAAGAAACCACGTCAAATGATGCCATGACAGAGTTATCAGGGATTGAAACGTCCTTAATGGTGTTAATGAATTCACTGCTGTTTTTAACGGTGTGAGATGTATTACCTATAAGAGGCGAGAGGAGGCTCGCGATGTGTTTGGACAGTTCATACGTTGGGGCACTGCAGCAAGACACTATAGGTCTGAGAGGAATACCCGGTTTATGGATCTTTGGTAATCCGTAGAATTGTGGTAGTTGGCAGCCAGTAGCACGCAGAAGATGGTGAGTCGCGGTCGGGATCTTCTTATCTTTAAGCCATGCGTGGACAAGTTTATTAACATTTGCTTCCAGACGTTTCAAGACTTTAACGGGAGGATCAGGTAGAGGTTCATATACGTCCTCTCGCCTCTTATAGGTAATACATCTCACACCGTTAAAAACAGCAGTGAATTCATTAACACCATTAAGGACATTTCAATCCCTGATAACTCTGTCATGGCATCATTTGACGTGGTTTCTTTATTCACCTCGATTCCCGTCCAACAGGCCGTGCACTGCGCCAGAAGGCTCCTTGAGAGCGACTTAAGCCTCCAATCCAGGACGTCACTATCCACTGATGACATCTGTACCGCCCTCAACCTATGCCTCTCTAGCAGCATCTTCACCTTTGAAGACTCACTCTACAAACAAGTACATGGCACTGCTATGGGTGCCCCTGTCAGTTCCGTAGTAGCTAACATCGCCATGGAAGATCTGGAGAAGCAGATACACCAGAACCCACCTACACCTATTACAACGTGGTGTAGATATGTCGACGATATTTTTACCATAATACCACGTGGTTCTGAAACGGTACTACTAGAATACCTCAACTCTCTATCCAATTTCATCAAGTTTACCGTAGAATCAGAGGTGGACGGTTCGCTCCCGTTTCTGGACGTGCTAGTGCATCGCGTAGGCCCACATCTAGAGACCTCAGTATACCGCAAACCCATGTGGTGCGGTCAATTCACCAACTACGGGTCCGGCCACGCTCCAAGCCATCTCAATAGCACTGTCCGCACCCTGTTCTCCAGGGCCTGGAGCCATTCCAGCACCGACACAATTAGACGTAACGAGATCTCCCGTGTGAAGGCGGACCTAACCAGATGCGGTTATCCATCCCATGTACTAAACAGATGCTTGTTACAGGCACAAGAACTTACTTCCAACCCAAGACCTCCGAAGCAAGTCGGCATATCATCCGCCTACATTCCGTACTATCCAGGAGTGTCAGGACGTATCTCGAAGATCCTGAGAAGTTACAACATAAAAATGTGTACAATTACCAGGTAGGAACCTACGTTCACTTGTCTCCAGTGTGAAGACCCCTGTCACACCTGTCTTACGCAGCAATGTAGTGTACCGTATCACCTGTAGGGCCTGTAACAGTTGCTACGTAGGTGAGACATCGAGACGTCTCCAGGATCGCCTCACGGAACACGACAGAGCAATCCGGCTTGCCGAAACTGACCAGTCCGCGCTTGCAGAACATTTTTGGGCTACCAACCACGATCTTGACCCCAAGCGCGACTTTGAGATAGTGGACCACGCGCGACACTTTCGCCACCGCCTATGGCTAGAGTCACTAAACATAATGAACAACCCTAAGGCATTAAATCGCCAGAAAGGCATGCGTATACATCCAATCCTGGAGACAACCGTTTTATTGATGGATGATCACTGGCGCAAGGCAGCACACGTCCGTGCTACAACAATGACGAATGAGTAACGTGCCACACTTTGCTTGTAATGTATTCAAAAATTCTGTCAGTTGAGAAAGGGACACGAGTTCCGAAAGCTTCTGGAAATATTTTATTTTATTTTATTTTATTTTATACTGGGTATACCTTAAATAAATATATGTTTAAGACAACGGACTAATTGGCTTTGATGGAAAAACGATTTGAAGATCAGAAATAAAAGATTTAAGAATTATATTTTCTTCAAACTGTAGATTTAAGTCATAATATGATATGAATAAAAGGACGTCAAGATCTTAGGTCTTATAAAAAGTCTTTCATAAAGCTTAAAATCCAAAATGAAATTATTAAATATGGAAATTCCAATTTGGAAGACGGATCTTTCTACAAAGTTTTGCATACTACCATTTTAAGATTACTTAAATTATTTTATCTACGTGTTTTGAACTGACTATGGGTGTGGATCTTTAAATTATCTGGAGATAAGAATTCGGAAATTACAGTTATTTTAATTGCCTTGATTCCATTTCCCCAAGGATTCAGTCCAATAGTTACAAACTTTGAGGAGTTCGAGGTTTGCTTTGATGAAGTTGTGTTTCTCTGGAACACAGCTTCATCGAGAGTTATTATGTCTAAAAACGAAAGTCGGTATGTCTTCAAAAGATTAACCAGATCCTTATACAATTATAGACATTTAATTTCTTTTTATACTTTACCAGGCTATTTTGAAAAATTACGTACAGAAGATCCCAACGCTATGCGACTTATCTATCCTCTAGGGGGTACTTTCCTCAATCCAAAGTAATGATTCATCAGTCGTGGTATTTGAACTTAACGTGATGTCAGCAAACTTTTAACACATACGCAGTAAAAGTATCATTATTTTAAGCCCTAATAAATGTCCAAAGTACTTTATACTTTAGTTGAGTTCTTTGGACATTTATTAGGGACTACTGTGAACTTCTAAATGAAGATATACCAGAAGTGCCCAGTTTGTTAAGAGGCAGTAGAAGTTCAAGTTCCTGTGTTTTTTCATGGCCTACATTCCAGGTTATTGTCCTGCACCGACACAACGAAGCCTCTGTTTCTTTCTTTCTTTTTTGTTCCATTGTATTTCTCTTCTTTCTTTCAAGGAGACTTTTATAAACATCTTTTCAGTTGTCACACTATTGGCTACCCCAATTTCCACGAAGAGTGTTTCCGTACTTTAATTTCGAACATCGTTCGCTATAGACTCAACTCAACATTGTATTAAACATCAAAAACAAGGATGGAAGTAATTAGCTAATATAATAAAAATAAAACAAGAAGATGGATGCTTATAATCTTAATCTTACTTTCAAGGTCCTTGTCTCGAACTTTTGGATTATTTTAAAAGAAAGATTTCATTTAACGTTTATATATATATATAAACTTTTTGAAACTGTAACTGGACTTATGCTCTTATGGAGCCACAAAAGATGGTTACGTCAGTGGGTGCCGAATATTATGCAGACTTTGTGAATTTTTCATTTTACCAAATACGTCTTCGTACGCTCTCCAGGTTCAAGAGTTAAAAGACGCCGCTTTTACAATCGAACCACCACCACCTTCCAGTATATTCGGAGAATCAATACAAAACGCCCTTCGTATTGATCAGTGTCTCTCTTCGATCTTCGAAAACTGTCTGAAATATTTTAATTTTAAATGAAGCGCTGTACACTGCGGCCACAGTTTGTAAACTCGCTATTTCCAAACTTTATAAGTGAACCAAAACTTTACGAAGACCCTGCTTTATCTAATTACTCCCCTTTTGATAAAGAGTAACTTTTAATCCCATCAAGACTGAAAAGGTCAACTTTATTGTGTGAAAACATCGGTGCAACCAAAAACAAAAGTTTTTACCGAATTTAGATGGACGGGGAGTGAATGGATGGTGGGGATTTTGTCACAAAGTATTGCATTAACCAAAGTTGCCAAGAACCAGTGTCCATTAAACTGTCTCTTCGTCCACTAATCAATATTAGGCTTAGAGCGTGCCTCGGATAATGTACAGACGTGACAATTAGTAGTGGTGCCAGAGTCAAATTAATTTAAGAATCTAGATTATGGGTGGTACTTGTAATAGTGGGGGATGTCGACAACTATGTCATGGTCATTTAAAAATTCCGTTTCCTTTCAAATGTCAAGGTCGCATGGGAAGAAATAAAGATGAAGTAAACATGTTGTCTCGCTCGCAGTAGGGCCGGATGTGAGAGGAGACTAACCTCGCTAGGATACGGTTTAAATTAAAGGCTTTGCTGGGAGAAGAGGGAGCAGTCAGCAGAGAGAAAATTCTAACGAGGGTTGGACTATCTGACCACACATCTTGTTTACAAAACTGCTTGTTATAAAGAAGTCAGTGGAATGATTATGCTCCCCGGCTCATTAATAAACTCACTGTGGGTCGTGCTGATGGGTAATGCCTGCCCTTGTTCATTCACACGTTTCAAAAGGGGTGCGATAAAATCAGTCTGGTATGCAGCGATTCCAGCCGTTGTTCTCTCGTCATGAATAAATAGTTTTTTTGGCGTTCCTTTCCCCGCAACTCCCCTCTGTCCAATTCTACTACCAATAAATTCCGTGGAGAAGACGCATTGATTTTTATTTCGAAGCAGTTAATGAAGCCATTGATCATTTTAAATGAGCTTCACCCGAGGAATGACTTAAAGGTTGTTCTTCCATTTTTGCAGCGGATCGGGCCCGTCAGCATGTTCTCCGCGGTCAACATCGCACGGGGAAGCATTTCGGATGGGCCAAGTAATTGCTGTGTAATTATCCGCGAACGACATTGACGAAAATAGATCACCATCATTCGAGGGGAAGAAGGGGGCTGGTATCACCTTGTTCAAGGGATTAGCTATCCCCCGTCTTGATTACGCATCAAATGAGAAGTGAAGTGCATAATTCATGGCCACCTGAAAAATGGGTACGGCTTACCGAAGGGGGGTCCCACCGGTGACGGATATCTAACATTTTCTTTAATGGCCACAACTTCTTACTGTTGTAGCGAAATAGTAAGGGAGGGATCGCGTGATGATGTGCTTTGTGCGTTGCATTTGTCGATTAACGTTATAGCATATCCCCCTCCACCCCCGTAGAGCATCCAGGGAGAAGTAATGGTGCCTCCAAAAGATGCGTTCAGGTGATTAAGGTCAGTGGGACGCTCAAGTTATTAGAAGGAGATTTATACATCGATATGTCACGATGGAGACTGGTTACAAGGGCACATTATCCGAAGTATTGATTTATTTAAGAACTAAGAAAAACTGTCAACTTACCTCCCAGTCCGGAGAACTTCTGATTATCCTGGTGTCTTCTCCGTCTACTGCCATCTTCTCCTCTCCCTGAATAGCTTTCCTGAAGAGAAAAAAAAACATAGATTGAATACTTTGAATGCTTCGACTATAAGAAAATCAAATAAATCTGCTTAAAAAAACTACCAAGCCACATTCACCCCTAAAAAAAAACATGCGTTACTTTCAAAGCAGTTCCATTAGCTTATCGTAGCCTAGCCGTTGCCAATAAAATCCACTTTGATAGAAGCACATAACAGCCACAAGAGAGTCACTGTTCGCATTCGTGATAAATCTCTACGAGTACTTGATACTCGGAAATGTAGGCAAGCAGAAAACTGGACAGAAAAGCGCCGATAACTCATCCATTACGTGGAAAATTGTGGTACGATTGGCCAATACACACGACCACCACGAATTTATAGATAACTGAGAACGTGTCTGAATAATGTTTATCTCCCCTAAACAAATTTCTAACAGTCCCAGACTATTGATGTAAAAAGGTTGCCAATCGCAGCCGGATCTGTCCCCAATATTTTGCTAACAGACATACCTGGCATCCCATCCTTCGCAAATACAAATAACTCTCCCTATTATCATCATCCACTCGTTCGTATCAAAACTCTTAAGTTCCTGGCCTTCAACATGTGCTCCTCCAAGATGACACACGGTGCTTCTGACGTATGCAGTAACCATAGAGACGCCAACAGTATATTCTCTGTCTTAAAACAAACAAGCAACGTTTTGTTTATCGGCAACACTTTGCCCCTATCGACAAACACTTAAATGTATGAACCTCCTTTAACTTCGTAGACGCGACATTTTACCCTGACGCGTACTTAAAGACGAACTAATCACCCCCAGTCTGATTTCTACACTACCTAAGTGCCGTTTAGATACTGACGGTGCTGGAAGTTAGGACCAAAAGGGATTCTTTCAAAATGTCTGGTCTTCAATAGTCCGGTTATGATCTCACTTCCGAAATAAGTATCGAAATGGAGTTCCTGTTGGGAAAGAAGTATTTCTACACGAAATCTATTAACCCGATCTACTGAACCAAAAGAAACTTACTTTTCATGATTTCTTCCGTTTAAGATGCGATAATTTTCTTGTGGTACATTAAAATATCCGCAAATGCTGACACACAACACACCAACTCTCTTTCTGGAACACCTCCACTAGAACTGGCGAAAAACTTGGAACTCTCCCACGGTCATGATATTGCTTGATGACGTCAGTGTCAGTTTAAAAAAAAAAAAAAAAGAGCGATGCTACACTCGCCTAGATCCCTACTTTAGGTGTCAGCAAGCAGTAAAATGTTTCCACTATTTGAACATACTCAGTCCTTCGGGTTCTGTTTATTTTGGCTTGCGAGAGACAGAAAACGAAACAAGCTAAGCTAGGAAGGAAATTGGTTGAAAGAGGTTACAGTCCTATTAAAGAACTTTAAGCACGTTGTTAGTTCCCGGAAATCTCCCTGGAAGAGAAATGAAAACACAGTTAAGGGATTCAATTAAGAAAGAAAGAAAGAAGTTGACGTCACTCACGTGCGAATAAAACAACTTTTTATACCCGTTAAAAAAAAAAAAACTTTCAGCAATGGTTGTTAAAATTTAGACAAGATTTACAAAATTGGACCAACAAATATAGAATCACACCTTCGCACCTTCCAGAAATTTGAGCTTTCCATTAATTCAAAAGATTAATTAAAAGGTTTTTAAGGAAGATTATTTAAAAAGGACCACGTTATTTTCATAATATGAAACACATATCGTTTAAATACAAAAATATAATATTGGAAAACAAAATTTCTGCATTGCCACTCGAATAGAACAGTATCACTGAAGTTAGTTACGTGCCAAAAGGTCAAGGTGTAGTAATACACTCCCTCCCCCAGTGCACAGTTATTGGTTCCTAAAATAAGACTGAATGAGTAACCCAGAGAGAAAGAGAGAGAGATGTTGGAAAGAATCCAGTTTGCAAACAGCTGGATTGATGACATCACCGAGAGGTTTTTCATCCCGTCCGAAAAAGAAACATTAATTTCGGCCCTGTTCCATACCTGGCATGGTGAAAAAGAATTTCAGTCATTAATCTCAATTATGAAGGGAAAGGTTAGTCAGACGACACCCACTTTGACTCGCGGGTCGACTTTGGTGGGTTAGAAGTGATGACGCACGAAAGTGCTTTTGGATCTCTTCCTGAGGTGGAATTATTGGAGGACTGATGAAACAAACGTTAGCAGGCACAGTTAATAGCTTAAGGCACTGAAAACAGTGTCAATTATCGTCCATCTGGTTGAAATACTATTTTTTTTTTATAGTTTTGCGTGAAAATTATCTGAACTTTGAGATTTAAGCAGTGATTTTGTACCTTGTGTACAGTGCCATATATTTTTATCTGTTTATGACGCTTCAGTTGTCTGAATATATGGAAAAACGAGCAGTAAAAAAGCGCTGTTTTCTTGATTTCATAGGCGCAACTGCTGTAGTGTATTCTAAGGGACATTTATCCCTAATCCTCAAAGCAGATCCACAGAAAGTTAACACCCAGGAAAGTAACCCTTCAAAGAGTTCAGAAAAGGTATACAAAAGCATTTGATTTACGATTAAGTGAAAAAAAAGATTTAGAACTCAGATAAACAGTACTAAAATGGCTTTAACCCCCAGGCCCCCCCTTATGACGTCCATAGAGACCCGAACAGAGTATGATGGCTATTGAAAAGAGTGGATATGGAATGTCTAATTAACGGTGGGGAGAAAAAACCTCATTTACCAAAATAATTATCGAATACGTTAACAAAGAACTTCCATCGACATCAATGACGTCATACGGATAGCAATTTATTAATTAAGATGGACGAAGGTCTGAGTTAAAGACTAGATTTACCTTTTTTTCCACCAAAACTTCACTTGGCAGCAACACGAGTGTACAATCACGCCAATATCCGGGTTAAGTCACGATACACACACACAATGAAATAACTGTAATCACACAGATCATGCGCAAAGCATTTTGAACATTTCTCAGGATTCCCCAAATAGCATTATCGAAGTCTTAGCAAATACAAGTCTGTCAATTACATTAGTTGCTTACCTTAACAAGATTCCTTTTTGATAACATGCGGCAGCAGAGACATTCGAAGTAAACCATACAGGCTTTGTCAAATAGGGTTGTTGCGTGTTGGCAAATCCTGAGTCACACAAAAGACCTTGATCAAAAAGACATACTCGTATTAGTTGTCTACATTGCTACAGTGACGCAAACAGAAAGATGTGCGTCCGTATATTTCGTAACGGAATGGCATCGACAATAAGGAAAAATAAGCAAATTTTTTATCCCGACTTTGATATAAACCAGGTGTGTAGTAACTGATCCTCTTTATGACATGCATCGAAGATACAAATCATATTTTGATATTTTGAAAGCAAGGAAGCGTTTGGAAATCATCCTGAGGGTGCTCGGGCGTGCTAGGGTCAACAGCGTAATAGTCGTACATAACCCGTCTAAAAATAACTCGATTTTTGTTTTCTTCAAATTAATATGAATGGCAGAATGTGTTTTTCTTTCAATGACGTGTGTATGTACGCCCTTGAAAGGTGCTCTCATCAAAGCCGTACTATAAAATTAGTTTCATAAATATGTAACAGAACTTTTTTACCAGGCTCTATACTTTATTTATGACGTTTCTGCCGCTATATATGATTGCCAAGTCCTGTCACGTATCTAACAGTATTTCGTTTCATGTTTGGAGAATATGGTAAAATGCTTTGCTGCTCTGAAGGAAACTTATTTTTGCATTAAAAAGTATTTAAAAAAAAATAGAATCGCCATGGATTACAGTTAAAGAAGACCATACGTTTCGGTCTGGCACATTCTAACCTTCCTCAACATCCAGTCAGAAGCAGGAATAACTGAGCAATCAACTTTGAGATTACTGAACAGAGTATTTGTGAATTAACTTTATTGTAAGCTAACTAAAGCCATTGTAACTAAAGCAACGTTTCAAGATTTGCGTTGAGTCTCGTCATCAGGACTGAAGGAGACTCAAAGATCGATGCCTGTCCCGTCGACAGAAGCAGACCGACAAGGTGACAATAAACAATGTGGTGGTCTGTTCTGTCGAGGAACTCACCTATCCTGGCGCAGGCCCAGGATAGACGCCATTTTTTTAGAGCTTTTTCAGACATGAAGAGATTCAACATCATCTTGAAACTAGTCATCTGGTTATGGTAGAGTGAAATACGAGGGGGTTCAAAAAAGATTTATATTCACTCAGAAGTAATTGTGAAAGAAATGTGATTTTTTTGTTGTTGTTTGAGATTTCTATAGGAACCACACAAATTTTGGTTTCGATCTGACAAATCATTTATTATTTACTACGCTGAATGGGGTGAAGGGTCATAATGGATAAAGTGGAATACAGATCAGTGATTCAGGTCCTCTTTCTGCAAGGGAAAACACCCAAAACAATCCAGGAAGAATTGGTCGCTTTTATGCAGAAGACTGCCCAGATTAGTGCTGTTGCACGTTGGTATAAACAATTCAAATGTGCAAGACCCTCAGTGCATGATGAAGAAATCCAAGGACTGCTGTTGCAAAAATTGAGGCATTAATCCTGGAAGATCGCCGTTAAAGAACTAGCTGCAGAACTACAAATTAGTGTAAAATCTGTGTAGAACATCAACATCCATCAACAATCGCATATGAGTAAAGTGTCTACTAGATGGATTCCCGAAAGCTGTCAAAAGGTGTGCACCTGCTCCACTATAATGCCCCTGCGCATTCCTCCCATGCTGCTGTGAGGTGTGCCTAAGGATGTGGGTTTTAAATATTTCCACATCCTGCTTATCCCCCCCACGACCTTGCACCCTCGGATTTCTTCCTCTTTCCTGCTCTGAAGTCCTTTCTTCGTAGAAAAAACTTTGCTGCTGATGATGAGTTGTGGTTTGAAGGGCAGTGAGAGGGCTTATTGTAAGCTACAATAAATTACTTCGTTAATACTCACATAGCGTCATCCAACAATTAAACAGGGACGGTCGTAGAGTTCGGGAACCCGGGTGCAAGTTTTTAAATAAGAAATTAATGATTAAAATGTTCAACAAGAGGAAAATCTTCCCACGAAAAAAAAAGAGCTGAAAACCAGCTCGTGCGTGGCAATGCACCAGTCATTCACAAGCATGAATCGAGCCACGATATTATTTTTAATGCCTCGAACGCCGAATAATTTCGTAAGTGATTATCCGCTTCTCACCCCGCGCATTGTGTGAGCGTATCACAGGATTCTAAAAATAGCCAGCACCTCTGCGCTGACGTTAATGAATCACGTCACTTATGTTAGCTGTCAGGAAGCTCACAGGTGAGCGCGATCACATAAAGGGGGGTGGGACGGGGGGAAGAAAATGTCCTAGAACATTATGGGAAGGATAAATCAGAAGGCCTTAAGGAGGGAGGCATAGCTAAAGGGTTTGCAATTTAACGATCTCTTGAGAAAACGAAGATATTTCGAAGATCTCCACTAATTGGGTCATTAGTGACCTCAAAATCGAAGTACCGGGGCAGCGTTAACTGCCTACCCGTACCTAGAATTGTAATGAACTGCACGAGAGAGTGGCTATTAAAAATCACCACGTGACCTTAAATGCGAGGAAATAAGTGTCGCGGTGTGGCAAAGACACCTCCGGAGCAAAAACGACTCTTCCGTTACCATAGTAACGATCGGAAACCATACATTGGTGTCTTGTCACTTCCATCGAGCCAACAGCGCCACCTATCCGAGAGTTAGATAAAATGAAGAGGATTTCGATGTTTTAAACGTTTCTGCACGCGAAAAGTATGATAAACTAACGCAGACGTACATCACCGTCCATAGTATCTTATGGCGTGTATTCATCGTTAACATAATACACTAACTGGCCAAAAAATTAGAAACCTTTTGCAATTGGTGTCGACAGATAATTAAACGTACAGTAGTTGTATGGCATGATTACAAGTCATTTTGTTTCAGATAAATACTGTACGCTAAATCGATCCAGTAGTCCATCCACATAATAGGGCTCACAATTCAAAAAAACAAAGGAAATGAAAGAAAGAATGCGGCAGAAAGTCTGTACCCCGAGAAGGAGACTGCAGGAATTTAAAGCGAATTGTGCAGAAGAATGGAAGATCCAGTGTGCAATGAATAACTAAAAAGTTCAATTCAGGCAAAGAAAGACTCAACTGCGTGCAGCGAGTTGAAGAATCTGAGATTAGGTAGTCGTGAGCCTATACGAAGCCACTTTTTTCTGGAAAAAAAAGTCGAAAGATTAGACTGGAGTGGTGCCACCAACGCCAAGCCTGGACTGTGGAATGGTGGAAAAGGTTGTGTGGTCTGACAAATCTCAATTTACACTTTTTGCACCATGTTAGGCTGAAAGTGTGGCGTGAACCTCATGAAGCTATGTTTCCACGCTCTCGTGTCCACTACTCAAGAGGCTAGAGGTGGTATCACGGTATGGAGTATGTTCTGTCGGTACGGAGTGCGTCTGCTCATACCGTTACCTTCGATGAACAACTTTCTGTCGTATCGGATCACCTTCACCCCGCAATGCTTCATTTTTACCAGGATTGCGATGGATTCTTTCAAGACGACAGCCAACTATCCACCGTACAAAATTTGTGCCTCAATGGTTCGAAGAACATTCTCAAGATTTCCAAATCTACCCCCGCTGCCTAATTCTCCAGGCCCGAATCCAATTGATAATGTCCAGGATATGTTGAGGGAACTTCGCCTTCGCCGTTCTCTGCCGACCACAATACAGCAAAAAGCAAATATCCTAATGGAAGAATGGTCAAATCTGAAACTAGACTTCCTCAAACGCCTAGTAGAAAGCATGCTACGATGCGCACGTGGCTGTAATTCAGTCAAAGGGCAGCCTCTCCCCCCTTACTATATACTGAATAAGGGTTTCTAGCTTTTTGGCCAGCGAGTGTAGGTGTATTTCTCTCGGATTCTGTAAATAGTCAATACTTCGTGTGGCAGTCACAGTCCTTTGCAATCGATATACAAAACACAGCATTACAGTTGCTCATAGAAGCTGCTTTACAGGATTAATTTGTTCGTAGATTAGTAAACAAATCAGATATATTTCCTTTCACTCTACCAGGAGCCTGGTAGTGAGAGAGCAAGACAAGATACACAAACTGTCTCTTAATTCTTAACAGCAGAAGCAATTTGAAAATATTGGATTGAGATCGCCCTGCTTTGTGTCTTGGATTAACCTGTACAATTGACTCCCAGTGGAGAGATTTTCGTGAAACTTTGTATTTGGGTCTTTCAGAAATATTGTACCATCCCAAATTTTAAGCTGATTCTTAAAAGATACTGTAATATAACAAAAAGAGTGTTGGAAATCTTTGATCCCGTTTCAAGTCTCAAAGTTTACTAATCTCGGACGGAGCTCTTTGACGCTCTTGGAACAGAGAAGTTTTTCCTGATTTATTTTCTGATTTATTAGCTTAAATTGGCATATTAACTTATTTTCTAGAGTAGCTTTATATTCCTAATTACTATACTTAGTGTAAAGTTTAACTTAGACAGAGATTTTGTAGGTATTACTTAGTATCGGTAATGGTATCAAATCCACGTGTTACAAATTGAACGAGAGGTTTTTTTTTTTTTTTTAACCAAATTTAGTCAATTTATTAACCAATTGTTATATCAAATTATCTTCTATAAGTAGATTATAGACCTAGTCAGGATCCTTAGTTTATTCTAAATTGAGATAGCGAGATTTGGAAGCTAATCAATACTTACGAGTCCGTAGAAATACCGTTCGTGAATTCCCGCCATTTTTACACGATAGCATAAGCTTAGTGTCGTATAGTGCATAACATAATACTGTATTGTCAATTAATCAGTAAATCTATTAATCTTGATAAACTTTATTGTCGATTAAATTGTACTTTTAACTCTATATATATAACGACTTAACCGTAACAAATAATTAATACATAACTATAGTGGTACACGTGATACGAAGTTGTATAAAGGGAACTCGTAGAAAACACTCGATACCGAAAAAATAAATATAGCGTTATAACTGTTTTGGGATATAACTTAAGGATTTTAATTTGTTCTAAAATTGAAATTTTATTGAATTAAATCGGAATCATGACTCAGACCAGAGCAGCAAAGCAAAAGGCTCATGCTAATGGGAGTGCTGTGGCTCAGAGCAGAACTGAGGGGGGCAGTTGTCCTCTGACTCACAGCCTTATAAAATGCACTGTTTGCTTGATGTTTGCAGAGCAATCGGGTAAGGGACATGATACTGCCGTGGGGGATGTCTTTGTGTGTGTGCGATGCAAGGAGTGTATCGATATCAGGCAACAACTCAGCGTTCTTGTGGGCCTATATGAGAGCTTGAAGGACAGGGTGGATGCCCTCGAAGAAACTAAATTGAGGGACCCATCAAGCTCTCAGCTGCCCACATCAACGCCAGAGCTTGCACTTGGGCATCACGTGACACAGAGACAACCCCCAAGGCAGAATGCGCTGGTCCCGAAGGAACTAGTAGTTGTTGGTGACTCTATTGTCAGGGAAACGGGGAACATGCTTTGTAAAAAGGATAGGTGGAATAGGACCAGTGTATGTCTGCCAGGGGCAAAGGTTGATGACGTTGTAGAGCGGATATCATCTTTTAAGGGCCCAAAAGGTGATATAGTTGTACACGTTGGCACTAATGATATCAAGAGTAGGAGACCGGCAGAATTGCTTAACAAGTACAGGTCACTGTTGAAAAAAAAGCCATGAATTAGGGTTGAATTTGAAAGTGTCTGCAATTCTGCTCAGACACGATAGGAGGGAGTATATGGTGAGAGCCTTGTCGATCAATTCGGCCTGAAACGATTGTGCAAGGCTCAAAGGGTAGAATTTTTTTCAGCCTGGACTGTACTTGTTAACAGGAGAGATTGCTTCTACAGGGATGGGATACACTTAAATAGAAAGGGTGCAAGAATATTTGCTGATGCTATCGAGGCAGTGTTAGGTGGGTCGGAAAACTGCTAGCTTGGGGGGAGACAAAGACGAATAGATTAACAGTAGCCACTGGCAGAGGTGGAAGTGATTCTTGCACTGCTTCTGTTGGAATGAGCAGAAGCCTGAAAAACAAGATGCATGATATTTCAGAGACTGCTGGGAGTCATTGCGGTACAAGTAAACACATGGGTTGTCTTAGGGTAGCCAAGAATAGAAACAGGTGCATGTATACCTGCGTGTACACCAATGCTAGGAGTTTGGTAAATAAATTTGATGAATTTGAGGTATTGCTCAAAACATCAAAGGCAGATATTGTGGGGATTTCAGAGACGTGGTGTCACACAGATATAAGGGATGCAGAACTGGAATTTGGGAAGTACAACGTCTACAGAAAGGATAGACAGGATAGGAAGGGGGGAGGGGTTATGCTATTAGTTAAAAAACACATAAAATCCAAGGAAGTGAAGCCAGTCGACATCGCTGGACAGTGCAGTGTTGAGTCAGTTTGGTGTGACATAAACATTGGGAGATCAAAATTGAGAGTAGGAGTGTGCTATAGGCTAGGCCTAATGACTCTGATGAGTATAACAAGAAACTGTACAGAGAAATAGAGTGGGCCAGTAAATCAGAGAGTCTTATAATGGGGGATTTTAATTTCCCAGATATTGACTGCAATTTGTGGGTTGGTCACTCACACACTAGCAAGGCTTTTGTGGATTTATTGGATGATTGTTTTCTACATCAGCATGTTCGTGCGGCAACAAGAGGGAGGAATACTCTTGATCTGATTATCAGTAGTGATTCTTCATGCATAAAGAATCTGCAGATAAATGAATCACTAGGTGGCAGTGATCACAGTGTGCTGAAGTGGGATTTACTCAAGGAGGTAACTACCATCAGAAGTAAAGGGAAGGGTTTTTGTTTTCGTAAAGGCGACTATGATGGTCTGAGACAGTATTTAAATTCTATACAGTGGGACCAACTGATGATGTTACCAACAGCAAACTCAAAATGGGAAGCATTCAAGGAACTAATCTTGGAAGCTACCAGGCTTTACATACCAACTAAGAAATATTGTTCAAGGTTTAGGCCTAAATGGTTGTCAGATGAACTAATGAGGCATGTGGCAGAGAAGAAAAATGCATGGAACACATACAAATTAATGGGTGACATGGAAGCCTATGATAGATATAAGTTGGTCTGTAACCAAGTCACAAAGGAGATTAGACAGGCAAAGGCAGACTACGAAAAATCCTTGGCAAAGGATGCAAAGGTCCTTGAGGTTGTCACAGACATTCTCTCAGATATGCCAGACAAGCTGTACTTGCTACCTGGGAGTCTAAAACGCTGATGGAACAGATATTCGGGTGACACTCAAGTCAAGTGGACCCAATTTCGGCGAAGTCCGGACGGTCTGTGACAGCCAAATCCTCTGCTTGCACCTTCACGATGGTGGGACTGTTAGTAATCCTGGGTATAACCTCCATGCATAAGCACATGGTGGATGACCACGCAGGTGTGAACCAACGTAAGCAGGGGTCGAGGTGTGGCGCCCACACCACATGGAGGAATGCCGCCCCTCTATGTTACCAGGCAGTACTAGGTGGTAGATGACTCTCATCAACCGGTGAAATACCACCACTTTGCTTATTGGAGGCTTGAAGTGGTGGAACCCATGTTTAGTCTCTAGAGCTAAGTTCCGGTCAACCCTTCCCTATCTCTTCCATCATGCAGTATGATTGATGACTTTTGAGGTTATGATGAACGTCGTGGGGAGATCCAATATTCCTTACATTTCGAGGGTACAGCTCTAAAACGGTTTTCGCAGGCCGGCCGCTAGTTAGTACACCGGACCGAACCTATTGGTAACTCTCTAGGAGGCTTCCGGATCAGCTAGTGAATAATCTTGCTACCTCTACTCTGCCAGATAGTGACTGGAGGGAGTCCGAGTAGTGTGTATGCGGGGAGCATTGTCGAGGCCACGTTATGTCAAGGATCTGGGTATATTCTTACCATTTGTACGCCATGTCCAAAAATTTCATTACTTCATACAGCATGTCCCACCCACTTTTTCTTACTATTGAATACACCATGAATTGCCAAACTAATAGAACAAGCTTATCTGCGAAAACATCTAAACCTCCCAAGGATTTCCTAATTCATTTCACAAATATACGTGGTCTCAATTCTAATCTCAACGATGTCCATTTCCACTTGCAGTCTGCCAAACCCCATGTACTTTTTCTGACAGAATCTCAGTTATCGGTTAATTCAACTACTGCTCATCTCAGATGCCCAAATTATTCACTGTATGATTCCTTTCGCCTCAAAGGTGGTACTTGTGCATATGTCCGTTCTGATATTCCCTGTCAGAGACTTGGCAATTTGGAATCTCCTCTCTTTGATCTTCTCTGGCTTAAAATCTCTCTACCTCATTGTGTCAAATTCATCTGTTGTCTCTACCGTTCCCCAAACTTCACTAATCACTTGGAGCTCTTTGACTTCCTCTCGTTGCAACTTGACTTTCTCCAGTCCAACTTTCCTAACAGTGAGGTAATTTTCCTTGGTGATTTTAATGTTCACAACTCTAGCTGGCTTCCGTTTTCTAGTCACACCGACCCAGCAGGTCGAGATGCTGAGGCTTTTGCAATTACTAATGACCTAGCACAGATTGTTCATTTACCTACAAGAATACCGGACAATCCTAATCATACAGCCAATACGCTTGATCTTTTTCTCACAAACAACCCTTCTAAGTACACGGTCGAAGTGAGAGGTCCTTTAGGCACTTCAGACCACAACTTGGTGATTGTCTCTTCTCCAATGGAACCTTTATCTCATGGCTATTCCCAACCTCGTGTTGTTTGGCATTACAAGAATGCGAAATGGGATGACCTGCGAGACTTCTTTTCTTCTTTTTCTTGGTCTGATTACTGTTTCAAAACTCCTGATGTCAACGTTTGCTCAGATCGTGTCAGTGAAATTATTCTTGCAGGAATGGAATCCTTTATCCCACACTCCACTTTAAAATCTCGTCCTTTATCTAAACCTTGGTTTTCCAATAAATGTGCTAAGGCTGTTCAAGAGAAGAATGTTGCATATCGTAATTGGCTTGTTTCTAATTCTTCAGTTTCATTTTCTGCCTACACCAAAGCTCTCAACAATTGTAAAGCAGTTATTAATCAGTCCAAACTAGAGTTTGAACAGGCTAAGAGTAGAAAACTTGCTTCTTGCCCAAATGGTAGCCGAGCATTCTGGTCTCTTGCCAAAGCTATTGGCCGCAACTTTTGCCCATCTCTGCTTCCACCTCTGTCCAAACCAGATGGTTCTGTTGTCACTTCAGCTAAGGATAAAGCTGACCTGCTAGCATCCCATTTTTCTTCCAGCTCATGTATTAATGAACTTGGTAAAATACCTCCCACCATTCCCAACACGGTCCATTCAATGCCTCCTGTGGTCTTCCGTCAAAAGGATATCAGAAGGATTTTGATGAATCTTGATGCTAAGAAAGCTCCAGGTCCTGATGGTATTTCTCCACTTGTTCTCAAAATCTGTGCTCCTGAACTTACTCCTATTCTTTGCCGCCTTTTTTCACTTTCTTATTCCAAAGGTGTTTTTCCTTCTGCTTGGAAATTTGCTCATATCCAGCCAGTTCCTAAAAAGGGTGACAAATCCCTCCCATCCAATTATCGTCCCAATTGCAATTACTTCTACTCTTTCTAAAGTAATGGAGAAATCAATTAACCGCCATCTCTTAAACTACCTAGAAACCTTCCGTCTGATCAACGATCGCCAGTATGGATTCCGTCAGTGTCGATCCACTGGTGATATTCTGGCTTATGTTACCCATTTATGGACTAATTCAATGGAAAGGTTCGGTGAAACACAAGTAGTTGCTCTTGACATCTCAAAGGCTTTCGATCGTGTTTGGCATAAAGGTCTTCTAAACAAGCTTCCATCTTATGGTTTGCCAACTGTTTTTAGTAATTGGTTATCCAGTTTTCTCTCTGATCGCTCACTGAGGGTGATGGTAGATGGCTCTCTGTCTTCTAACTTCTCCACTAATGCCGGTGTCCCCCAAGGTTCAGTTCTTTCCCCCACTCTTTTCCTCTTGTATATTAATGACCTTCTTCCATTGACTGGAAATCCTATCCATAGTTTTGCTGATGATAGCACATTGCATTCAACTTTCCATTTTGAGAAACCTTGCCCTGCTCAATCAGCTTCAACTTCTCGAAAATCTGCTACCAATTCCTTAAATGCCGATCTTCAGGTAATTCTCCAGTGGGGCAAAGACAACTTAGTTGATTTCAACCCTTCTAAAACTCAGTCTTGTCTTATATCTCGCAAAAAGGATTCTTCTGCTCCTATGCTTATCTTTAGTGACACTCCAATTTCTAGGCAAAAGGATATATCTCTTTTGGGGATTATCCTGACTTCTAATCTCTCTTGGCACAAGCACATTACAAATATTGCTTCCTCTGCATCTAAAAAACTTGGTTTTCTCTTTCGCTCTCGGCGTTACTTTTCTTCCAAACAGCTGCTCACTCTGTATAAATCGCAAATCCGCCCTGCCATGGAATATTGTTCCCACATTTGGGGTGGTGCCCCCAAAACCTCTCTCAGGCTTCTTGATTCCATTCAGAAGAGGGCAGTTAGGTTAATTAATGATTCATCTTTAACAGAGTCTCTCCACTCGCTTTCTCATAGACGTACTGTTTCTGCTGCATGCCTCTTCTACAGATATTTCCATGAGCACTGTTCTTCTGAAATTGGCTTCTATAATTCCCGCTCTCTCTTTCAAAACAGTCCGAACACGTGCCGCCACCAGCCAACATCCATTTACTGTCCAACTTCAAACCCACAGAACCAACTTTTCATCTTCCTCATTTATTCATTCAACTGCCGTTTTCTGGAACAACCTTCCTTCATACGTATTTCCTGAAAATTACAATCTACAGAAGTTCAAGTCCAATGTCAATAAATATCTTCTTTCGTCTTCTCAACCTCCAACCCAAGCACGGTATTAAGTACTATAGGTTCTAATACCTCTCGTTGTTTGGTGTTCACATAAAAAAAAAAAAAAAAAAAGAAAAAGAGTTCTTTACCTATTTAAACTCAAGAAGGAAAGGGATGAATCAGATTGGTCCACTGGATATTGATGGTTCAACAGTTGAGGATCCTGCTCAGGTGGCTAACAATCTAAACAAGTATTTTGCATCTACATTCACGCATGAGGAGTTATTCAGGAAGGAGAATGACGTAGGTAAAGTAAACATTGGCAGTGAGCTAGATGATTTTGTAATAACTGAGAGGAAAGTGGAGGAGAGATTGTTGAGGATAAATATAAAAAAAGGCACCTGGGGTGGATGGGATCTATCCAGTTATATTAAAGGAGGCAGCAAAGGAAGTATGCAAACCCCTAGCCATAATTATGAGAGCTTCTTTGGACTCAGGGGAGGTACCCATAGACTGGAGATGTGCAAATGTAACCCCAATTCACAAAGGAGGATCAAAGGCTGACACAAGTATTTATAGACCTGTTAGTTTAACTTCTGTTCCAGGTAAATTAATGGAGGCACTGGTTAAAGAAGCACTGCAGGATCATCTAGACAAGAATTCAGTTATAGCTCAGACGCAGCATGGTTTTGTTAAGGGCAGGTCTTGCCTGACCAATTTGATCGGATACTATGATGTAGTCACAAAAGAACTGGATGCAGGGAATAACTTTGATATTATATATTTGGATCTTAGAAAGGCTTTTGATACTGTTGCACATGGAAGACTGCTGATCAAATTGGAGCAGTGTGGCATTGGAGGCAAATTGCTGCTATGGATAAGGGGATGGTTGAGTGGCAGAAGACAGAGAGTGGTAATCAATGGACACTGCTCAACGTGAACTAATGTTATTAGTGGAGTTCCTCAGGGTTCAGTGTTGGGTCCGTTGTTGTTTTCGGTGTTTATGAATGATATTGATGATGGTATATCAAGTTTAATGTCCAAGTTTGCAGATGATACAAAGGTTGGCAGGGTTGTTAAGGACACTACTGACGCTATGCTGCTGCAACAGGATCTGGAAAGGTTGAACAGATGGGCTGAGAGGTGGCAAATGAAGTTTAACATTGACAAATGTAAAGTACTACATATGGGAAGCAGTAACCACAGAGCAACGTATCAACTCTGCGGTACTACACTGACAGTGGTGGAGAATGAAAAGGACCTGGGGGTAATTGTGCAGGCAGATATGAAGTTCTCTGAGCAGTGCAGACGAGCTGCAAGAGTAGCTCATGGAGTATTGTCAATGATATACAGGAATTTTTCCAGCAGGGATAAGGAGGTGATTATTCCCTTGTATAAGGCAATGGTTAGGCCACATCTTGAGTACTGTATACAGGTCTGGAGGCCTCATTTCAAGAAGGATGTAGAGCTGCTGGAACGGGTACAGAGCAGGGCAACAAGATTAGTGAATGGAACAAAGGGTTGCTCTTACGAAGAAAGGCTCAAGTTTTGCAAATTACAGAGTCTGGAAACTAGGCACCGGCGAGGTGATCTGATAGAGGTGTATAAGGCTTTGAATGGTTTGAGCATGCTCAATGCCAATGGGATTCTTCATCTTGCTCAGAATAATCACCTCAGAGGGCATAAATTCAAATTGAGGAAGGACGGATGTCGGATAGATGTGCGGAAATTTGCCTTTGGCCAGCGGGTGGTTGGTTGGTGGAACAGACTTCCATCACTTGTTGTTGAAGTTGATAGCCTAAACAAATTTAAGGCTCAACTGGACAGGTATTTCGAACGAACGGAGGGGTGAAATGGGAGTGGTGTGTTTTTTTTTGGCTGATGCTGAATAAGCTTGCTTTCTTGCATCATATGCCTCTACTAATGCTAAATCTCTTTGTATTAGATATTCCGGACTACGCATCCTGATTCCAAAACTGTAGAACATATTTTTAAAACAGATGGCTACAAACAGCTGGTTTTGGAAGATATAAAAACGTTCGTTCTGTTTACAAAACAGATACTAAAAGCTCCATCTCAAATGGAGCCTTGTATGACATTAAAGATCTCCCACAACATTGGGAAATATGGGACTCCATTCTGCATAATAATTAATAGCGCTTCAAGCTGTTTTAGTCTGGTGAAAGCGAGTTTTTTGTCTGTACAGGAGAAGGAAAGGTGGACAAGATATTTCTATTCACAGAGCCTCCGTGTCTTCTGAAGTTGGAATGGAGCATAAATTACCGGAGGCCAAAATCAGTCGTGTTTTTAAATTCAAAAAAGAGCTCACGTCTGGAAAGTGGCGCTGTAGGCGTTTGAAATGATGTCCGTGATGAATGATAAAGTGCAAATGTGCACGTGCGTCAGAACCGCTCACTCACACATACACACACACACGTTCGAGTATGCTCGAGAGAAAATAAGATTTTAATCCCCAAAGACGATTACGAGTGTCTGTTTCTTTTCTCTGTGGACGAACAACTTAATGGAGGGAACGGTGCTTGATTTATAGGAAGAATCAGCGATTTGCTTGCTTCTGTTCTGCTGCTTTGCCCATTCTAATAATTGTGCATGTTACACGAACGTGCCACTTGCGCTAACTGAACGTAATTGGATAAAGTACTGATGCCTACTTCTGTGAGAAGCTGCTGGAAATGACAGGCAAATGGACCAACACGGATCGTTAAAGACAGGAAGCCGAGACTCGGATGGTGGAACTAGAGATATCTAAAAATAGACACCTCCAAGGTATCCTCCATTTAGTTTTGTTTTTTTACTGCATCTACGGCTAACAAAACTTGGTTGAGAAGTTTCCTAATTTCTCATAATACCAGTGGGTGAAGATCAGTTTTATTAACTTCAAGCGCGTTCACTTCAACTGATGAGGAACTTGGCCATGGCAAAGGGTACCAGGTCAACTGGAGGTCAGCCACTCTACCTCCACTGTCGATAGCGAGGAACCGAAAGAGATTAAACTGATAATGGTGGAAATTACCATGATATCATGTACAAGTTTTATAATCTGGATCTACAACATTCAAAAGGTATGTCTTTGTTCGTCTGTCTGTCCTGTTTCTTTAAGTCATTATCGAGTTCATGTAGTAACGCAACTGTTCACTACACCTCAGAGTGGTACAATTAGATTCTAGACTACATCTTGAACTATTTACTGTGAGAAATGCAAACCACTCGGACATGCCTTATTGAAACATAACATTTCACAGATCTTCAAAAAAGATGGTTTTGCAAAGAAAGACTCCATACTAGCGAGGATAATCATTACTCATAAAATGCAGTAATGATAATTTGCTGCTACACTCTGTTCTTCCATAGATAGCATAAGCAGAGTTCCACATTCTATGGGTATTCTACAGTATTCTAATGTCCTGTTCTGAGTTTATTCTGAACAGTTTAACCCAACTAAGTTACATGGAACAAAATGGTACTAAAATAAACATTTCAAGAGAAAAAGTAGCCTCAGAATCAAGACTAAATTCTTAATTCAGTCTTGTCTCCTAGAAGCCCAAAGTTATTTCATAAAGTTTGAATTTTATAAGGCATGAAATTGAGTGCATTTATATGGTGGCAACAACTCCCTTCCTTAGATTTGAAATTAATTCAGCGTTTATTCGTTAGTTCTTTTGTTACACACAAAGACGACCCTTGCAGTTACCTTTTTCTAGAATTTCAATAAATTTTGGGGAGTTTTTCGTAACAAACTAGTTTAAACAAAAGTGTCATCAGAGTAAAATGGAAACAGGAGCTTTGATATTCCCGGTGGAAGAGTAGAAAATTGGACCAGAATTTAATAGAATACGTTATGAGCAAACTAGGTCGGAATTATTTATTACAGAAGGGATGATTGTTCGAAGGAAATCTCTTTAATAAGAAAAGTAGCTTACATTTGCTAAATCTGGAGAGGCTGAAGGTAAAAGTTAACTGTCGTGTGTGTTTTCAACCTGGTTAACTGCAAGGATTAAAGAGATTGAATGCATTTTTTAGACTTTGAGTTCCTTCAGAAAAATCCTCCAAGACCTAATTATAGAGCTGAAATGGAAAACAAAATAGATGAGCGCAGACAAAGAAGATTATCTCCAAACAGCAGAATCTCATTCTTTATTTGTTTTCTTATTTCAATTCCTTCACTAATAAATGAAAGGGCTTATTGGCACACTTCGAAAGCATTTCCAGATTGTGTTTTCGTTTCCGAATAGATACATTTAACCTTAAAAAAATGTTTAATTAAAACGAGGGAAAATTAAAAACTAAGTGGAAGGAAGGGCAAATACTAATTAACCCACCTAAGCCTTAAACCGTTAAAAATATTTTGTAGCACAGGAAATTAATACCGGTACAATACCCTTGACTGAAAGAAAAATGCGAGGGGTTTACCGAGAAAACAGATAAAGACATGTGGGAAGGGATAACAAGATTCAAACTTTTCTCTTAAAGTAACCACAACATTAAACCTATGAGAGTTCGTTGGTTGTTGTAGGCGCATCAACAACTAAGGCCATACATATTACGCCGTATATACAAATGTCTGTAAATTGCGTGTGATTTGTGGTTGATTTGATGTTCACTGGATGAAATTGGGATTAGACCTCAGAAGCCTGGTCTAGCAAAGCGGCATATTTCGTAATCAACAAGGATTTGATGACTTAGTGGGGAGTTGGGTCAAACCAAATCGAATGCGCAGCTCCTGAGCTCTGATATGGTTTCACCCGTTTGGATCCAAAATGAAAGGCATCCATATACAGAAAGCATTTAACCTAAGTACGTTTTCACATTGTTATAGAATTCCTGTGCTATTAGTCTGATGTGATTAGTCTTTATGAAGAAATTGGTATCAGTCAAAAGTCCTGAAGAATGGTGTCTTTTAATGGACAGTTAAAATAAAATTTTGAAAGCTGTATTGCTTCAACAACGTGAAGCCATCGATATCTTTTGCACCCTTTGTCAATGAAAACCACAGATATTTGAAGCATGTGTTAGAGAAAATATGACCAGTATAAATATGTGTTTGGAGGTAGAGGAATTCAAGTTGCTACGGTTCCTTCCCGGTTTGCAAGTTGGTTGTAGTCTTGTCGATGTATTATATAATTCCAGAGTGAGGTGGATTTCTGTGAAGTCAGATTGGTTTCCTGCGGGCAGAAGGCAATGGGATCATATTGTGCAAGGAAATCACGGATGTCAGTTAATGTATTGCGGTAACCTCTACAGTTCATTTGCAGAAATGTATGCATTATTTGCGCTTAATTTAGAGGTACCCTCAGTTTATTTCCGAGTTGGTGTTAATTTTTGTCTTTCAGTTTTAGGTTTCCCCTTTATTGCGAAGTACTGTTTGCAGTATCCATTTCCACTTGGCAAACAGTTCTAGAATCTGATCATCGTATGATTTGTCTTCAAAATCCGTACTGTCTGATGTTATTTGGTATTGTATCAGGGATCTGTGGGTGTACCAGTAACAAGCTGAGGAACAGTAGCTGATTGTATGGTTATAGATGTATTTACTGCTTTACTGGGTTTACATGGAGCTTGGTTTACTAGTACGATGACCAATATTGACCTAGCTCATTGAGTAAGAGATTCGCTGGGTGGGATGGTCACTTCCGTTTGAGTAGTAATTGATATTCTTTTCTTGATTCCCTGAGCATAAATTTGATTGTCTGTGGTTGGGAATGGCAGGAATTTTTTTGGCTTCCTGATAGGTTACGTTATGCTCAAATTTGTATCGCTGTATCGTTATTCTTGTTTACAGAGGGGACACTCCTTGAAATAGGTAGGATATTCCTGTTTGTATTTCAGACATTTGGGTGTTGTAGCTGTGCAGTCAGTTTGGTTATGCGCAGTAGATCCACTTGTGGCGCAGGTAGCTGCTCTCCTGCAGACCGCGTGCGAATGCCCAAACTTATGCTACACGTAGCAACTAAGGGATTTGGAATATAAGCTTTGACAGGACAGGTAAGGTAAGGTAGCCTGCCTTGATCGCTCTTGTTGGTCTGGGTTTGATGAAGATTAGAATTATGTTCGCGTGGGAACTAATGTACCTTCTTGCTTTCTCATGATTGATCTCACATTAGTCACTTCTTGATATTACAGTTGTTGCTTTAGTTCTTCTTCTTCTTATAGATTGATCGGGTCCCACACAGTAATAATGCTTGTGATGTATTCAAGGAAACCTGTGGGGAAACGGTAACACAGAATGTTGTGAGATTTTGTAATTTCTTAGATTGCCGAGCAGTAGCAACTTCGACTAGTAAGTTCTTTGATCTTAGGCGACAAACTGACTTCATTGTGTCTATTGCACTTTCTTGGCATTTTTTTCAGTAGAAAAGAGGAGCGTTTTCCAACAGGTTGGTCCTGCTCTAATGGATAATGAGGAAGTTGGATCACAGATTCTGCCTATGTCAGTCTTTTGATGTTTGCTGAGACAGAAGATCTCTCCTCATATTTAAGACCTGTTATGTTCTGGTATGTGAACCCAATGGATTTCTGGGTTCAAATACCAGAAAATGGTTGCTCCATTTCGTCCTGGAAGGGAGAACTTTACCCTTACTAACCCGAAGGGAGAACTTTACAACAACTAACCCAAAAATAATAAATAAAATAAACAATAATAATAAAATTAAAAGAAAAAGTAAACATCCTATTCCTTTCCCTGCTCTCGTAGGTGAGGAGGAAATCACAAAAAGGTTTTTCCAGCTGGGTTTTCCGTTCATAACTTTTTCCAGCTGACCTTTGATATTTACCAAAGCTCTCGCAGAAGCGAATTATTCCAGTAATGAACAATTCATGACTAAAAGGAAAATTTGTACAATCACAGAACAAGATAAACCTCTTTCCCCATAATTTCAAACTATCTTCTTTTTTTTCTTATGGAATCATTTATAACAGTAAAACCATTTTCGCCTTCATTCATTTTTACTGTTCCTCTCAGAGCTTTATACACCTCAATTAAGTCCCCTTTAAGGCATTATATTCACTTAATAGCAGTAACTTTAAAATAAAATTGATATTAAATTAATATTGTAATTACAAATACAGGTTGTCCTACATATTTTTTCTGTCGTTACAATTTGCTTTGTTTTATATTTTTGCATTAAATTATTTACATTTCTCATATAAATAAAGCTCACATTTTATAGTAATTCTGGTGATTTGGTCAAGATTTCATCGATAATTTGGCTTCTGTATCTTCTATTTTCTCCAAACTTATTTGGATCTATGGACAAGGTGTTGAATCATGTTACACGGGAACATTCCTTTCAGGGAGTCCAGGATAGTGAGCTTCACCCTAAGTGGACGTTTCCCGCTCTGGTGGTTTCTATTGCTTGCTTTGGGAAATGAGGTAATATCCTCTATCGATGGGGCATCAATCTGACGGGTTAGCAGCTTAGAGAATGCGCACAATTTTTTTTTTTAAGAACAGTGAGCTTCCAGGGGGTCATGCCTAGATTGACTAGAAGAATAGATTTGGAGATGGTGAACGGGTTCACTCCCAAACGGTTCAGCCACTGCAGAATCCAGTATTCCGTCGCCAAGAATATGTTACGCAGAGAGGCAGGTGCTGAGGACCAGATTTCAGATGCATATAGTGGTATAGGAGTGAGACACCTATCAATGTATTGACAAATCAGATTGATGTTGTGGCAGCCTACGAGCTCCTGGCGGATAGCCCAGAATGCAGCACAGGTCTTCTTCTTTGTCTTCAGGAAGTGATCTTTGAAATTTCTTTCCTCGTCCGAGTGCCCTTTTGCAGATCTCACAAAGCGGAATGCCCTTCTTTGAACCCTTTCAAGAGGATCAATGTCTCAAGGTTTCAACACGTGGACACAGTGCTCTAAATGCTGTCTTTCAATTGATTCATATAGTGGGATCATGACCTCCCTGTTTCTCTACAAAGGAATGTTCGATTAATCATCGATAAGACACCATACTCCTTCCTTGCCGCCTGTCTATACCGTTCGGAGAACCCATGTCCACCCGTCCACTTGTCCGGAAAACAACTGCGTAAGTTATTTCGGGGCTACTATTCCCTGAGCCTTGCATTTGGCTGTATTAAAACATGGCTGCTACTTTTCTAACCTTTCTTGAAACCTGTCAAAGTCATCCTGACGGAGCGCTGCTTGGCGCTAATCATTCATCTCTCCCAGTCGTTACATCATCTGTAAATTAAATTTTGACATCATGTCCTCTACAGTTCGCTGATCTGTAAACTTTGACATCATGCCTTCTACCCTTCGCCACTGTTGTTGCTGATTTATGAAAATCAGAAACAATAGTGGTTTCAGAATCGATCCCACTTTTTAACGCCAGTTAAATCTGAAGAGTAACCATTAATCACAATGCTCTACCCCTTGTCACCTTGCGATCCATTTTAGAATTTTTCCAATAATCTCGACATTTTCCAGCTTATTAGAGTAACCTCTCACGCTGAACGGAGTCAAATGCTTTGCTAGACTCCAAATAAACAACATTGAAATTATTTCCTACACTCAGTTGATGCATAATTGTGTCAATATAGCTTACCGGGTTAGTTAAACATGACTTTCCCTTAAAAAAGAAGAAGAAAAACACGTGTTACGTATTCTTCGGAATTACATTTCTATCTAAATCTCCCTAATTTCATTCTATCATTGCCTCCGGTCCATACTTAAAAGACTGTTTCTGGAGACATGGAAAGACTGCTCCTGAGGAGAGCAGATTCTTGAATTTCGGTCTTGAACTCCAAAAGCTCTGCAGACCCTTTCACATTTAAATCTCTTACAAGATCGTCCAGTTCACTTTGTATAAATAGCTGTGGTCCAAAGTGATGAATTTATTCGTCACAACAGTTTATAACATCCTCCAGCTCACAAATGTCAGATTCGACATCTGATGGCATATGTTCAAAACCTGTGGAGATTGTATCGGTAGTTCAAGTCCATAGGGTACTGGCCTTACAGGTAAAGTAATATTGTCGGGGTTCACAATGCTCTTTTTGTTCTTCGCGTTCTAACCTGCTACATTGTCGGAGCAAAAGTAGCAGCCATTAATATGATCCTGAGGTTCCCTCCACACAATAGGAATGGCAGGTGTCATAGCTTTCTTTTTACTGCATTTCCACAACCGCAAGCCCACCTTACAAGTATCACACTTCATCGGGTCCAACTTAATCTCGAGTCGCCAAACTTAATTCCAAGATATGCCCACATACACTGAGTGATCACTGAATTATGGCTACCTACCGAATACATCGTAGGTCCTCCTTTTACCCTCATCACAGCAGCTATCCGAAGTGGTATTCATTCAACAAGATATTGGAAGCGTTCGGGAGGTGTGGGCAACCAAGCTGTGTGTAATGCGGCTAGCAATGTAGGTATGGGAGTGTTTGGTGTATCTAGACGCCTGATATGCCTTTCCATAGTGTCCCACAAGTGCTCTATGGGATTGATATTGGTGGAGTTCGGAGGCCAATCGATATGCTGGAAGTCAGAACTGTGTTCCTTAAACGATTCCTGCACAACAAGTGCCCGATGGCTCGGCGCATTGTCATCTTGGAAGACACCATCGCCATTCGGGAAAAAGTGTAACATAGCGGGGTGTACAGAGTCAGAAAGCAGTTGACTATAGCGGAGACCACTCCACTATCGTCAACTGCTTGCTGTTGTGTGTGGAGCCAATGTTTGGTATTCAAGGTTACTCACTGTGAAGTTCAGACAGAAATTATTGTCTATACTAAGGAAAATGATACTATCTTTGTTTAAAATGTGTAGAACTGTTCCCACTAATGCTGCTCAGGTTATATCTGGTTGTATGCCTCTAGATCTTTATGCTGCTTACAGAAATTTTTGTTACTATTTGAGAAAGGGGTTTGAACTTACTTTTTATGGGTATTACTAATAATTTAGATATAACTAAGTCTAAGGCTAAGAAATTGAAAATGACTGTTTTGATGGATCAGTGGCAGGCCAGATGGTGCAGTAGTGAGACTGGTCAGGTTACCCGTTTGTTTCTTCCAGATGTTAACTTTGTCCGTGATAAGAAAAAAAACAGCTGGTTGTTTCCAGAAATGAAAACCTCGTATTTTATGACAGGACATGGATCTTTTAATTATAAGTTGCATTATTTTTGGTTTAAAACCTGACCCGTTTTGCTACTGTACGTGTGTTGAAACCTGGGATCATGTACTGTATGATTGCATTATTTATTAGCAGTACAGACACAATTTAATAAATACTATTATCGAGCTAGGTCCTGGAAATGAAAAATTATACCTCGCAAATAGAAGGTATTTTAATGCCGTGCAAGATTTTGCAAGATTGGTCTTTAATAAGCGAAGACAGATGTCTTTCCTTGTAATGTCAACTTCTGGTCTTGCTGAGCAGTAAAAAAGGGAAAAAATGTATTTTTATTTATTTATTATTTTAATATATATTTATTTATTTTATTTTTTTTATTTTTTTATTTTTTGCTGGCTCTCGGGTGTGGGCAACCTGGGAGAGGACACCTGTCTGTCGGTTTTGCACGGCCATTGGTGGGTGGGGATTTTTCTGGTGCTATGTTAGCACTGACATAGGAGTAGACCCAGGTTAGCTCCTTGTGCTAGGGCGAGCATCGAGTGATATTTGCCCATTGATGGCTTCCACCTGATGGCAGAGAGGCCTGGTAAATACACATTTACACTTCAAGCAGATGTGATTAAGGTTTCTTTCTTCTTTTTTTTTCCCTCTCTCTCTACACGATAGTCGGTGGAGATGGACGAATAGTCCTGGTGCCACTGTGAGACAGGTATACATATACACAGTTTAGTTATTTTTCAGCGGAGACCACTGATACGTTGTTCCACATGCCCAGGAATCCAAGTTCCTGACAGTGAAACATGCTCCACACCATACAACCGCCTCCACCAGGCTGCACTTTTGATACTATGAATGATGGATGAAGACTTGTTGACGCCAAATCCGTACACGACCATCCACGGTGTGCACTGAGTATATAACGTAACTCATCCGACCAGCACACCTTCTTCCAGTCTTCTAACGTCCAACTTGCATGCTCTTTGCACCAGGCGAGTCTTTTACGCCGATGAACCTTGGTTAGGAGAGGATGTTGTAGGGGTTTTCTGCTGGTATAGCCTATACGTGCGACGCATGGTTATGCCAGATATAGTTCCGGGTTGGCCCATGTTGTATTGGGTAATCAACTCTTCAACAGTGCTGCGCCTGTACAAGTCGTCGGACCCGGCGCTCGCCTCTAACATCAACCTTTCGCTGACCTTTGCAGTTTTGCCGTCGGGTCATTGTTTGACCGTTTTGACTCCAGTCCTGGTACACTTTAACAACGGCTGCTCTCGAACACCCCCACCAGTTCAGCTGTTATGGAAATCGAGGCACCAGCTCGTCGAGCTCCCACAATCTGTCCTTTATCAAATCCGATAAATCCTTTCTTTTACCCATCACGCTTGGAATTTTACTACCTGCTGAACCACTGACACCTTGTCTATGCTACACAGGTCGATTAACTGCGCACTCTCGTACCTCACGTGGTGAACGGGTCGCATTCAGTTTTCATAGTGGTGGTCATAATTCAGTGTCACTCAGTGTATATTTTCACTACTAGTTAACACGACTGCACTAGAACGGCTACACCATTTTGGAAACATCATAATATAATAAAGGACAAACATAGCAGCCATTATGGTGCCCAAAGGCTGATCGGCAACTCCTAGACAAGTAGAAGATGTATCTCAAATTTTTCCTCTAAGAAATATTCATCTTCTAGTTTCCTATAATTGAACACAACGTGGTACTGACTGCATTAACTAATCATTCCTCACCAGTGCAACCAAACACAGTTCTAAACACGGCCGATAATCTTGCAGAGAAAACTTAAAATTGTCACAAATAAAACTTTCGGATGGTCATTGACCACATGAACGTTTGCCAAATGACTTTTGTCCCATAGCTGAGACACTAACTGTCCATTCAGATAACAGCTTCCCATCTAAGGTAATGTATGCTGCGCGCGTTGTATGAATTTTAGGCTACCATCGATATCTCGCGCCATACCGAAGCCTATCCATTAATATGTGCCTATCATGAACATGTCAAATAAGTGCTCGAGAAATGTTACCTCCCCGACAGTAGCATATAACTTTAACGATAATGTCCTCCCGCTTCGTTTAATATGGTCCACGTTCGTATCTAAATGACTCACGATCACCCCATGTTTATCTCAGCAGGGACTGATATTACAGAAAATCGCTTAATATTTTAAAAAGTAATTTCTTAGCACGCTTGATTTTGCGTCTTCATTCCTTAAAAGACCCACTCCTGTTAGGACCCTTAATATGAATAATAGAGTAACGTCAGCTGCCTTGGGAAAATGATTATCAAACTTTTATAAGAACGCATAAGAAACCAGAAAGAAATATGTGAAATGTTCTTTAGCGCACCATCCAGGGACCTCCTCAGAAAGTGTACTAAAATTAATTCAGTAATAACAAAATACGAGTAATAATTCCTCTTTGGATCACTAAAAATGCTCAGAATAAATACAAATCCCCTCTGCAGAAGAATTAAATATTAAACGGAATCTTCCAAAAAAAGGTGTCTAAATAAATTCGAAATTACTAACCGAAAAAAAGAAAGAAAGAAAATCTAAACTTAAATTTAATTTTCAAATCTTTTAGCCGATTACAACTGTCAACTTTTCTCTCTCTTTCAACCATGCAATTCTGTCATCTAAAGTTCGTTAACCTTCCATAACCACTTCAACAAATTCTTGAAGCCAGAAAGACCCTTCCTTTCTTTCTTTTTATCTCCACGAAAATAATTAACTACCGTCCAATTAATAAAAGCAAACGCATGTCTGAAAAGAGAAGATTAGACTTCCATTGAAAATAACACAAGGAATATCTCTTAGCTGTCAGATGCGTACAATTTATAGCCCCCAGTACCCCCTAAAGTGTGAGAATGATGTTCATCACCTGTCTCTGTCATCAGATAAGGGTGCACTAGTAATGTCGTTCTAATTGAAAAATATATCGATTCACTCCAACCTGAACTGGAAGCACAAGCATGAGCGCACATATGAGAGAAATTGGGGTGGCTGCGCAGCAGCAGAACGAACACAAAATGGGGAATGCAGTTGAATGCCAAATTAAGGTCCCTTAATAAATGATGACTGTACGGGGAAGTATTATGCACTCGAAGAAATACAATGCCAAAAACAAAGCGCAACCAAGGCAGCGCGTGACAACAAATTTATTCCAACTTGTAGGTGTGCTAAAACTGTTGACAAACTGGGGCTAACCCGAGATATGGAAAGGCCTGGTGGAAGCCAGAACAACAATCTGAAGGATGCCTTCTTGATTATTCGTATCTATATATTATTATTAATTTTAGTTAATGAGGTTAATTAATATGACATCTTTGGACTCAGAGGAGATGCCTTTGGATTGGAGAAGCGCCAATGTATCGCCAATACATAAAAGCGGTTCTAAGAGTGAAGTTGGTAACTACAGACCGGTTAGTCTGACTTCAGTGGTAGGAAAATCTTAGAGGCAACGATTAAGAGTGCAAACCAGGGACATTTAGATAGATATGACATTCTGAAGGACACCCAACATAGCATTGTTAAGGAAAAATCATATTTAACTAACTTAGTAGGCCATTTTGATACCGGTACTCAGCTGTAGGAACCAATTTCGACATTTTGAATTTTAGCAAAACTTTTGACTCAGTCACTCATGAGCGGTTATTGTATAAACCAGAACAGGTTGGGATTACTGGTAAGATTGTAAGACGGATTTCTGAGTGGCTGCAGGGCAAAAGGCAGAGGGTTGCGATTGATTAATCGATATTCTTCAGATTGGTGTAATGTCGGGAGTAGGGTTCCTCGAGGATTGGTTCTTGGACACTGTTGTTTCTCATTGACATAAATGACATCGACGAAGGGATATAAGGGGTTTGTCAAAATTTGCAGGTGGCGTAAACGTTAGAAGAGTTAAGTCAGTGTCGAGCAGCGCTCCTTCAGGATGACTTGAACAGACTTCAAAGATGGTCTGAGAAGTGGTAGTTATGTGTTAATGCTGCTAAATGCAATCCACAAGTAAATTATACGCTTGATGGGGTTGAATTAAAAACAGTGGTGGAGGAATGGGATCTGGCAATTACAATACGGGCAGATATTAAGTTTTCTGAGTAGTGTAAACAGGCAGCTAGGAAAGTCCATGGTGTCCTGTCGATGATTATCGAACGTTATCCTGTAAAGATAGAGAGGTCATAATCCTGATGTAGAAGACAATTGTAAGACCACAGTTTGGAATACTGTGTTCAAGTATGGAGACCTCATCTGAAAAAAAAAAAAAAGGCATTGAGCTTCATGACAGGGTCCAAAGACGCTTAGCAACCAGGCACCTCAGATGTGACCTGATTGAGGTTTATAAGGCTCTGAGAGGGATTAGTAAAATGAATGAAGGTGGAATTCTCACTGTTATAAAGAATTCCAGAACTAGGGGCCATAAATTCAAATTACAGGTGTTGAGATTAAGAGTTTAGGAAGTTTCCTTTTAGCCAGCGAGTCGTTGATTGCTGGAACAGGTTGCTCACACAGGAAGTTGAGGCTGACAGTTTGAGTAAATTCAAAGGTCAACCACGCCAGCCTCGTTGCGAAAAAAAAAGCATTTATCACGTCAGTGATGAGACTCGAACCCGGGCTTTTCCACCCGTTGTGTAATGGACAGTACTAATAGTTAGTGCGAAGGGCAAGTTATATCCGCGTTAATCTGATGATATGGGTCAAAGTAATGCCAAGCCAGAGTTCATAATGCTTGCACTCACCTCATGAATTCTTGTTTGTTGACGCTACAGCCGATGTTGATAAGATGTCCTGAGGGTAGCAATGTTTCAAATGAGCTTGAAGATAAAGCTTGGGACATAAACCGAAATAACTTCAAGGGATATGTCAGAGGCAGTAAACTATAGAAGATAACTTAGTCTCAACTGCGTCTACAGTAATGTCACGAGTGTTGTCAATGAATTGGCGGAATTTGAACTCTTGGTTAGGACAACTAATGCTGATATAATAGGGCTAACGGAAACGTGGTGCCACCCGGAAATTGGTGATGACGAGTTCCACTACGGTATGTACAATGCATTTAGGAAAGATAGGATGGGTCGTGCTTCTTATCAAAAGGAGGCCTGAGCACGATAAGAACTTTTGCTGAGTCTGAAGTTACGTCTGTCAGCATAGAATCTGTGTGGTGTCAGTTAGTTGGAAGTAAAGGTATAATAAGAGAGGGACTAATCTACAGATCAGAAGTTTGTGAAGAACATAACGAGAATCTTTACATGCAGATGGAATGGGCAGGCAAGCGTGAGTGACTTGAATTTGCCCCAGATTGATCGGAATAAGTGGGAGGGAAACTCACGATGGGGAAAACTTTTTAAATAAGCTAGATGATTATTATTTGTACCAGCATATTAGTGAAAGTTCTAGGAGTGAGAATATTCTTTACCTCATCATTACTAACGAATGAGACGACATACAGGGCTTAAAAGTGCAGGAACCATCGTCAGGAAATGATTATGCAATCGTCAGCTGGAAGCTGAAGAAAGATTGAAGCAGATAAAGGTACGGTTTTAACCTCAGACGAGGGGACTTTGACAGTTTAAGGCCCTATATGGCATCTGTGAATTGGGCAGATTACCGCATGGCAAATACATTTGAATTATGGAATAATTTTAAAGCAAAAATCACAGAAGCCATGAACGCATAGCTACCTTTACGAAAATATTACAGGAGGATGATGCCGAAAACGGATGACTGCAGAACTGGTTGCTTAAATAGAGCAGAAAAAGATAGCATGGGACAGTTACAGAGCGATGAAAAGTACTGAAGCCTACAACAGGTAAAGGTGACCTGAAATAGTACCAAAAATAAGGTCAGAGGAGGCAAAAGCTGCGTATGAGAAAACATTGGCTAAGAGAGTAAAGATGGGACAAGGAATTTTTCAAGTAAGTGAATACAACGAAAAAGAAAGCTAGTCAGATCGGACCCCTTGTGCAGACACTCCGGTATCCAATCCTTGTGGATGAGGGGTATCTTACATAACTCAGCTGATGTTGCGGATGAAATGAACAGGTACTTTGCATAGGCCTTTACTGACGAAAGACCCTTCATGCTGAGAAGAGGCTGTGTTAGTGAGGCTGAGCCATGTGAAATTAGTGATATCATAATTACAGATTACTGTTTATTAAGAATTTTTAAACATAAAAGGCAAGTGAGGCTTCTGGCGTTGATGGCATATACCTGGTAGTTTTGAGAGAGCGAGGCATTGTATTGAACCATTGAGGTTAATTTCGAGGGCATCTTTGGACTCAGGGGAGATTATTTTGGATTGGAGAAGTGCCAATGTATCGCCAATACATAAAAGCGGTCCTAAGAATGAAGTTGGTAATTACAGACCGGAGTGTGACTTCACTGGTGGGAAAAATCTTAGAGGAAACGATTAAGAGTGAAACCCAGGGATATTTAGACAGATATAGCATTCTGAAGGACACACAACATGACTTTGCTAAGGGGAAACTCATGTTTAACTAACTTAGTAGGCTATTTGGACACAGTTACTCATGGGCTGGATTTAGGGAACAATTTCGACATAGTTTATTTTTATTTTAGCAAAGCATTTAACTGTCTCTCATGAGAAGTTACCGTATAAGCCTGAACAGGTTGAGATTACTGGTAAGGCTCTAAGATGGACTGCAGGGCAAAAGGTAGAGGGTTGTGAGTAATGGATATTCTTCAGATTGGTGTAACCTTCCATGAAAGATCGAAGGTATCCTGAAAGATACCTTGGAAACATTATATCATACTATAACAGTGATTTATAATCCAAAATGCAAACATATAATAGGATGAATGGAATAATAATACAAAACTTCGGAAAACTAGAGAAACTCAGCTGAGTCTACATAACATCAACATCTAGAGCTGGCTTAACTAGCTCTAGATTATAAAAGTACAGGAAGAAGAGCCCACAAACGACCAAACAAAAGATGAAGAGACCAACTTCATATCGAGAGCTGGGAACAGGCTTTCTTAAGCCTAACTAACCCTAAGGTGTTCAGACAAGACAAGCTTTCTAAATATCAATATACTAAGTACATAAATTATTAAATATTAAAAATATTATTTGTAATAAGCTTACCAAAAATATGTTTCCCTATTTTACTTATTACATTATAGATTTACATAAAATAAAAATATTTAAAAAGTACATGAAGCGTCATCAACTGTGAATGCTGTTTTTAGTACAGTACTGTATTTATATTTTAATGGAAACAAATTATTCTTATAATATCTTGAAAAAGTATTTCTTTCTGGCAGTATTATGAGACTAAATCTCTTAAATGTTGTTTTATTTTTATTTTCTCATTTTAAAATTTTCATAATTGTTGAAAAGCCCAAATAAATTTGCTGGATGAAAAACCACAGTTTCCCTGAAGAAAAATCCGTGCACCTCCGCCAGGGTATTTTGTCACATGTTATTCACTCAATCACAGTGTAACAAATATCCAGCCATCCATCAGATTACTACTTATTCAGAACTCTATAACCTTATCTCGATGTTAAAGAACTTCAAAGTTTGAGGCTTTTGAAAATCCCTTGTGCACCTCCTTTGCTTCAAAGACAACGGAATCTTACAGACAGGCTTTTAAAAAGGTGGAAAAAAGTTGAAGAATGAAAGAAAATATACATTTCATCAAAAAATGGATTAAGTGGAAGACAAGTGGCGAACTGGGTCACGAATTTAAACAACTTTAAAGTTTACAATAGGTTGGTTGTAGTTTTACACTGCCTGACCACATTATTACGACCATGAATTATAGCATGTTGGAAAGCTGTTGGCCAGAATCAGCTCTGACAAGACGTAGCATCGAGAGAAACATTGAGAAATTCATGTAACAAAACTGTCCTCACTTTCCGGAGTGAAGTAGGCAAAAGATTGCGCTGACAGGCCTTTCCAGTTTATCCCATAGATGCTCAACCGGATCGGAGGATTGTGCTGGAAGATATTAGAAGTTTTCCTTGTAAGCGCTCTTTCACACATTTTCATCTTGAAAAGAACCATGTCCAATACGTTTAGTATGTTTGGCGTTCACGGTACCAGTGGACTCAAAAGATATCACGAAAGCAAGCCTCACACCATTTTACCTCGTCCAGCAGCCTGTACTCTTGGTACACACCAGGACAGTTCCAGGGCCTCGTGTTTCCTCCACATATGCACTCTTCCATCGCTGAAAATCGTGAATTGGGACTCAGACCACCACAAGACATTCCTCCTCCTTTCATCCTTTGCGTTTCTGGCACCAAAGCAACGGCCCCAACTACCGTGGTGCATTCTTTGTAAGCTCAAACCTTCATTGTCCTAATAAAGTGGCCAGGCAGTGCACAAAATAATTCCAATAGTTGGATTAAGTTAAGCCAAGTTGTTTAAAATATAGGCAGAGGCATTTGAATAATAGATTAAATTTAGTTCAGATTTTGTAGTACCAATTCCTCTAGTGGCGAATAAGTTGAAGAAAAAGAAAAAGAGAGAGTTCTTTGTTACCTTTTCTTGAACATTCCTGGCCGTTCTAACAAACGATTTGTCACTTATGAATTTTTAAAGTCGTTCCAGACTTCATAACCACGATGTACATTGACATTCTTTTCAGAACGATCTCCTGCCAGTAGCCAGCTGTCACAAGAGACAATTTTAGCACGCCCTTCCCGTTCAGCGCATAGGTGGACTGACAACCAAATCATCATCACCTGTCGTGTTTCGCCAGGCCAATCGCCAGATATAAACCCTATTATGAAATTCCACAAGATGACACTACAACTTTCATCAAAACAGTGACCATTTCACCAACTTACGTCGTACATACTCACTATTTTATTTACCAGCCTGCAGGCAATAAACGAGACAAGTCAATTAACACCTCCAGGTGGCGTCCAGTTCTATAAAAAATTAATTTCGATACAAAAAAATGTGCGACAAATTTGGGACCAAACGATGAAAGGAGATGTGGGTTTAAGTTTCCGGAAATATTACATATCGGGCGTAACCACGAGGCCACAATGGGAATGGGGAGTTTATCAGCTTCTCTTGCGAGCAATTAGGGCAACCCACGGCGTTACTCGATGTCCACATTTGTCTTACTCCTGACACCACGCTGGTTCTCACTCTTCACTCGTAGAGACGTCAGATAAGGAGGTCAATGACGTCACTCGCTTTCTTTTCCGCCGAAGGGCAGTAAAAGTAAATCACATCAGTCAACCTCGACCTCAGTCAACGAACTGTGCATCGCGTATTGATGTTTAAGCGAGCTAACCGACAAACATATAGACCGCCGTCCAGATTTCAGCAACCCCCTTTCTTGGTTAACAAACACTCATCTCGAATATCCCTGAGTTTGCGAACTGTCTTCGCCAGCTGTTTATCAGCGACGTTTGGAACGCGAAATGCTCTCCTTCGCAGGCACGTGCAATCTGAATCCCCTGCCTACGCACTGAGAAAAGTGATCTTAAAAGGATGCGGTGAGATGACAGTTAATTGCTCTTAGCTTTTCTGGTCCAGAAAGAACATCGTTGGATATTAGTTTGAAGGTTAGTCCACTTGGAGCGCGCGCGCACACACCACACACACAGGTTCCCTCGTGTCGCTTTTCAAAATTGTCATTCTGTTAAGTACCTCATCCTTATCCACTTTGGTTAAAAAAGGAAATGCAAAATCAGTGTCACAAACATAAAGAAAAGAGAGGAAGAGGATGTACTTGCATATCTCTATTCTGTATCGTTAGAAGATAAAAGAAGAGGATTTATAATTTTATTCTTACTTTCGTCTGTTTTACCTGTCAGTATTTATTTACAACCTACTTTCCTAAAAATGAAGAGCGGATTTATGAGATATAAAAAAAAAATAAAATTTAATTTTCTGTTTATACTCCGGGACGACCAAACGGTCAGAGGAGTTCACGAGATAGACAGAATACAAGAAACAGCACCGTGTTTAGCAGTCAGGGGCTTGAACCCCGGTCACTCAAGGCACGTGTACTTATGCACCCGCGCGCCTGACCACTAGGCTACGGCTGTGCATTGTCGAGATGTCTGTGAACTGCGTGCGTTCTAAAGGTCGGTTTGTGCTTTCTGTGGGATGAAAATGTGGCATTGCGTTACATTTCGGGGCTTTCGATTATCAATTAACGTATCACAGTAATTAAACTTTCTGTAACTACTCACTATCAGAAAAGCTATCGAATCGAAATTTACCCTATAAACCTTCCCAAAAACTAAAAGACCAGGCGCTGGAAATTAGGTGTCGATCTTAATTTTTTAACGGATAATACCCAAATATACTTCTGTTTATGTACGGTATAATGATAACTTGAAATTATATCTGACTACATATGTGTTCCAATGTCAGTGTGTTTGTGATGAAAAACTTGGGTAAAATACTCTACACTCTCCTTCGAAACCGAATTGCTGCCCGCATTAACACCCTGCCCGCAGTATGTTTCTCCCGTCATCGACAAGATCGGAACTAGTCCACACAAAAAAAAAAAAAAAAAAGTTGACACTGCACAGAGAACTCATCCTTCTTCGGGAACCAAAATTAGTGCATGAAATTCCCACTAGAGGGTACGGCAATAGAAAAACCCAACCCATCAATTATTCCCAGCAATTAAAGCAGCTCCGCCTTTTCAACAGCAACTGTAGATGTCAGAGGTTGAATTCCATCCAGTTATTACGTCAGAATCGCATGTCGTCATTGTGCTGGGATCGACAAGTGACCAGATTGGTACAGTTGACTTACCCAAAGCAATGGGAATGTAGGCAAACAGTCCGGGTGAAGATAATTATGGCGCGCGAACACACACATACACACACACCGGGTATGACCTTCAACTCTTTAACAGAAGTCATGCTCTTAACGAAGGCAGGTTACACAAAGTAGATGATTGAAAGTTTCGAAATATGTATCTCTTTCTTACCTCACATAGCGAGACCATCAGTAAAATCCATCAGCAAAAGGGACCACACGAAAGCACAAATTCACAGGAACTGCCTTGGAAATGTGAATGACGACATTTGTATTCATACTCCTTTACTAGACAGGTTGTCTGACAAGTCTCTCTTTTGCAGCCCCTCCGTAGTTCTTCATTTCACTTCCTCCGGGTTACAATGAACTCCTCCAAACCGCCAGCAAAGGAATACATTACCCTTGTCCCCATTTCAGAAAGCACACATTTCTAAAGGTGCCAACACAAAAATAGTGCTGCGTCACAAGAGTTCTTGTTAGAACCAGCTGTCGGTAACTTTGTCTACCTTAAAAAACACGTTGCAGTTAAGTCTGTCACCATTAAAATAACGCTGCCATGTGCTGTCACCATTGTCAATCTAAATAAAGGTCATTTTTATTTCCTCTTTTTAATCGATGTGAATGAAGACCACAACGAAAACTTGATATCAGTTTGGAGGAGTTTGTAGATTAACCAGTGATAACGAAGCTGTCATGGATATCCAGAAAAATGCTTATCAAAAAGGGAGCCCAAATCGAAATAAAGTGTAATCTTTAAGTAATTTTCGGTGTTTATCCATTTTATAGTAGAAACAAGAGAGGTGTGACGCAAACAATCAATTTCACTAAAACTGGTCACGTGCGTTACCAAGGTTACCAAAAACACAGGAAAAAAGTTAATTCAAACTAAAATCGGTCTCGTGCGTTACCAAGGTTACCAAAAACACAGGAAAAAAAAAAATTTCATTTCAAGTAAAATTGGTCACGTGCGTTACCAAGGTTACCAAAAAACAGAAAAAATGACAATTTCAACTACAACTGGTCTTGTGCGTTACAAAAGTTACCAAAAACACAGGGAAAAATAATGTTCATTTTGACTAAAACTTGCTCACGTGAGTTACCAAGGTTACCAAGAACACACAAAAAAAAGTTAATTTCAACTAAAACTGGTCACGTGCGTTACCAAGGTTACCAAAAACACAGGAAAAAAAAAATGTTCTTTTCAAGTAAAACTGGTCACGTGCGTTAAGGTTATCAAAAACACAGGAAAAATTATAATTTCAACTAAAACTGGTCACGTGGGTTACTAGGGTTACTATGAACTATGAAAAATTTCTTTAATTTCGACAGAGGAAACAACTGAACGTAGATGTGCAATTAATGAGAATTATTTTATATATTTTTTTTTTACGACATTGTCGAATAGTAAATAACTGCATTGAAGATTAAACACTTCTGGCATTTGAATGGAGGAGTTTTCACGAGTGTTTTTATGAATGAAGTGTGTTATTTCTAAGGTTACAAACATAAAATTTTAAAAAAAAAAAAGTTGAAGTTGGTCTTTCATTGCGTTGTGTCGCCTGGATGTCCTGTGTAAGCAGTTTGGAATAAAGGGAGATTGTTGGAATTCGTCCATCAGCGTGACTTACACGCGCAGAAAACCCACTCACACTAGGCGCACAGCGCCGTGAGGTTTAAGAGAGATTGTAGCAAGATGTTGGCACCTCTTTTCAGTGGCGCATTGAAGAAAGCTAATACGAAAGATTTAACGGCTACAGATAGGCGGGTGGAGCTTTCGTAAAGTATCTGTTTACGACAATAGGCGCATGCCCGAGAACAAACACAAATTCCTCAAGTAATTCAAATCCAACCCGCATGGATTAAGGAGGGGGGAGAATTAATAGTTATTCAAGTTTAGGGAGTCTTCAACACCCCTCCCTAGAAGATTTATTGTTAGATTTGCTTTCGAAGGAGCATGTTTTCTGCCAAGTTGAGCCCCCCAACCACCAGGGAAATTTAGTGCCAGCAGGGTAAAAATGGCACTGCAAACTGGTAATTAATGGTATTATAATGGTTATACTGCTATCACCTTAAAAAACTCATCATCTACCATTAGCGTGGTTTAAAATTAATAAACTACACATGTTAAGTAACTTAATGATGACCAAAAAGATATTAATCTTGCATTATCTTTAATGAAGGAGGACTGTGTATTTCCGCATGTTTTTAATAAATCATTAATTACCGATCGATAATCTAACCAGTTTATAAACTAGATATATAATTCCTATACATAAAAATAAATACAAGAAACTTGTGCAGAATTATAGGCTCGTTAAAGTGGATTCACCGAATGTTTGCAGAAATTGGGGCATCAAAATCCAGTACGTGTATGCCTCGTTGGTTTATATAAAGTTCAATCATTGCGCCTATAATCATGGAAATAAATAAATAAATAAATAAAAAACTGTAGAATAAGAAATAATATATATATTTTTAATTGTTTCTATTAATCTTAGTCGATAGCAAACAGTGAAGGTTCTTGTTATAAGCGCATGTAGTTGGGTTAAAAAAATGAGGACACCGACGTCTATATATTCTTCTTCTCTTTGCATAATAGTTGGTAGCATCTGGTGGTGCGTATTTTTAATATTTCTGGGAATTGTTTTTAAGGTGTTATTATAATGAGCCGATGGATGTCGCAAACCGAATATTGGTGGTAATTCTCACGTGTCGTTATAATGAAATATCTTTAATCGAGGTATGCCTGAATTTACCATATCTGTAAGAGAAATCAATGGCAGTCTTACAAACTGCATTCCTTCAAGTACTGAGTGAGAGTAATCCAGATCAATGCACGAAGATAGATCTATGAAAGAAAATGCTAGTTTTAGAACAACAGGGCTTTTCAGTGATGAGGCTAATTTTATGCATTAATCCGGCAGAACACGTTATTTTTCCAAAAGTATTTCTAACCGGATTAATCTGTCTAAGGAACAAGCTGGTAGTCTTTTATTATTAATAAGAAACGAAACTGTCTCGAGCATCTTCAATAAGCATATGGCGAATATCTAGAATAAGGTTGTATGCCTGTTCACTACAGCTGTGCAGCTAGAGCATGGCTTTGAATGTAGGGGTTCCACAAGGATCAGCGTTAGGCCCTTCATTTTTTTTTAATAGTTAATTTATCAACAAATGGTATAAATGTTAAGCGAAAAATGTTTAATACATTTATTTCATTTTTGCTATTTTAATTCGTGTACGTTTATTAATACAATATTAATTAGAAAATAATAAATTAAAAAAATTCCATATGGCCAAGAGATGTAGCCAGACTTAATTACTTATAGTATGAGTGAAGTTTCGCCCCTTATGCAAGGGCATTTAAATAAATACTAGTACACTAAGGTTCTTATCATTTTGCACACTGTTGACAATGAAACGAGATATTGCGAAAGTTGACATTTTCAAAACTAATTTCCTGTTTCAACCTCAGTCAACAATACATTGGCAGCAGTCCTCTACCTGAGGCTATATGCAACAAACCTCTTTCCTCAAATTTTCTTATTATTTTGCAACTATTTGATAAAAGAAATGCCCTCTAATTCCTTTCAGTTTGCATGATATTTTACCCATTAGTGGTAAACAGCCACTTCTTACAGTACCCTCCAACGCTACTCCTGGCATTAAAGGACGAAATTAGCTGTTTTGCGATAAGGCATCTAAGGCTTTCAGGCATCATTGTGGCGTGTTGGTACGTTATGGGCACGAAGAAAATCCTTTAAAGAAAGTTCGACCTTGCTCTAAAGGATTTTTTTCCCCTCGTGCACTTTGGTTCAATTCCCGTTGCCAGCGAAGTTAGAATACTTTCCATCAGCGCAAGAGAAACTTCTTAGGGTTTCTCACATCGTGGCCAAGTTTGGCGCTAGTTCGGGCTGCATAACGTCTCCAACCAGAAACTCGTTTTTCATCCCAGAAAACATGCAAATCGACAATAGAATCCACAATTTACAGAGGCCTCAACACATTGGTTGTTTCTAATAAATTCCAAACACTCCCTCCCCTCCCGAATGTCCACGTCAACATTTTCCCAATTTAAATCCTCGAGCATGCATTAAATGTGAATTCAATTTTATTTTGATAAGGGAAAGGACCGAGTCAGATTCATACAAAAAAATGCGCATACAGATTATGAAACAATTCTTAAGAAAAATATATTCCTTAAAGTTAAGTTCAGTTGTTCTTTCGATACATCCAAATGTTCCTTAAATAAACGCTACAGTCAGTCTTCGGCTAGACAAGTTTGGCGCTAGTTCGGGCTGCATAACGTCTCCAACCAGAAACTCGTTTTTCATCCCAGAAAACATGCAAATCGACAATAGAATCCACAATTTACAGAGGCCTCAACACATTGGTTGTTTCTAATAAATTCCAAACACTCCCTCCCCTCCCGAATGTCCACGTCAACATTTTCCCAATTTAAATCCTCGAGCATGCATTAAATGTGAATTCAATTTTATTTTGATAAGGGAAAGGACCGAGTCAGATTCATACAAAAAAATGCGCATACAGATTATGAAACAATTCTTAAGAAAAATATATTCCTTAAAGTTAAGTTCAGTTGTTCTTTCGATACATCCAAATGTTCCTTAAATAAACGCTACAGTCAGTCTTCGGCTAGACTTGAAGAATAAACAGAGCATTATCGAGAAAGCCAACAATTCGCTAATTACTTCCGCTCTCAGATATCAAAAGCGAAACAAAGGCAGTCAACCAAAACGGGACAAGCAGAGCTGGAAACTAGTCTTAAAGTCGATCTGTTCAAGCAGCTGTTACTAATTCATTACAAAAATTTCCAGTAATAGGTCTTTTGTTTCCAGTTAATTAGTTAGGAGATTTAACAAAATTCAAGACAGAAAGCAATGTTTGATTTGCAACAGCTAAGAAAAATAGACTGATATTCTAATTTATCCCTAACTTTTAGTGTGTATGGGTAATGTCCACTGATTTTCCATAAATACGTTTCAAAAATGATTTATTTTTATGACATAAGCGGCAGATGGCGCCACAATCAGCGCTTTTTGTAGGAGTAAGAAATTGTTTATTTCAGTATCAAAAACAGACGAAGAACTGAAGTTCCACAGATGCAGGTAGATGGCGCTGTATTGGTATTATTTATTTGTGAAAAAAATACAAAAAAAAAAATAGAAGAAATTAAAAACATTCCAAAAAAATATATATATAATTTGATTTTCCCGCTTGTTGATTCACTTTTAATTGCCTATCGCTAAATAAACAACGTTATCGAATGATATCTTAAGTAAATAAGATAAGTTCAAGAAAAAGCTGATTGCATTACCAACGTGGCAATTAAAGGTGTATCCTGCTATCAATTGAGAGTATATAAAATGACATTTTGCGTGTCACGCAAAAAACGAAATCCATAATAAACCTTTTCGAGAGTCGCGAATTCCCCGTTTGACTCACTTATTGCACTTCCGCTGGTTTGCGCGTGCGCAGAAAGAACTCAGTACCTGTAGGTCCAAGTGAGTCCACAAAAATTCGATTTTACAAACAAAAATATGCGATATTATTAAATACGATTAAGGATATATATTTTCTGGGAACATATTCGATATTATCTTGTTTTATTTCTATAATTTAAAGCAACACTGACCTTTTATGTCGTTCGATGCTAACATCCAAGGACGACCAGCTGTGATACTCAAATATTTGATTAAAAGTTCTGTCTCCACATTCTACCATACAAAAACTCCACATTCTAACATACAGTACCACAATTCACCACCTCTCGATACCATGACATATGAAGGACCTTCGAACTTTACACACAATCGCTCCTAGTCTCAAAGCGATAGCAAAAAAATAAAAAAAGATTCTCGAAACCAGTTTAAAGTGTTGCCGAGTAGACCTTATCCGTGTTTACAAAGATAGAGACGCACTATGGTTTCGAATTTATCTTTGATTTTTAACATAAGATGATTACGTACAGTGGGGGGTCGAGGCTACTTCAGAACGCTTATTATAAGTAAAGAAAGTATGCTATTATCCACTCGTCATCCTAAAAGAAACCAGATGCATCCAATCGGAATTTAATAGTGTTTTCTAAACAAATGTTTTAGCAATTAGCATTGAGATCACGTGGTATATTCCATACCTGTGTTCCCTGCAATGTCACCGTACATGACGTAGGATGTAGTAAACAACTCCTATACAAGGATGACAAATGAGTATTGTTCTGCTAAGTAATGAGAAAAACAATACTACCGTTGTACTAAATATGTCATAAAAATTTAACTTTTAATCCTACATAATTATGACCAAATCACTACGAACTTGATGAACACATTCATGAGATCCTCATACAAATAATTTATTCATTACTACGAACTAGACCACACGTTTCCAAACCTTTTATTGATTTCACTTCTATGTTTTCCTAGTGGTGTATAGTTAGCAGCCAAGCTGGGGCTGTGCAAATCTGTTCAATGGATGGTCTCAGGTAAGGTCTGTATCAATGGTTTTTGTTGTACTTAACTTGGAAGTAATGAATTTCCAAAAAGTAATGCATAATTCGAGTAGTGCGATCAGAAAATGCCTCCTCTGATCCAGTGTGGCCTTTCCACAATAAAACAGACACGCAATCAGTTTTACATTGTACCATATAAGAAACCAGCTATAGATTCAGAGGGACCAGACCAAAACTGACGATACTTAAGAGTATTCGTATCAATAGAGCATTCATATTATATCGTATATATACATACATACATATCCACATACAACTGAAGTTAATATAAAACTTGTATAAAAATCAATACCTCCTACCCGTCTCACATAATTGAGTATGACCTGAATATATCCCTCCTCCTTAGAAGATTTGGTGTATGAGGCGCCAGTTATTGTCTTGTCCAAAGAAACTCCAGTTTAATACTATTATCATTCAAATTCCAAAATGTTCTTCCCTTTGAAGATTACCTCGTGCACACGTGTGCACCGAAGCAGCAGTTTCTAACAGTTGTTGTATGCTGGCTTCCTTCTCTTCATTCATAAAAAACACAAGTTAGAAAATGTACGCAATACGTTTCATTTCCAGGCGTTTTCGATTTTTATTAACGCTGATTGAAGGAATGGATGGAAAATACGGTGGATGCCGAGAAAATGTTCTGGTTTGCCATATCAAATGATTGTTTTTTGATGTTCTGATGTTTATTAATTATAAAAATCAAGAATTATTACTATTTGCTTTGATTATTATTTTAATCCTAGTTAAAATGTGAAATAAGTGTTATCTTTCAATTGTTATTAAAATCCAGAAAACAAATAAAGTACATTACAGAAATGTTGACTACGATCTGAGGTACATGTTGCTATTTTATTAAATCACAGAAGATCGGCGAAAATCGTGTTGCATTTCAACCAAAAGAAAATAAATAAAATATTACAGAATGCTGAATGAATTAATTAGCAACAAGATAATTAGTTATTTACCTTTCATTTCTATGAATCACAGAAAGCGAAAAATAATGGAGTTAATTTACATCAAACGAGCCTGAAATGTAACGTACTGCGCACACTACCTAACGTGTTTGCTTGAGTGTCAAATATTTGAAGAGGGTTTTTATGGGTCCTACGTCACGAAGAGCAATTCAGCTGGCCGCATCTCCGGTTTCAGATAAAGTTGTCAGCTCTCTCTCTAAATGATGCATAGGATTGGTGTTTGGTCGCCTTACCTGGGATATTTATATCTCTTAGAAGATGATATATCGATTAGTATCGGGACCCAGACTGCTGAGAAATATACACAACTGTCCTGGCTCATTTTCTCTGATTATTTTTATTGTAGCTAGACGAGAGCTAGTTCCAATTATACTTTGTTGAAGTTAGAACGGTTATTGCTCGTAGTTGGCGAGGCTGCAACGATGTTGTGGGAGGGGCCGAGCATTGGAGTCGATATACTTTACAACTGGAAAGAACCGAACGACCACTCACCATACTGTGATACATCAAGTTCATACGAAATAAAAACATCAAGCTTCCGTTCTAGAAGTAGATAACAACAGAAACAATCAATATGGTTGACTGTAAAAAAGAAACAAAATGAATCTCATATTTTGGATTTTGTTACTAAGTATTGCAAGTTGTTCAGCTTCACTGGATAGAAGTTAAAGTTCTGCCAATGTAATAAAGTAAAATAATCCGATATATGCACAAGAAGTGTGACTGACGCCATATTCTATGCGTTAATCCGGATTATCGAAGTTCGGATAAGTGAGTCACTGCATGTTATAGATGCGGGGAACAAAATGGGGTGACTAGAGTAGATAATGGTCATAACGCTGCGCGTTATTCACATTCAGTATAGAATTCCTTGATTTTCACTCCACAAATTAGTGCACGTGTCCCTTTTGCATTATCGAGCACTCTTCACAGTGCGTGATGCTCATGCAGATATAAGCATCATGCGCTTTCACCTGTGTACATGTAACCAAAGACGGTCTCATAGGTTTCTTCTTTTTTTTTTTTTTTTTTGTTCAAGATTTTCCACTTTGTTACTGTAATTCGACACTCCACCGTTCTTTACTAAAAAGCTAGCTGTTGTAAAGAAAAGAAGAATCTTAAACAATTCATGAAAGTTTGAATACTTTCCAACTTAGCTTTTAAATGACACGTATACTCATGTATAAATTAGTAACCATATACCCTACATTTAGTTGGTTTTATCATAATTAGCCGTGTGCGCGAGCAGCGGTAATAACTTTCGTCAGCTGTTTTCTTTTGCCGAATTCCCAGCACTAAGAGGCTGTTACCATAGCAACATTGGTAACCATAAAATTAGCATTTTTTTTTTTTAAACACGAAAAGAACTTCGCTATCAAAACATATTTATTTCTAGTAAAGGTTAAGCTTTGAACATACAATTTACAGAAATCACTAGATAGCTGATACAACACTGCGCATGTGAAAAAAAATAGATCCATCTACTGAGGAATTGGGGGGGAGGAACTTAGAGTTAAATTAGCTTTGAAACCTTGTTCATTTTATGACAATGTAAAGTTTTATAAGTTGAAAAGCTTTGAATGTTACAAAAGCAGTTATTGATGACGTCATACCTGTTTGATGACGTGAACAGTCGCTAACATATTCTAAACAAGCATTGCTATATCTGTACTTCATTATATATTGATGGTACGTATTTTTTTTTTTTTTTTTTAACAGTGGTTCAGACATGTGGCGCCATCTGCCTATCTATAATTAGAAAATCTAAATAAGAAGTCGCATCGAAGAACTTAAATCGAAAATTAATAATCGAAAGCTGGCAATTTAAGGAATCAATATTATAATTTTCTAAAAAGGATCCCTTGAGTATACAAAAAATTAAGATTTCTCTGTTTCTATGGTACTGTTCAAAGCCTTATGGGATATGGAGTTTATTTTTTTTTATCGGTTTCTTTTATCGGTCATTACTGATGGCAGTGGGAGGGCTCAGGCTTCAATGAACAGCCAGGTTCATGTATGACTACATCGACCTGTCTGTAAGGACAGAAAAGAAAAAAAAAGAGACGTCACAGTTCGCTTGTAATACTATTATTGAGATCTAATAACTGAATTTGCCATGTTCATAATTTTGTGAAAGGTAGGGCTGGTTGATTGATGACAAGGAATTCCGTTTCTCTTGTTAAAAAAATCAAAGAGAAACTGATAAAAATAAATCGAATATATTGATCGGTGAGGATTGTAGAAACCCTCTGGTTTCATTATGAGGTCTGTGTAGCATGCGATTTTGTAATAAAATTAACTATTCCACTCTGTACTCTCACCATAACATGGGGAGGGTTCAAAACCAGTTCTTCAATTAAAGTTCAATTTGTTTGAAACGCAAACAAACAAAAACCTGCGTGCGTGTTTTTGCACTCCGATAATTTATGTTAATCTTAATCTTTCCTAATTAAAAGTCACAATTCTGTTACTCTAAACTGCATCGGCTCAAGAAACAGGTACTTCAATAAATTTCCATTTATTAACCGATAAAGTTCAGAAAACTGATAGTAAACTTAAGAAAAGAAACTTAAAATTTTATTTCTCTATTTTTCATATAAAACTCATCCTATAATAATCTCTGTAGTGAAATATTTTTCAGATTTATACGGGCATAAGAATATTGAATCACGTGACTAGTTCTGGTGTCATATTCTTGCAATTTCTAAATTCCTTCCACGTAGTCTTTTATACCATCATTGTCTTCTAATATTGTCAGTCTTCACTTTTCTCTTATTCCATATTGGGTTATAAGAAAGGCTTGTATTTCACACATCTCGGTTTTCAATAGTTTGTTCAGCAATAGATACTACTGTGGCTGCTACCAAATCAAAGTGGAAAGGTGGAATGGTGGATCAGCAAAGCAGTGATTGATCGATTGATTACTCCTAGATACTTTTAACTTGACCATTCCGAGATTTCTGAAGAATAGCATTTTTCTGTTCTTTAAGGAATTTGTAAAATACTCATGTAACACGTCTTCTTGTATCGGGTCTGTCAGACATTTAAAATATATATTTTATCAGTTTTATATAACAGAAAACTTCACCGGCAGATGGCATATATATACAAATATACAAAATTTAATTAGGTATTAAAACACCTTAATGCGATGTTTATTGAATTAATTCTAGATTTACGTTTGGACTCTTGGGATCAGTAATATATGCACCCCTATTACGTCCCGTCCCGCCCCTTGAATTGATTAAAAAAAACAAAAAACTTTGCATCGTATTTGCAGCTGTTTATGTGGAGTAAAATAAAATACTTTGATGATACTACGAGCAGTACTCGATACACTATTTTTCAGCTCATAAATCAAAACTAAATTGAAAATCTCTGCAGGCCTTCAACCTCATTGCTAATAGGTAACATTCTGGCTGAATATCATCTACTAGTAATTAAGCAAAGTCGTTTATTAAATAAATCTTTCCACTTTACTACCATACGTGACTGCACAGACATTCTCTGGTAACCGACAGCGACCGGTCAATTGCCCTTTGTGCAAAGAGTAAAAAAAAAACTTGCTGTCAAAAGTCGAATAGTACGCTAGCCAGACACATTCACTTTGATATCCTACCAATTAACGCAATTAAGTAAATTATTAAGTCTGGCAAGTAAATTATTAGCCACGCCATCACATTATGAGCTAATTTATTGCAACTGGTAATTACGTACTCGCTTCGAAAGATCGGTTTCCTGATACTAAACAGACTGGCATATGAACATTATAACACAAACGTTGGTGACTAGGTTGGTTGAGAAAGTACTGCAGGTACTGTGATTTGCTGCATCCCTTTTCACGAAATTGGGGATAATTTAGTAATACCAAATACAGGAATGAAAATGAAGAAGCCACCGGAATACAGAAACGATATGGAATTGGTAGGATGGAAAAGGTTCAGATTAGCGTAAAAGGCAATTGAGGAGAAAGGTTCCTGCCATCAAACAGGATTAAATCACGACTACAAGAAATAGTCAGTTTAAGCTCCACGACTTAAGAGTAAGTGAAACATTGGTAATAATTAAAATTTGCATTTTTGTATTGTTCTGCATATAAACTGTAAATAATGCTTCTGCAGAATTAATGAATTCGGAGATTTTTTTCTGCACCAAAGGGAAATAAATAATGCTGCTAGATATCATGTGAGCACAGATTTCTTAAACTGCGACACACCTATACGTAGATTCTGTTTTTTTTCTGTCTCGATTTTTATGTAGTACTTTGATTATAATGGCAAAATGATGCAAGGAAGCAGACTTTTTCTGCGTCTGCCAAAAAGTGCTTTTCAGTTCCGCTTTAAACCTTACCAAACTTCCCTCCTCGGCCGACATGGTAGGCAATTTTTTCAAATGATCTACAACACGCACTCTTCCCAAAGGTAAACTTCATGAGATCGAGCCTTTTCTTACCTCTCTAAGATTTTGTATTTGGTCTCCTGGTTCTTCTCTCTTCTGCCAATGAAAATATAACTCCTTTCTATAAGTTCATTTTTAAGTGTGGCCTACAAACCTGAACACAATATTCTAAACGCGGTCTCACCGTAGTCTTATACAAAGGGACGATGACATCCTTTTCCCTCTTTGCGAAGGTCCTGTATCTCATAAACAAGACCCAATGTGCCTTTCTAGCTGCCTGTTTACACTGTGTGGAAAATTTCATGTTCGAGTAAATCGTAACCCCCTCAAGTCTTTTTCGTCCTGGACCAGTTTAGATCCACTTCCACCCCCCCCCCCCTCGGTTTGTAATGTTTGCACCGATGTTCCCCAAATTCCTTATATTAGAAGCATTAAACTTCAGCTGATATTTTTCATACCATTTATACAACCGACCTAAGTAATTTTGAAACAAAATGGCCTGGTTCTAATCGTTAACCAACCACCCTTCTACCGTTAAATCATCAGCAAACGTTAACAACTTCCCCTGCACTTCTTCATTAATGTCATTAAAAAAAATAAGAAATAAAATTGGCCCGAACATTGATCTCTGGGGGATTCTACTTTCTACACTGGTTCACCCTGACTTATGTCCATTTATGACTTTCTGTCTTCTCTCTTTTCGTCAGTCCTTGATCCAACGAAAGATACTGCCATTAATCCCTACTTGCTCAGTTTATATTATTATTATCAGCTCCATGGTGCAAGGAAGCTTGAGGCTTATGTTACACCAGCCAAACAAAAAAATATATATAAAAAACCCGAGTTACCCTGAATGAGTGAGAGAGAGAGAGAGAGAGAGAGAGAGAGAGAGAGAGAGAGAGAGAGAGAGAGAGAGAGAGAGAGAGAGAGTCAAAAGTAGAAGGGAACCACCAAGAATGATGATATCCAGCTCAGGACCCTGGGTGTGCCAAGCCCATACTCACCAGATGTGGGCCCCTGGGCCTTTCATGGGAAACTGTATCAAAAGCTTCACCGAAGTCAACGTTAATATTGTCAAAGATGTTTCTTTCATCCAACTATTTTATGATTTTGTCATAATAATTATCAGAATAACAGATTTTTTTAAAAATCTCTCACACATCCACAGCATCTGCTTTATTTTCTCCCATCTTTCTTTCTGCTATGCCCTGTGTTTCTTCTTTTCTGACTCTTTTTATTTCTTTGTCTCCTCTTTCCTGTCTGTCTTTCTGTGTTCGCATATCCGTCGGAGTCTTATCTTTTTCTCTTTGCTTCACTCTCATTTATTAATTTTTCACTTTCTGTGTCTCTCTTCCTTTCAATTTCTCTTTGCCAGTTTCCTTTCCTTTTCCTTCCTGTCTTAGTCATAACGATTGTGCCTAAGTTCGAACACAGCGCACGAAACACTGATCATTAAGCCATACAAAGGAAACTTGTTATCATAGATGCTTTGTTATCCTAATATTAAATGTCAGCTGAGATCTGCCCATTTCATTGGCAGATTTGTTTACAGAAGTTATGAAGCCATTAACAGTCTACTGAATTTGAATCGTATAAGGCAAACTAACTCCTCTGACCCTATGTGACAGTCCTTGAAAATAAATAGAACATTTATTTAAAATTAAGAAAGCTTTGATGTATTTTGATTCTAGTACAGTGGGGAAGGCAGCTCAACTTAAAAGCACCCCTCTTCAGTCCTCTCCAAAACGAGTAGCAACTTATGCACACTATATCAACTGGTGAGACTCCAAGTATCATTCCCGTCTCAAGAAAGTCTTATCTTGTCTCGTCTTTTCTTCGTTACTTGGCCACCAACAGGAATACAAGAAGGATGAGCTCTGTAAGGTACACAAAACGCTATAGAACATCTGACAGTTGACTATAGAAAACACGACAGCAGCAGACTAGGGTTAATCTAGAAACCAGAAGTTCTTTTGCAAGGCACCAGATGCGTAATAGTACTTTAGAGGGATAAGAATAGCCGAGCCTTGAGATATTTTGTCAAAGGTTAAAAAGAAACTGTCAGAACCATCTGAACTAGGTTGAGCGAAGTCATTTCACTACGACAAATGTGCCCACACAAAAAAGCAACGAAAGATAAATATTTCGCAGAAGAAAGAATTATCCTTTTTAAGGTGATCCTAAATACAGCATCACTTTTATTTTCTATGCAAACACTTCAGTGACAACCCACGCCCGTGACAATTTCTAGGTACTTAAATTTGTCTGGACACGTGAGATCCTTTGAACAGCGGGAAACCTCCCTACTGTGATGTTTGTGTGTTCATTCAGATAAATATAAAAATTAAAAATAACTTACCTTCGTCAGAAGATACTTATGGATTTGTTTATTGATTTCTCTCTGTTGCGAAAGTAGGCGCACCCCCTACCGGACAAGTTGACAACTACGATGTTCTCGCATTGTTACCTCTGACGTTTGAATAGCTTCTCCATTCAAATTGTTACTTTATGTAATATTTTTATCTGCAACTATGGAGGATTTACGGGTTTAAAAGTGGAAAGAATGCAATGCACTCTTCTGTTTTACCAGTAATTCGGTCACCTTGTATCTTTTCTTCCTTCTGATCCTCAGATTTCTCAAAAACAATTTTCCGTCTGGTTGTACCAGAAAATCCCCTAGGTCTTATAGATGGCAATTTCTTTTTCTCCGAATTGTTCTTTCGTTCCATTGTACGTGTGTACTGCAGTACCATAAAGACTTAATATACGTAAGAAAAAGACCAGCTTTCAAAGAATAACGGAAAAATTGAAATCCGATATTTATCATGGTTGGAAAACTAAAGAATTTTGACAATAAAATCCAAAAAAAAAAGACATTTTATATCTACGTAACACGATATACTTTTTTTTTTTTTCTTTTTCTTTTCTGGCTGTAAAAAGGCATTCTGACTGTTATATTTTTAAACTTTTTCAAATAAATGGACACGTTACAAAAAAGATACCACTTGTATTACTGAAATTTAAAAAACAAAAAGTTATTTTAGAAATAATCATATAATATTAAATTCATTTTGGTTAATACGACTATGTAACTGCCTTCATATTTCTTTACTTTTTAATATTTTCTGCGTTTTCTATTAAAAAGTCAATAAAGTTTACAATTACAATGTCATAACGACTATGTAAATTTTATTTTTTAATAAGTACCGTTGTTGCTTTTTATAAAAACGATTTTTACTCTTAAAGTTAATATTTAATTACGAAAATTGTTTACTTTCAAGGAATTCATTTAAATTTTAAAAATTTATTTCAGAATTTTTCATTAAAATGACTAAAAAATGGCTATCCTCATTAAAATGGTTTTTATATTTAATTATATAACAAGTAAAAATCAAGTAACAACAGGAGCGCGCTCTCTCGGAGAAACTGATAGCTACAATGCCATAGTAACAAGAATTGTTTAATCATTAACTTTAGTGACCGCTTTTTATAAAAAGGTTTGTACTCTTAAAGTTAATATATAATTATTAAAATTAAAATTAATTTCAGACGAATTCCCTTAAATTTTTAAAATTTATTTCATAATTTTTTGTCATTAAAATGGCTTTTATATTTAATTTAAAACGATAATTCCAAATTTTCACTAAGGTCATCAAGTGACAACAGGAGCGCTCCCTCTCGGAAAAATTGATAACAATAATTGTATAATGAATGGCTATTATCAAAATTGTCTTTATGTCTCGCTTTTTATATAAAAAAAAACGGCTTGTACTCTTAAAGTTAATATATAATAATGAAAATTAAAATTAATTTCAGCCCAATTCATTTAAATTTTGAAAATTTATATCAGAATTTTTATGAATTTTTAAATTAAATGGCTTTTATATTTAATTATATAACAAGTAAAAATCAAGTAACAACAGGAGCGCGCTCTCTCGGAGAAACTGATAACTACAATCCCATAGTAACAAGAATTGTTTAATCATGAATGGCTATCATCAAAACTTTTATCTTTAGAGACCGCTTTTTATAAAAACGGTTTGTACTCTTAAAGTTAATATATAATTATGAAAATTAAAATTAATTTCAGACGAATTCACTTAAATTTTTAAAATTTATTTCATAATTTTTTTGTTGTTAAAATGGCTTTTTTATTTAATTATATAAGTAAAAATCAAGTGACAACAGGAGCGCTCTCACTCGGAGAAATTGATAACTACAATTCCATAGTTACAAGAATTGTATAATGAATGGCTATCATTAAATTTCTTATCTTTAGAGAACAGATGGGGTTGAGTAGTGTTTATTTGGCAAACAATGTTATAAATAAAGAAATAGGTACCTTATTTTACTTACAAAACTATCCAGTTAAGCGAGTATCCATAACGACAGTACCATGTGCACTTTGGTACTGCAATCCGGGATATTGAGGAAATTTTAAGACGGAACTTAAACAGGAAATGCTGAGACGGAACTCTTTATACATACAGCAATATCAATGACAGTATGCTATTCAGAACATTATTAATTGACTAATTTTATTTTTTTATTTCTGAGTACAATCCAAGATTTCACAATTGTAACCACCACGAGAGAGTTGACAAGTGGGTTTCAAAGTGCCATTCCTAAGCTTGATCGCATGAGGTATCCAATATTTCATCTCATGTTATTCTTGTTATAGGATCTTCTATCATTTTTAATATCTTCTAGTGGAGTTTCGTTCTAAAAATAACTCGTCCACAATAAACCAAACGACTTCGGTGAAGCAAGCTTTTGAAGTTTTCAACAATAAATAAATTGAGGGGAAAAATACAGAAAAGAAAAACAGGCAGACGAATTTATGGCATTTCCTCTTTACCTACTCATGTTCTCTCGCGTTGCCATGGAGACGTACGAAATGAACAGGAGAGAAGAGGCGAAAATAATAAGCTTTTCCTCTCCTCCCCTTTGCTAGCCATCCCCTTTTGGATTTCTCTATTCCCAACGAGGATTTATAATTGACGCACACTAGGATTCGTTAAATTTTAGTTTTTCCTACAGTAACACCAAACGATTCTGGAAAATGTGACGTCAAAGGTAGTTCGTCTTTAAGTCATGTTTCGTATATTCTTAGCAGAAAAGAGGATTAGCGATCGAAGTTTTAAATATTTAGCTAGGTAATAAAGCCAGCCTGCAAAATCCTCGCCTTAAAATTCGGCAATGCAATCTGACCACACATAGACAAAAAAAAAAAAAAAAAAAAACACCATCTATCCACCTACTGGCTCTACCTACTTGGTATATCGTTTTAGGAAACATAAACCCTCTTTAACAAATGAATGTGAGTGTAATTGAATACAAGGCACGATTGCTAATGCGTACACATGGGACAAATAAAACTTGGAGACGTGACTAGTAACGCCAGTATTGCCAACTTTATATCGCAGAAAAGGCAATATTAACACAATAACAAGAAGTAAATGCTGTAGTACGTGGTAAAACATTAAGTTCACCTTATTTATTGATTCATTTTCGTATTATGATCCAGGGGAAGGACCTAAGACATTTACTGTTTCCGAAAATTGCAATTGAAGAACTCAGAAAATATCTCTGCTTCACTCTAAAAGAAGTTTGCTTTGCATCTTCGAAGGAAGTTAAATTTATTACTGGAAACTAAACCCGATTCAGCGAGGGAATTATAAAGCACTTAATAAAATAGAGGTGATGAATTAGCAGAACTGGTTTTTGTGTTCTGTATTTATTCCGGTTAAGAATACAAGCGATGGGATAACCGAGTTGTCTGTATTCTCAAGCATGTCAGATGTTTTGAGTGACGATCGGGAATCTAGTAATTGTCGGTTGTCTGATTTTAGGGTGATGTTTAACGCATTACTATGACAGAGGTGTTCTGCTGGCAATTAAGACCCAAAGGGGCCCTCTTCTGGAGGGGGTTAATAAGTATTCATGGGACTATTTCATAAATTAGAGACATACTGTAGCTAGATGTCAGTAATCTGATCACATCTGATAAGCGACAGCTAAACCCAGCACGTGCATTGGAGATTCTATTAGCTAGTTTTCCCAGAGTGTTTATTGGCGAGAACCTGTCAGAAGTCGCTCTGATCACGCATTCATTTTTATTATTATTTATTATAGAAGGGCAGTCTAGGTGGATGGAACAGTGGTATCGTCACTGTCCTCCCCACACCTGGGTTCGAATCCCGTCGATGACGCGAAGAACTTTAATAGGCTTTTTGGCTGAGTTAGTCGGTCTCAGGCGTAGATAGCAAGGTTTTTTGTTCACCCAGGAACTGGGTTTTTATAGTTCGGCAAATCGACCAGAGAACACACGCAATTTACAGACATGGGTAGATGTAATAAATGTTTTGGTTTTTTGGAATTATCGTAGGAAATTTAAATTTCTGCTAATCCAAAAATTCGGTGTCAAATTCACTGGTGTGAAAGGTGTATGAAAAAAGGGGTACAAGATAGGGTCAATTCGTTCTAATGTAGGATCTAGCATCGTCAATACATTGTCTTTTAACTGCTTGTTTTCTATAATTGGTCAGTCTGTTTCGCAGGATGAAAAACATGAGTTTCCAAGAGCAAGAACAGAACTATCCCATTATTTCCAGAGCTGGCTAAAGGCAAAATTCTCCTTCGGTATAGGAATTGATGCGTGTGTCTAAAATAAGGCTATGTGGCGCCAGTATATTGTGTCTGTAACTGGAAGAAAAACCCGAGTTTCCAAGTGAAAAAAAAAATAATAAATAAAGTAAGATAAACCTTTTCTGAGAGCAACTAACTCAGCCCATGCGTGTAGGATTTTGACGGAATTTTGCCTTTTTCATAACGTGGCTGAGTTAGTCGGTCTCAGATGAGGGTAGCATGGCTTTTTCTCCCGGAAACCCGGATGTTTCGTCCAGAAAACAGAAAATCGACCTCAGAACACACACATTTTACAAACAGTCTATACCGAACAATAGTCGCTGATGCTCTTAAAACCCTATTACAACAACAACTTGTAGGGAGGATGGTGATTACGTCCAATGTGCTACTCGTCCAAGGGCGAGGAATTGATGCAGAATAACTAATATAATAAGTGGAATCTCTTAGGGATCAATGATAGGACCGCCATGTTGCTTCAAAGTGTATTGAATTGGCTACAGAGATGGTCTAAAAAGAATGGCAATTGAAGTTTAATGCTCCCAAATATAAGATTTATCACCTTAGGGAAAAAAACGGCTCAAGACAAAAGACTTGGGGGAGGATTAGGATCATTCAGATATGAACTTTACCACGCAATGTAAAAAGGCAGCTAGGTTTGCACGCGATTTAGTTTCTGATTTACAGGAGCTTTTCAAATAAGGAGTCATTTTTAGTTTTCATTTCTCTTTTTAAGACGGTGGGCCGATTGCATTTCGAATATTGTATTCAAGCTTGGAGGTTATATCTGAAGAAAGACAAGCTTCTAGAGAGGGTTTAAAGAAGGGTAACCAGATTGGTAAGGGACACTAATCGATGTCTGCTTATGAATGGCTGGGAGGCGAAATTGTATAATTATTGCCCTCCCAACACTGGGTGGAAAAGACCCGAGTTCGAATCCCTTTAATGATGCGAGAAATTTTTGTGAACTTTTTTCAAAATGTGGTTGAGTTAGCCGGTCTCAGGTGAGGGTTGCATGATTGTTTTTCCCTGAGAAACTCGAGTTTGTTCGTCTAGCAAATCGACCACAGAACGCACGCAATTTATAGACATAATATATATGATACAATATCGTCTAAGTCAATGATGCGAATAAAATCTTACAGCAATAACAATCTTAGGAAGAATCTAATTAAGATGTAAAGGCCCTGAAGATAATGAACTGGAGAGGTATATTCTCACTGTTAGAAAAACCGAGAACCAGAGTGTGCAAATATAAATCTTTGGATCTCACGAAGTCAGCCTTCAGACAGCTTGTTGTAAATAATTAATTCTGCAAGGAGAGCCGAAGAAAAGTTAAGTAAAGTTCAGAAACCAATTGGATGGTTACTTCTTTGTGATGGGAAACGTATGAGCGATTGGAGGATTTTTCTTTTTGGAAAGGTTCTCTTCCTGGGATCATTTAACCATTCTGATACTAATAACTGATGGTGAAACCCAACTAACTCCTCCTAAGAACGCTAACTCGACCGCGACTAACGAGGATCTTACAAATATGTCCAGATTTTGATAAATTTCGGATCCAGATTTTTCCACACGCAGTGGCACGTGGCGAACCAAAGTCATTGAGGGTTCGAGTTCATCCCTGTCAGAGGGCTGAGTTTGGCCAATACAATTTTCGAAAACTTTGAAGGAAAGTCGTAACCAGCTCTTTTAAATTACTCGTTCCTAAGTACACGTTAAACAAAAGCATTCAGTTACTTAACTGACATTATGGAGCAATCGATATTTGTAACAGCCCATATAATAGCAGCTGTAACTGCATTTGTAAATACAATGTACAGGATATGCATTGTACAGCATTCCAAACAGGCTACAGCTTTCATGAGGGTGCAGCCTGCTGCACGACGAACACTAAATGAAATAAGTCGATTTATTTTAAGTTTGAGGTCCGTGTAATAAAACGCCCATCTTAATAAATTCATTCAAGTCCAAGAAGGTATTCAAGTCGTGAAAATTGGAAAAATTTAAATCACTTCGTTAAGGCTTTTGCATCCAGTTCTAAACTTTGTCAAAAATAACTGTCAAATACATTATTGTCTGGACTTGGTACGTGTTTGTCAGACATGAATCAATATACTCCGTTATAAATCTTTATTTAAGACCTTACTATGAATAATCTTATGTACGAAACGTAGGCTAATGATTAAACGTCTAGCAGTGAGTGGATTGAATTATAATGCGCCAAATATTCTTCATAATTCACTCGCTGAAAGCGAATATAAAACTGTCATATCGCATCATAAATTTTACTACATGATTCTGAAGACTTGAGCATTTTTACTTCGAAAACCGACGTTGAAATCAATATGGGGACAGAAAATTCGATTACTGGAAGAATAAACGCAAGAAAATAGTGTTTTATTGGTTGGATTATGGACATCATGTAGTGTACGCGTAACGTTATATCAAGCATAAAATCTAATCACAGTCCAGTGAATCTGTTTGGTGACTCGCGGGCACCACTAGCAGATTCACTATTTTATTAAGAGTTTGTAATAAAACGTGCGATTAAATTTTTTTAATTTTTAAAACATTTGCGTGTATTTTAAGAACAGTTTTTGGGATGAAAAGCCTGGTTTCCAACAAAATTAAAAATAGAAGCAACCGTAGTATAAGAAGATATGAAATTATGCCCACAAATTATATTATTATATAGTCATTTGGACATGAAACATGTACTGTACATATTTTATGGCATGTACACTGGTTCAAATAATCAGGGGGAGGAATCAGCTTGTGCAAAGGATATGTTTGTATAAATTTGATTGTGTATTACGACGGGTGATCATTTAAATCGAAGACTGGTGCAAGGTCTTATTCTTAATTTTCATCATCTGAACCTTCTGTGGACGTCTCCTTTTCGAAATGCTCTCCCTTGAACTTTACACATTTTCGCCACTGTTGTACCCACGCATTAAACGCTTCTTGAAAGCCATTTTTCGAAAGACTGCGAAGTGCTTCCGTTGTGGGTCTGCGAGCATCGTTGTGTCGGATGCGAAACACTTGCCTTTAGCTTTCTTCAGACATGGAAACAGGAATAAATCACACAGGGCTAAGTACGGTAAATAAGGGAGATGTGGCAGAAAAACCTCGGCACCTATGGCAGTGATCACTGCCTGCACAATATTAGCCATATGAGGTCCGGCATTGTCTTGAAGAAGAAACGACTTCACACAGGAATATGACCGTCCTACCAAGACACTCATTACCATACGCTTCGTTCATCTCTTTAACTGTTTTCGATGCATTTAAGCCCCGTCTGGCACAATAATGAATCACATATCGCTGTTCAATCTATATGTCATACATGATACTTGCGTCAGCAACACGAGGCTAGAAAAACTTCACGCAACACTGGCTCGACAAGTACTGGCATGCGCACACAGAGTCAGCTCAGTAGTAATCAGGGTGAGCGCCTCTAGCAGCAGTTATAGAAAGTTCGAGCGGTAAATATAAAATCTTGCACCAGTCCTCAAATTAAATCACCCTCGTATATCCATAAATTGTGTATGTTCTCTAGTTGGGTTGCCTGCTTTTCTGGATGAAAAACCCAGGTCTCTGGGAGATGAACTTTGCTATCCTCGCCTGATACCGACCAACTCAGATTTTTATGGGCTTTCGCTGTCTTACCCGCGAATGCAGTATGGTGTGTGCGTAAAATATATATAAACTGTCGTATTAGGGCCAACCAAGAGTTAACTTATCTGCCCATATTGACGGAGTTTATATTTAAGGACATAATGCAAGTGATACCGCTTTATTATGTTCGTAAATTGAGTGAGTTCTCTGGTCAATTTGCCTGTTTTGCTGGACGAAAAATCCGATTTTCCGGGTTAAATACCTTGCTGTCCATTCCTGAGACCAACTAACTCGGCCACGGAGTGAAAAAAAAAAAAAAAAAGCCCATGAAAGTTCCTCGCTTCACTGATAGCATCCGAATCCCGGAGATTATAACCACTGTGTTATCCGTTTGGTGAACTCGTATAGTCCACAGCAACCGCTAGACATGTTTCGAACCTGTCATGCATCATTCAAAATCACGATACAGACGAGGTTTTGCAAATTCAGTCACCACTTTTGTAAGTTCTCTGTCCAGCAGATTAAGCATCACTGAACACTTCGGACGAGCTGCAGTACATCTTAGGATGTTCCAGACGAGATCCATAGGATTCCAGGGCTGGGTCTGACCATGCAGACGATATTATCGTCTTCCAACATGTTGTTAACCAGCTACAACCCCTGGGTGTGAACCAACCCCAAATTAATTGTTTTATTACGTTGACAGATCTGTTTCGGATTGTCTTCCACGCGACACTGGAAACCAACGAGAATCCAAATGTAAACTATACCTTACAGAATCAATTTTTGACTTTGATACATCACATATCACACCTTGAATAAAGAGAATTAATTTTTATAATCTATATACTGTAATTTAATAAATACTGATATATATTTATCTATACATAGCACAGTAGAATCTCATAGCCGTCTATGTTCTTCACAGAACCGTCTTTGAAGGGCACACTACGCTATTCTTCGTAAATCCAATTATGTTTAACTGCTGTTGATGTCTTCTGGCATAAAGCCCACTTCCATGTATAACATTTCAGATGGTCTCAGTTGATACTCGTTTCCCTGTCAGTGAGACAAAATGTCAAAGTAGCTGGGTTGCATTCACACGTCGATTATACAATGGGTAAGGGGAAGATGGTGATCTTGCCTGGTTGTTGATGATCTGCAACCCTGACCCAGACTTCTACGAACGGTCTATATTTCTTGAAACCGATTCCACAACCTGCTGATGATATTTCTTGATACGTCTAACCAGAGGGTAATCTACCGTTTTCGGATACTCCAATTTACTCGCAATTTACAAACGGTATAGATGGAGCAATATGGCCTTAGTCGCTGATGCTCTTAAAACCCTACTATAATAACAAAGCCTGCTCTCTGCCTGTATTTGTTGGAGAACTAAGAATTTACATCTGCACGCCGATCAATATAAGTGAATATCGAAAGGGTGAATTGTCCAATAGATTCAGAGTGATCTTCTAATTGTTTTGAATCAGTGTTAGTGCAATGGAATGAAATTTGTATATATGGCTGTAATGGATACGAAATATGATTAGATATAAGGTCTGCTATATGTCACATCGATGAAATATACCCTTCCATCCTGTCAGTTGTGTTAAGATTTCGATTATTGTAATGAAGTGATATTTATTTATCAAATAGTTTCAAGTATAAAGGCCCATCCACACAGGCAACAGGAAGTTTCCATAAACATGAAATACGTAGCAACAACAGGAAACGTTGTGTCCTCACACGAGAAACATATTGCTGGCAAAAAGTGGCCAGCAACTAATTGCTCCATGTTTCTCAAAATTAGTGTCCACATAGGGACACGAAAGGAAGAAGCGGAACTGCTGGGTATGAACTTCCTTTAAAAAAAAAAAAGGATTCATCAAGGAGGGATGCAGCTCATGACCGATTCGATACTTGACGATTAATTCACAGTTGGTGGCTACTTGAAAAACTTCCTCCGAATGTCATGCTCCGATTTGGAAACACTGCTAACAAAATTGGGCCGATTATCTCAAAGCAAGGTACAAACTGAAGACATGCTATATCTGTCAAAGAGGGCTTGCTGGTCACATTAAGATTCTTGGCTACAGGAGATTCCTACCACTGTATGATGTACCTATTTAATTTATGAAAACAAGCTTGATTTCCGATATGTCACTCCCTACAGCAACAGAAATATCTTTCCAAGCGTCATGAATGGAATTCCTGTATTTATGCTTGGAGCGTTTAGCGTCCCTTAAACACTCTGCCTGCCTGATAACTCCAACAGCATAATGATTTTATCGTTTGCCTAAAAAGGCATATTCAAATTGATGAACACATTACTAGATTGCCTATAACAACACAAGAATGAATCAACGTTTATCAGTCCAATGGAAAATAATCAAAAGACAACTGTCAACAAGACGCGATTAGTGGTAACCGTCCACACTAGAGAAACATCCGGTGACAGTTCCCACATGTAACGCTAAATGCCATTTTCTCTTTGACGTTTCGGCAATTAAACTAGCAACAGAAACATTTAGAATCATCGAGCACATGAGTCGGCTAGTAATAACTGTGTTTCAGAAACCTGTTGCAAGGTCAAAATATTGACGCTTGTTGCCTCTGTGGACGTGACTTTAGTCGAACTCTATCCGGCATAATGAATTAATAGACCTATAAAGATCTTGTTTGTTAACAGTCCCAACCCCATCTTTAGACGAATGTACACTAAATACTTCAGTACCTCGAGATTCTTTCCTTGTTCCACTATTATTGACATTGTCCACAGTTCAAAGACATCAATGATGTCTTTGAGCTCTGGTTTTAAGTTTCTTTTAGCCATTTCAAATATCAGTGATCAAATCGAGACAACATATATTCCCTCTCCCACTGGCCTTTATCACGGATTGCAAGTGGTTTAAAACTACGAAGAAAAACGCTCTGGGACACCATAGCTCTTTCTACACAGTTTAAATTATGTGGCTAAAAAATCACAAGAGGATAAGATACTCCTGTGCTCTACATTCATACCTTACTGAATCGCTGAATCAATATTTGATTCTGTTACTTTACATACCACAGACGCCCGTATTAAGCCAAAATGTTAATCCTTACTGCCAATATTTTTTAATGTGATGTATAAAAAGAAGCTTACCTACTCCCATAAAGCCAACTATAAATCTGCAGACTAAACATTTAAAATTAGATTAAATAATGGATGCTCCTTCTTCCATATAGAATACAGAAATGGAATTAATGATAGTCAAAGTAGACGAAGGTAGAAGCATTGGTGGCGGGTATTTTCCCTTAAGAAAAATGGATGTTTTAACGGGAACAGTAACTACAGTTTATCAACTATGAAGTTCTACATCGATTACAGTAACTGAAGTGATTTCTAAGAAGATATATATATATAAAAGGGGCAGAAAAGACCACGTGATGAGATGAATTCTGAATTAATAGGCAATTAGGAAGTACAGGAAAAAGAAGGCATTGATGGATTGATAGATTAACATTGCAACTTAGTCACCTTAATGAGATACGAGGCAAATTCAGCGGTACTGAAAACTAGGTCGAATTTATGATACTAAGAATATCAAAGAAAGACGAAAGGGAAGATATAACCACAAAAAGTTAGTACTGGTTCGTTTGGTTCTTATCTTTTGGCGCATCAAATGCTATGCGGCAAGTTTTACGACCCCCAAGATGTGTATTAACTGCCTCCTCAGCAATGAACGTCACAGAGTAAATAAAACCCACAGTTATGGTACATTAAACAGACCCTTCCCAATAGCGACTTATCAGAAATAGGAAGGATTCCGTTTCCGGTATTTCTACACTGCCAAAAGCCTCTTTCGTCTGCGTATTACGAAAAGGGGCTTTATATATCGAGAAGGAATGTGCCAGCTTCCACATCAAGCGTTTTAATTAAAATATGATGCAGAGGCTCGCTGGTAAACACACACCCCTTCCATCATGTTGTCAACTGATCCAATCGCCACTCGCAATTAGCATAGCAAGGCTATCTGTCTAGTAGAGGCTGGGCAAAGTACCAAGAAAACCCGACAGATGTCACTATTGGAGCTTCACATTTCTGGAATATTGTCGCTCACTAAGAAACGGAAACCCAACAGATGGCGCAACCGGGTTTCGACATTTCTGAACTGTTATTACGAACGAAGGCAATTGTGTCTGGAGACACGTCATTCATTGAGTACATTCTGACAGTCTTTGGTACTGCGATAAATGTCGATAGCAACAAACTGCAGTTCCCGACCTCAATTAGATATCAAATGGGAGAAAAGTTGGTCGCGTGTGTGAGAAAGGAGGGGGAAATCTTCCAGCCATCAAATTTGGGCTACACGGTCGTTTAACACATGTATGTGAACAAACGCATGGCGTGTTTCATTTCCCCTTCCTCCCTCCCTCCCTCCAACAGAGATCATTCCTGAGATTGATCGTAAACTGGAACTATAAAGACTGGCCACTAATACGAACTTTCAAAACACCATGAAACCCGGCAGCTGCGCATTAAGAACCAACAATAATTTCGTGCATTAGAACAATATATGTAGATATAATTCGAGACATCGAAGTAGCGCCGTCTGGAGGAGTTTTACAGAACGTCTTGACGAGGAGTGTTTCTCTTTCTGCCTGTCTTTTTTCCTCCAAGTGTCGAGCACTTGTTCTGCACTTGTTCTCCTCACATGTGTTCCCCTTATTCGGAACACCTGCCATGTTCCTCTACATGCCTCACTGGTTCAACTGCGACGAAAACTGACATCCCACGTGCATCGGCACCACCCTGAAGTGACAAGAGAGCAGAGTACGACGAAAATTTCCTCCTATCCCCCCTCCCACTTCATCCCTCTCCCCTCCCCGGTTGGTACCGAGAACCTGATATCCAAGAAGAAAGGCCAATAACCCAAGTGCACCGCAGAAAGGCTACCATCAGCAGACTGGCGAACCGTTAAGAGCAAAGGTGAAGACACGTGTTTAACCGGTGACCTGTGACACCCCACCCCCCTCCCTCCAGGTATTGCAGACAGACGCTATAAGGAGGAATAAATCAACGCGCTCTTCCAACAGTCCGTGCATGCATCAGCAACTGGACTTGTTCCAAAGATGCACGCGGTATTGGATAGAGTTAGCTGCAGGTCCAAAGATTCTCTGCGGTGTAGAATATACTCGCTGTACTTTAACATTATATTAATCCGGGATGCTTTTCGGTGGATGTTGCACACACATTTGTTTAAACTGTAAAAGTCCTAATAAAGAAAAAAGCATTCAATTTATGGACTAAAAATTCGAATCAAAAGATGGCGTAGTTTCAGATGGTGCTTTCTTTTTCGCATTCGTTTAAATAGGCATAGGAAATTGGATGTCAATAGATGTAACAGTCAATGGAAAGTTTTATAAAATATTCGTAGCTTTATTTCGCAGACATAAGGAAAACACTGACATCAGCGAAACTTGGATGGGATGGTATACTGACTGCAAAAAAAGTAGAAACCTTTAACAATTAGTGTCAACAGATAATTAAGAGGACAGTGCGCAAATTTCTGTAAGTTGCTGCAATGGTATTGATGAAAGTTCCTTGGCATCAGATAAATAATGTACGCTTTTCTTAGCGGTTCTGATCGTGCCAATTTTTCAGAAAAGTGTTATTGGTGGAGCATGTTTAACGTGAGCCACAATTGAGAAAAACAAAGGAATCGGTGCTCCAAGAACGAAACAACTGGACTTTAAAGCGAAGTGTGCATAAAATGATTGAAAAATTCCATTTAGGCATGCCTGATTTCCAAAAAAAAAATTAAGATTCGACTGGATTGGTGCCGTCAACACCAAGACTGGTTTTCTAGAGTGTACAACAGATCTTGTGGTTTGATGAGTCTCGATTTAAACTATTTTTTTTTTGTACCAATGGTAGGGTGGAAGTGTGAACCTCATGAAGCCATACATCCAGATTATCTTGTGTCCTACACTCAAGCGAAGATGATATCATAGTATCGGGTATGTTCTTGGTCCAGACTGAGTCCGTTTATACATTAAGAGGTCAAGTTACTTCCATTGAATCGTATCAGATCAACTTCACTTTGCAATACGTAATTTTTTTCCCGGATTGCAATAGATTCTTTCAAGACAACAATGCAACTATCCACCTTGCAAAAACTGCATCTGAATGGTTGGAGGAACATTCCCAAGCTTTCCAACATCTAGCCCTAACGACAAATGTGACCCGAATCAAATTGAGAATATCCGGGAATGCTGGAAAGAACAGTTCGGCTTCATGATCCTCTACCGACCGCAATACAGTAGCTCACAAATATCCTGGTGGACGAATGGTCAAATCTGTAATCATACTCCCTCAGACGCTTAGTTGGATCCATATATCCCGACATGTACAGGCTATAATTCTGGAAAAAGTTGGCCCCACATGAATAAAGGCTTCTAATTTTTTCGCCAGTGAGTGTAGGAAACATACGGATGACACGTACACGGGCTCAGTCAGAGATTCCAGCAATAGAAGCAGCTGTTGTGGGCAAAAAATTTTCTTAATTATATGAATGTGGACAAAATAAACGAAAAGTCTGGTTCTGTACTTCCATTGACTGTATCGAACCAGTAACAATACAATCGTACAACTTTTCAAAGTGGGAGATTTTAAATGGAAGAAAGAGGTGATTTTAAGATTAAAATCCTTATGTTCGTTCTTAATGAAAGAGGGCTGAAGACGTAGGAAAAGGCTCTAAAATATCCAAGATTCAGAACTAGTTAAACAGTGGTTTTCAGAGTTCATCCATCGTATTAAAACCCAATTACAATCCCTACGTACAACCCCAGAATAATATTTAACACACTAACACGTCAAGGGACTGTTGCCAGTATCTCCAGCACACACCACAAATACAGCCACGTCATATCTGATTACGAAATTCGCATTATATCGATGTAAACCGCTTATCAACACCAATTCCTCCTCTCTCTAAGTCGACCGATAGAAACTGGGTGACTCACATTTGCGATGTTGAATAGAAAGATGTCCCTTGACGTCAAAATTTAATGTAGCCGCTGAGCGCGTACCATTCAGCGTGTATGTGGGAGTAGAATGAATGTTTTATAACCTGTCCACGCTCTTTCTCACCCCCACGATGGTCAATCACATACGAAAACTTGTTTCTACCATTTAAGAGATTATCTCACCACGACACCACCCATCCGGCAATAATGTAGATCTCGAATTCGCCGAATCCATTGTCAAACACGAACTCACAATAAATCTCTCATCCATGGTAAATATTTCTTAGCATTTTCGATTATATCCTGTTCTTTTCTCGCGAAGGAAGTTGCGTGCTTTTGGATCACGTGTCATTGGTAGGATTCCATATTTCAGACATTAAACTCGGTACAAACTGGTTTTGATCGACTGTGGATTAAGAAAGCTTAAAAAGACGACTTTAAACAGCTAACGTTTATATTAAAGATTTATGTGGTACAAATACAACAAAGACATGGACAACCATCACAAATGCATACCTGGTATATACCTTTCGCACTGTCGAATCTTGCGACCAAGTAGAAGTCGGTGAACCCCCGATGTACGACACACTTTGTCTCGGTGTCCTGTAGAATGCATTTCTGTGGCGATAACACCCCGAGATTCGTCTTCCTTTGGCTGCAGGCTTCCCTAAATGTCCAATGCAATAGGAAAACATGCCTCGCTGGAGATCTTCTCCTGTCGAAGCCACCTTGAGCCGTTGAACGCAACCCAAAGTAGCCCTATTGTCGTGTTTCGCTGAAGTCTGCGCTCCTCGAAGCGAAGGTCGCCCGTAGCACGCGCCGGTTCGTAGTCACGATCGCATGGGATGCCGGACGTGTGCTGAACTTTGCTTTGTGCCTCATCGTACGTCTATCGTATCTACGATGCCAACATCCATGCTCGCTTTTTTCTTTTTCTGTTGTTTTTATCTTCTGCCACACATTATCACCATCATCGGTAAGAAAAACCTGGTGGGCGGGCCGTTTCCTTTTCCCCCAACACCTGTCCTGTCCAGACACCACACGTGGCCCGAAAAGCGACTCTTTTCGAAAACGAGGTGGATCTACTCGTCTCTGACGTATTACACTCTTCCTGTCTGCGCGAAGAATGATCGGGCCGGCATGATTTACCCCCTCAACTCGCTAACACTGCTCAATTGTTAGTTTTGTTTGCTTAACCACAGAGAGATGGGTTGAAGAAGGAGGGGGGAGAGAAAGCGAAAAGAATTAAATAAATAAATAAAAGAAAAGTAAGGCACCTCTCCACTACTGTACATCACAACCGTCTCCTAAGTCAAGCGGCGGGAAATGTCGACAACCATCCACGTGACTTACATTGGCTTCCAGCCAACGGAAAAGGAATCGGCCCATTGTTAGTTCAGAGACTGCGCATAAAGTTGTTAGAATCGATGCTACTGCGCAGACGTCTAGTAGCTCTTACTACATCTACGTTTTCACGCTTCACATCTTATATTATCGAATGTATAAAATAAATAAAGGTGTATTTTTACGCGTTGTATTTATATATGAGTTGGTAATAAAGGAATGTATAAAATTACATTTATTAATAGGAGTACGTAGACTTATTTGGCTTTCTTTTTATTTAAAAGTAATTTTCTGGCACCTGAGTTCTCCTACGGATGATTTTGACATTCTTTTAAGTGGATTCCAATAAGCAATTAATCAAAGAGAGAGAGAGAGAAAAAAAAAAAAAAAAAAAAACCGCCTTATGTTAGCCCGCATGTAATAAATGAACTCACTAATTTTCTCCTTAATTGCGGATTTTTTTTTGTTGCTCTCCAGTTAAAGTTGCTGTCAATTAACCCTCACCTCCTCCTCCTCCTCCTCTTCCGATCCGTGAACTCATTAAGTTTTTCATTGCGGTGAACCCACATTTCCTGGGGGTTAGCAACTGTCGTCCATCTTTACTAATTAAAAAAAAAAGAAGATAAAACTTCGTTTTTAATATTCTTGGTGGTAATTTTTTAATTAAAAGAAATCAAGATAATTTTTAATTTAAATTAATTTAATTAAATAAAATTGGATGATTCTAATTTAAATAAATGTGATAATCCTTTTACGTGATTTAATTTCATTTATACGTTAATATAATTAATATTTTTTATCTTAATTTATTTTAGTATTTAATTTAATTCATAATAATTAAATTATTAAGAACCTTCTGCGCATGCTTAAACTTCTCCTACAAATAAAATGTGTATTTTTGTGTTGGTATTGAAACAAAACTGACCCACGTTATTTTCTGGATTTGTTATGAACTCCACGGGGATCAATAAAGAGAGTACACACACCGTATGACCCTCGATATGCGTCTACAATTGACCTATTTCATGTTAACGCAGCTGATAAATTTTTCTATATTTATCTCCATCACTAAGCCAAGATTATCTGCCAAGCATTTCGTTTCCATTCTATTTTTCTGCAAAGTTTGTGTAATTTTATCTTCTTATCAAAGATAACAAACCGCAATATGATAGTACGATAAGATAAAGTTACTTATGACACCGACAGGTGTACAAAAAAATATTAATCTTAGATATTGATAATGGTTTTAAAAGCATCTAGTTCAGATCATTCCTCCTAAAATGATTTGTTAATCAATTTAAATATTCAAAAGTTGGCAGACTTCCAACTTTATATCAATGAATGCGGGTTGAGGGTGTACCTGATCCCCGCGTGGGTAGAATAGCGTACTGATATCATTTATGCATGCACTAGTTCGGAATATGTTGGGGTGATCGGCTTTTCTGTAAAAGAGATATACTCTTCTATGCATTCTTAATGGAACATTATCCTCCTCATAATGGTTGCGTATAATTCGCAATAGGCAATGCGAGATTGGTGTGGGTGGATTTGTAGAAGTACATCTGCGGTTTCGTGTTTGATTTATGAGGTCAGAGAGGTTCTGTAGCGAGCGGAAGTTGAACTCTTTGCACGTACACTTTCCATTAATGCAACTAATCGAAATCGTCCAACTACTCGAGGTTTAAATAAAATTTCGTTTTAGAAATAATAAAGATAATGCAGTCTGATATTGAGTAAATAAAAATATTTTATTTACCCGGATACCGGATTGCTGTAACTAAATACACTACCTTACTAAAAGTATCTGAACACCCTTCCGTGTAGTAAACCGTGCCATGAAGACGTATGTCAAGCCCGAAGGGGTTTAAAGGCGTGCAGGCCTTTAAACCCCTTTAAGGATCCAGCCGTGTGTTCCACCATGCATCGAGGGCAAAATGACTTTTTCCCATGATGCTTTAGTTGTCTGTGGACTTGTTAATCGTAATGTGTTGTCATGAAAACGACCGGCATGTTATCATCCGGGTATTTAATGCTAATAGGATTCTTACAATACGTCTTCAGGAAGGGAGAAGAGAAAGAGAAAGAAAGTCTGAGTTCGAATCGTGTCATTGACGGGATTCGAACTCAGTCTTTTCCACCTGATGTGGGGAGGACGGTAATTATACCAACTGTAGTACAGCGAGGGACAATTAGTTGAGAAGCTGGAAGACAGAGGCCATCTTCCATCACCTGCATCGAGCGATGAAAAAGAAAACTGGTAACCAAATTGCAAGAAGCAGAAGAAGATGGACGTGCGCTTTGGAGGCTTTTATACGGAATACAATCCAACTCTATAGCTTAGGTTGTTCAAATGTTTTTCATAGAATTTGCCAATAAATAAGCATTATGTGCCAAGAGATTTCACCAGTGATCGGTACTGACGGAATTCATATTAGCGATAACTAATGGATTTCTGTGTTACTTCAAAGAATTTGAACTATGGATAACATGACAATAATTGGAAGCGAGGGAGGGATTTGTTAATTTGTTACCCTTTTTAGGTACTAGCAGAATGTGAATGAATTTCCATGCAGGAGGGAAAATACCAGAAATGAAGAGGGTGCACAATACAAATATTACAAGACTTAACTGTGGTGAAAGAAATTTTAGAATAAGTTCAAACATGTCATCAAGACCTGGAGGCTTTTTGGCATCAAGGTTCTTCAGGATTGTTCTGGCTTTCCATTGAAAGCCAACAGGAGGCATTGAGTGGAACATGTTCCTTGAGGTATGAAGTGGTTTACCAAGATCATGGATACAAGATTTAGGAGAAAAGTAAAATGCTAATAAATCAGCTTTATCTTTATCTGAGAATGAAGTAGAAGGTTGTAACTCGTAGATGGAAGGAAGTTGTGGCCAAGAGCTTTGCCCAGAGACCAGATGGTTCCATACCATTTGGGAAAGAAGCAAGTATCCTACTCAAAACCGAGTTCAGATTTTTTTTTTGCTTCTAATAACTTTTTTATTAATACCTTGAATGCTTGTTGTAGACGAAGTTGGAAATATGGATGCAAGCCAATTGCAATATGCGTAGTTATTCTGAACAGCTTTGTACATTTATTGGAAAACAATGTTTGGATAAAGAGTGAGATTTAAAACAGTAATCAGAGGAAAGGAGGAATACAAATCATGTATCTCATACCACTTCGCACTCTTTTGAATGCCATATGACACAAGGTTGAAAATGTCCTTGGGAACAGACTTTAGTTGCAGCCTCTTGCTGTGACCCGAAGTATGCAGAGGACAGATAACATTAACTCTCTGCTTTAAAGGGTTTTTGGCGAGAAAATAATCGCACACACAATTTGGTGAGAAAATATCGCAGACACAATTGATCGACAGTGTGTACCAAGGTCACTACGGCAACAGAGCATATGATATCATCGGATATAAGGAGAGATATTTTTAGACAGGTGGTAGAAGGCAGTTTCATTTTGACAGTAGCAGTGGCATTTATTGAGAAGAAATACAGTATTCATTGGTGCACTACATAAATGGGTTTCCCCGATAAGAAGGTGTGTTTATTTTCCAACATTGCAGTCGTGTGCAGGTTGATGTGAACAGAAATTTTTCGAAAAAGATACATTTATTTCATAATTCAAGTGCAAAAGCAAGAAAATATGTTTTTTTTAATATTTAATATGATCTCCTTTGGCCTTTATAATCATCTTTATTTATTTTGGCATGGAAACAATGTTTAGTTTATTTTTGGATCATGGAACCACAGCTTTATTACAACACAAATCAACTCTTTCGTTGTACAGCCCCCTTTTTTGAGTCTGTCCTTACAGATAGCCCAGAGATTTGCAATGGAATTGAGGTGAAGGGAGTTTCCAGGCCATTCCAAGCATTTTGTACTGTTTACTGAAAAATTGCACGCCCTTTTTGGATGAATGGCAGGGAGCAAACAAAGGTCCAGCTGAAAATGACATTCCCAATTGCATCTAACTTATTCAAAGCTGACAACACTTTTGTTGCTAAAATTGGTATGTATTTGTCACTATTCATCACCATCTATAGGTACAAGGGATCCAGTACCTTTTTACGAAAAACAACCGAAAAATATTTTTAAAGGGCGTATAGTAGTCTGCTGCATATGCTTAGCAGATACACTTTCTCAATTTTTTATTGGCTTAAGAACTCTCCAGCCAATCTCTAAAAAGACTGGTAATATTAGAGTCTATTTTGCTTCTTCTCAATACTTAAGCATTGGTTTTGGGTGTTGTTCTTTTCCTTATGTCTTATGTTACAATTTGAATAGTTTCTGAACAGCTCCTAAAGTAAGGGAAGTACATGAACATATTCCCCTCCCTCTCTCTCTCTCTCTGAGTAAGTATGTTCATGTAAGGATAAAATCTTAGCCCGTTTTCTCTGCATGAGATGCATTTCTGCAATGAGAGATCTATGAACACTAAAACTGAAACACATCTCAGGGTTTCTATTTTGAAAGCACAGCTCTCTGCATAAATCATTGAAAAACAGGTTATCAAAGAAGACATTCTTCGTAGAGTTGCATGAAACACACGAGCACGGTTGATGGCATTGTATCAACAAGAGACGTGTTTATACAAAGCCACCCCAAGAAGATGGAATCACTTTGCACAGGCAATTTCACGGCAATAAAATGCAACTTGAATTTGTTGCAGGACCCAACGAGCCCTGACTGGTAATCAGTCGTACACTACAAGCCTCTACACAGAAGAGCATCAGATGGACTCTTGGGCTTCATAACAATATAAGAATTACCACAGAAATGTTTATTGAACGAATCCTAAACAGTTTTCCTATGACAGACAACATCCTTGCTTAAGGATCCTTCCTACATTGCGATAGTACAGTGTATGTAACACGTGAAAGGTCAGAGAGGACACGCCATATGTACGCTGCCCTACCATTAATATCCGGACACCCCTCCATGGATGGGGAAACAGATCCTATGCATGTAACACGTCACAGAACCTGCTATAAATATGCACACTGGGCTTCGAACAGACAATTGCAAAAGTGGGCATTCAAGATGACACCTTCAACAGAATTGATCCCCTCAAGAAATGCTAGACGCTGATTAACATGGTGTAAGTAGCTCGAATCCTGGACTGTAGAGCAGTGGAAAACATTCCTATGGACAGACGAGTTGAGGTTCGCACTCTACCAGTCTGATGGCCGTTTCTGGGTGTGGCGAATGCCAGGGGAACAATTCCTTCCTGATTGTATCCTCTCAACAGTGAAGTTTGGTGGAGGCAGTATCATGGTATGGGGCTCCTTTCATGGTTTGGCTTGGGCCCATTAGTCGTTATCGAAAAAACCATAAATGCTGTGCAATACCAGGACAACCTGGACAATTATACACTTTCAACATTATGGCAACACTTCGGGGAAGGCTCTTACCTGTATCAGCATGGCGCGTTGTCTTGCTGATACAAGTATCAGCAAGACAACGCGCCATGCCAGCTGTGGTTTGAGGACAGGAGTGTGGAAAAGTTGGATTGGCCAGCCCAGAGCCTGCTCTGAACCCTATCGAGCATCTTTGGGATGAATTGGATCGTCGGGTACGTGCACGTCGAGATCGCCCAAAGAACAAAGCCGAACTGGTGGCTGCGTTAAAGACCGAGTGGAGGAACGTATCATGTGACATTTATAAAAAGTTGGTTGAGAGTATGCCGCGAAGATTGAAGGCCGTCATAAAAACAAAAGGTTTCAGCACAAAATATTAAATGATACAATAAAAGCTCTTTTTTTTTTGTCTAAAGGCAGGTGTCCGGATATTAATGGTAGGGTAGTGTATACTTTTTAAAACTCTCTTTTGGAAAATTCTAAAGTAGAGTATTTAATTATTTCTGTGCATCATCAGTGTTCCCTGGTCGCTTTCCTCGCTAAAATCCTGAAACGTTTACACTTTAAACCCTAATGGTTCGGCAACCCACATTAACTGGAGGGTTCGGAATGTGGCTGATTACAAAAAATAAATTGAAGCGTCCATAAACACGTTCCTATTTTGATCCGAAGCCATACCAGCTGACAAACAAACACGTACAAGGGGAGTTTACGAGAAACGGTAACCTCTAACCTTTACAGCCTTCTACCACTGTCTTTAATCTCATTCAAATATTCGACCCAACTTCTAACAGTTTCCCCGAATTTTATATATTGGACGCTATAAAAGTTCTAATATCGTGAAGGATACTTCACCTTATGACACTCTGCTTACGTCACCAATGACAAAACCAATCCGCTGATATTAGATTCTCCGCGCTGTTGGAGCACTATAATTTCATCTTTAGTCAATGATGTGAGGGTTGGAATATCGCGGTTTCAATTCCTTAATCACGATGTTGAGAACACTTTCTTGGAGTCCTATTTTTATAAAGCATCGAATCCAGCCAGTGATTTGAACACCTGTTTGTTCTTTAATACTCTAAGTTGGACCCAGAAGTAAAAATCCGTTTTGTTATCTGTGATGATCCCCTGTATGGTCCATAAAACAGTTTTCCCCTTACATTTAAATCTATATTTAATGATAGAACTTTACAACTTTATAAAATCACGTTGGAATGAAAAAAACAATCACATTTATAAGTTGAGACAAAATGTTAAAAAAAATTTGATCCACAGTTTGTGAATCCCTGAGTATTCTTGTAGATTTGACGTTGCTGAATTCAAATATGGCAACCATATTGCTGTACCACCCACCAATTTTATGGGAGAATGGAATAAAGACAAAAACTAAGTTTCTAGTACAAAAGATTTCATATATTTTAAGAAAATGTTACATACAGCACTAAATATTGAACAATGGGTCTATTAACCTTATTCTATTTACAAAAATGTTTATCTAATAACAAAACGCTTATTTTGTCGTTTTTTGCCGAGATTCCAACAGTAGCCTGCCAACATATTTGGACTCCATTTTCTCTGGTATCTTTTATCCATTTGAAAAATATCTTGATGAAACCTTCCACCGTGTTCATCGGAGACCACTCCCAAGATTTCGGGGAAAAAATCTAAATAGAGGAAATGAAGCTTTAACGACATGTTGCAGCCCAACTCTCTGTACGCTAAAATTAGCTCATCCACAATTTCACTGTAATTTTGTGATTTCTCATTGCCTAAAAAGTTCCGGCAGACGTTTTCCAATGCCTTCCAGGCTCTTATTTCTGTAGCATTTTAGATTTGAGGACTCACAAAATTCCCTCTCTTATCTTGGTCACTAATTCGAGGAAACTTTTGCGTCAAATAAGAAAATCCTTTTTTTTTTTTTTTGTCCATCGCTTTCACAAATATTTTTATCAAACCTAGCTGGACGTGCGATGGAGGTAAATAGATATTTGACTTACCCACTAAAAGAGGATGTGCTACATTTTTCTTGCCTGGTGTAATTTCTGAACGGTCTAGCCATTTTTTTACCCTGTAGTGACAATCCTTCGTTCGGCTGTCCCACTCGCATAAAAAGCAGCAGTACTTAAGTGTGTCCACCCTTCAACCCAATCACCAAAGTTACCACTTTTAGGTCGGCACAGATATTCCATTTGTATTCTTTATAGCATATTTTTTTTGCAAAAGAACCTATAGGTTCTTGTACGTTCAGTCACGTGAATTGCATGGGCCAAAGGTAAAGATGGATACTAATTTCCATTTTGGATTAAAACTGCTTTCAAATTGACCTTGGATGAATCAATGAAAAGCCTCCACTGCTCGGTTACATTAATTCCTGAAGATTGTTACAATAAACCAAAGCACCATCCGCGTTCGATTGCCTGTTCTTATAAAAAGCCACCTTAACACCCTTCTCAAGAAGATTCCACTGAAGCTGTGATCCTAGTAATTGAGCCTTGGTTTTGGAAAGGTCCCAATTTCTGACCAAGTCGTTCAATTCTGCCTGAGTGATTAGATGCGACTTTTCAATACCAAGAGTTGAAAAGTCTGGATCTGTACTCGTTCTGGGTTCTGCATCTCCTGGAGACTCCTTTTCCGATTCTGAATCAAAGTGAAGTCCATAAGTTTCTGGTGGCTTTGGCACTGGCATTGCATCATTATGAGGAACCGGTCTTAGAGCAGAACGTATGTCGAGATACTTTACTTTATTCTTGGATTTCTCAGAAAAACCAGAAATATTGGTCATTCAAAGGTAACAATCGTTCATGTGGTAAGTTAAAATCTAGATGAGGTACAGAAATGTAACCTTTACCATTTTGTAGACTACCATGTGACAAACCAAATGAAAATGCTTTGATTTATTTCCTCTCAGATGTAATTATGCAGTGATATATTACAAACAGCAATCGCCCAGGCACGTACAAAAAAGGAACGTGAGGCCTCATCCCTTTCTTGAGGACTAAAGACAAGATAAAACTTTACAACCATCTTCCCCATATAGTTCTGATCTAGCTCCTTTATATTATTTTTCATCTTTAGACATCTTGAATATAAACATTTGTCTCTTTATACGCAATTTTTGCTTTCAGGGTCCCTTTTTCATGTCATCTTTTTAAAACAACTTTATATCTGGATTGGAAATTTCAAATGTTTATATACAGTGGTATTTGGGAAACGGGAAAAAATCTTCGTAATCAGCACGAGTATTATTCTGTCTATTTGCTGTATTTGTCCGTCTGTCACTGTCATTTCGAGAATCTTATTATTCGTCTTATGTCCCACGTGTCAATGTCACGGGTGGCTAGCTGGAGCGGCGATACAGCACATGTGGAACCTACGGAACATATTACTCCAGCGTTGCGCTAACAACACCAGAGACGCTAGAAGTGGGCTAATATTTCTTCGGTTTCCAAGGTAACTGCTTATTACGTCATTGATGTCTCAATCGCACTGCTGCGTATGTTGTCGACATGGAGGTGGGGGGATTTGAGGATCTGGGGGAGTTTTATGAGAAGTCTAGTGGCAAGAGGGTAGCGGATGTTTTAGTTTTCTACCAAAGATTGTCTGAGGGCTCTCAAGTGGAGATTCGAAGTTATCACATATCGTTTGTGACATTTTGGAGAGTGACACGAAACATTCGAGGCGTCCAACCGTGTGCATTATCCAAATTCAGCCCCAAGCAGACTCCATTCGACACTTTTTTGGCAGAAAGAGGAGAAGTGATTGAATGGAAGATGAAACGGAATATAAAGATTGGAGAGAAATTTTCTGGAGCTCGAATTTTGCCTTTTTCTCTCAATAGTAACTTCTTAAATATTAAACACTAATTAGGTTAATTATAAAATAAATAATCTACGCTGAAAGTTCAAACCTATCTGTGTTAGAGCAAATATTAAATATAAATAAGGAGAGTCCTTCACAGATGGCAGCACTGTAGATATCTTAATTATTTTAATACACACTATTGTCGATAGATGGCGACACGTGCTTTCAGTAAATTTGAATCAAAGTCCTGCTTTGAGAATACAGCACTGCGTATTAGCGTCTGAAATAAAAAATTTAATTATAAGTTTTATTTGTAAGAAAAACTCTAATTTTTTGTAGAATGTTCCTGGTAGCGAATCAAATACAATCTTCAAGAGGTGGGGGATAAATAAAGCAACGTCATCAATGTTATGATGACGTTTAGGTTGTGGTAGGGAAGAGGAATAAGTGCTGCCATCTCGTGTCAGAAATGGCGCGCTTATCTCTAAAACTCAAATTCATTGAAGAGAAGTTGAAAAGGTTATCATCTCGAAGATTGCGTTCGATTAGATTATTTTATCGAGGGGACTCAGATTATGAGGTATCAGTGCTGTGTGCTACGGTCAGTTTGGCTGTTTTTAGACTAACTGGGTCACGCTGTAAATTAATAATGTATTGAAATTGATTTGTGTTGGTGGAAGATCATAAATGAACTATCTTATTGCTAAAGCAAACGTTAAACTCATTGTGAGTAGGGTTCAGTCTTTCCTCCACCTTGCCTGGCTCTCGCTTGCAGTTGGCATCGCAATACAATATGGGGGAATGCAAGAACAATGTCCCAAACGAAGATATGTTGCACTCTCAGATGTATGGGGCACCACAGCCAAGGGACACCCTGATCATCGTCCAAAATATATGGGCATGTTTTTGTTGGCAAGAACTGCATTGCTCGACAAAATACAGAACAAAACGTTTTTCGTGAATATTTTATTGCGAATACTGTTAGGCATCCTGGAATGCAAATTCCAAGTATCCAATACAAATCCGCACATTATGCAAATTACTGATGCCTATAAAAACACGGGTTGCGACCACATCACTTCATTTCCGTTTTTTTTTTTTGGCTGGCTCAATGGGACAGTCACATCTCCGGTATTCAGGATGGCAAATCATCGTCGTTTAGATGATTCTTTCAGATGGCGGTCCGTTGGGCGACTTGAACGCTGGAGGAGGTGGCACGTTGGCTTAATGTGTCACGCAGTGTCGTTTCGAAACTATGGAAGCAGTTTCAGGAGACAGGAACCATTACAAGAAGAGCTGCCAAAGTCGCTCGAGGTCTACATCAACCAGAACAGACTGCTATCTGGCTCTAACAGCAAGACTGAACTCTACAATGTCCTGTCATCCTGTCTCTTGAGGTTGCTACAGCAAATGGTAAAAACATTTCCAACCAGACTGTTAAGAAGCTCAATTTAAGTGGGCGCTATGCAAAGAAGCCAGTGGTTTGTATCTAATTAACCCCAAACCACCGCAAAGCTCGTCGAAATGGTGCCATGAACATGTCACTTGGAGCCCTGACAAATAAAGTACAGTTCTATTCCCTGATGAATCTCGTTTTAGCCTACAAATAGATTCTAGACATTATTTCGTCTGGAGAACACGAGGAATGCATTACCAACCTTCCAACATTAGAGAGAAGGACACTTACGGCGGTGTTCTCGTGTTGGGTCAATGGCCGCACTCCCTTCATGTTTTTGATAGGAGTACCGTAATTTCTTAGAGGTACCAAAAACAGATCCTCGAACTGCATCCCATTTTAGGGGTGCAGTTGGCCCAGATTTTCTTTTCATGCACAACAACGCCACCACTGCACACAGAGCTTAATTAGTGGAGAAATATCTTGAAACTGAAGATGTCCAACGACTGCCGTGGCCAGCACGATCAACCGACATAAATCCGATCGAACATGTGTGGGACGCCCTTGGGCGTCACACTGCATGCGGACAGTCAACTCCTCAGTCCCTTGGTTAACTAAAGTCTGCACTGGTGGAAGAATTGGATTTGTTGCCACAGAATCTTATAGACACCCTTATATCGAGCATGTTTCATCGCAATCAAGCCTGTTTATACGTTTTTTTGGGGGGGGGGGATAATCACACGCCTTACTGATCTCATGTGACCATATTTTCAAACATCTTGTATCGCCTTCTGTAATGTGCTGTTTTGGTAATTCTTATACAACCCTATAAACGTTCCTTATACCTGTCTGAAGTTTCTCACTGTCTCCTCATTTCATCGTTATTCTATGGTATTCACCACCATGCCAAATTTTGTCCAGCTTTATCGCAAGTTTCACCAGTTACACCACGTTTTCTACCTGACCTGTTAGTTTTGTCGAACAGTGTAGGACATTGGTTCAACACTGTTCGACAAAATTAACAGGTCAGGTTCTTGCCAGCAAATTATTGGTGCGTATGGACCAATGTTTCACTAGTAGGGTCAATTGACAACTGTTAGGAGACCATGTGTACCCTGCCATGTTGCAGTTTTTTTTTTTTATCGGATAGAAAGGGGATGATTCCGGATGATAAAGCACACCTCTGAGATGTTTCCGAACGGGCAGTGAGGCGTATGGAAATGCAGCTGTCATCTGTTCTGACATTGAAGAAAGCCTTGCGGGCAAGCAGAGCTGCAGATCCCTACGGATGTCTTCACACATTTAGTGGAGTCAATGCGTAAGCGAATAGCTGCTATTATCCTTGCGAACGGTGGCCCAACACAGTATTAGGTCATAATTCTGTGATCACTCAGTTTATATGAAAATACAAATACTGGCTAGGATTGAGAACTGAGGTTCAGAGCGGCCAGAGCCGATACTTAAAGTCATCTTCGTGTTCCATAAACCACTCTTTCTTGCATTCCGCGCGAGAATGGTTGCCCTGGCATTTTGAAATAACCTCTTAATAAGACTTACGTAATACTCGACTTATGGAAATTCGACTTTGCGTAACTTTTTCCCGGCCCGTGCAAAACTTAACAAAATCGTGGAAACGTATTTTCATCCCGTAGGAATAAATATCGTAAAAATATCGTAATGTGAACCCAATAACACATTTTGTTTTTTTTCCGTCCTTGGAAGTTGAAAAATTTCGCTGTATTACTAAGCTATTTATCTCTCTAAAAGGTCATTTTTATAATGGAAATTGCACTACCCTTTCAAAGAGGAAAAGAGGAAAAATACATTGCCAGGTTTCAAGGCATCAAAAGATAGTTCCACGCTCTTGCTTGGGGCTAATGCAGCGGGAGATTACAGATTAAAACCACTGCTTGTGTTTTAATCACCATTCTGGAAATCCTCGTGCATTTAAAGGCATCAATAAAGCCACCCTACCCGTGCATTTCTGATCGAATCAGGGAGCATGGATAAAAATATCTCTCTTTGAGGATTGGTTTAAATGCTGCTTCATTCCCGAGGTTGAAAAATATTGTAAAGACAACGACGTTCCTTTCAAGATTTTGCTTCTATTAGATAATGCTCCTGGACATCCTAAGCATCTAGATGATTTCAATTCGAACGTGAGAGTCATGTTTCTACCGCCAAACACGACTTAACTCATCTAACCTATGGATCAGGGTGTTATTTCGAATTTAAAAGCACGCTATCCACGCACAACATTTGCTCAGGCATTGTCTGCAGTAGACGATGAGAAAAATTTTACGTTGAGAGACTTTTGGTAATCTTACAATATTTACCACGCCATAAAGCCTGGGTGGAAATTACTAAAAGTTGTTTAAATGGAGCATGGAAGAAAATGTGCCCGCGGTAAGGAACAGGCTTCGAAGGATTTGAAAAATACGAATCTTATGAAGAGGTTACAGATAAGATTATAAAGGTTGCAGAGCTATTTCAGTTGGAGGTGATGACAAAGACGTGGAGGAGTTAATAGAAGAAGAAGAGAAGTAATTATCTAGCGAATAACTTATTGACTTGCAGGCAGCGATAGTGAAAGGAGAAAATGCTGACGAAGCTCAAGATGAACCAAATGAGAAGCCGAGACGCTTCATCACCAGAGAGATGCCAATGGCATTTCGTGAAATTGCATTGGCAATGGCGAGATTTGAGAAGATGGATCCTGACAGCGAATGATTCTTAAAAGTTAACAGAGGGGTGAATGATATGCTTGCTTGCTACAAAGAAATCTACGATGAAAAGAAAAAAGCCAGCATCTTGAGCGGCCGACCCCTTCTAAATCTTCACAGCCCTCAACCTCCTCACTGGCGTACTTATCAGCTGAAGACGTCGATTCTGGCAACGATGCTCGAGAGGTAAAACTTACTGACATTACGTCTGTCTCTTCTCGTTTTCTGTAATTTTATAATTTTGAATTTTTTTTAGATTTCACGCTTTTGTAATTTTTCCTGCGCATGAGATAAAAAATTGAATAAATACAATAAATAATTCTATTTACGTGTTCGTCGAACATTTCTTTTTCGATTCAATCAATTCAGCGAGCACAGTTGGGAGTGCTGCACAAGCACGGGGAAATTCCCCGACTTACGTAGCGTTCCATGGAACGCAACCCTTACGTAAGTCGGAGAGTTCCTGTACAGTATGTCTCAAAAGCCATTATTTCCGAAATATTAAACATTAATTATAAATCAAAAAACCGTCATCAAAAATTGATAACTTTTATAATGGGATACCTGCTCTTCAAAAATGCAGGAATCCAATTACTTTTAACAATATAGTGTATGTCGAAACCGCAAATTTTCAACTCTCTTTAAAATATATTTTCCCTGAAAAAAAAAATCATGAAAAAATCTTCAGGAATCCTTGCTATACAAATCCATCCTGTCCCACCACTTTTCTAAGGGGATTAGAGTCGCAAAATACCCACCAAAAAATATTCTGTTTACTGTGGGCCACTGTCATTACGCGAGCTTATTATTAGTCCTTAGGTCCCACGTGTCAAACTCGCTGGTGGCTAGCTCCATCTTACCATAAAGTGAAAGCTGGCGAACATATTACCTCGTACTAAACAGGAAAGACCGGTGAAGTGGGCTAATATTTCACTGCGGTTTCCATGGTAACTGCTTATTACGTCATCGATGTCTCAATGGCAATGTTGTAAATATGGATAGAGCTGGCATATGGTCGATGTGGAATTGGCAAGGAGATTTGATTTATGAGAAGGCTGGTTGAGAGAGAATGGCACTGTCGGAGGTCTGTGACACGCAACATTTAAAGGATTCATAAAACATTCAAGCGTGCGCGTGATTTATTTGAGGTAGCCCAAGCAGCCATCTCTATAAGATAAATAACTGCAGTTTTAATTAACACTGAGTTCTATAAGAGACAGAAGAAGGCTTCTGGTTAACCAGAATGTAAGATGGTGTTTAAACAGTGGCAAAGATTTTCTCAGCGCTCCAACTATAAATGTTTACATCTTGGTGGTGTCTCCTAAAATGTTACCATCTACTAAGTTAAGTCTCGTATAATTTCATGCTGAAAATTGAAAAGAAACTGCATTAATACACTTATCGATATTAATAAAGAAAGTTCTTCATAGATGGCAGCACATGCCAAACATATTTATTTAATAGAATCTGTTGTCAATACTATGTAATTCGAACAAAAATAAATATAAAAAATATAACTCGAAACGTAAGATTTATCTAATAATAAAGTGTTTCTCTAAATTTAATATACATTAAATGTAAATCTCACTTATATGAAGAGCTGCATAAAATTGTGAGAAAAAGAAATATGCATCAGCCCATCAAAAACGTTTTTAAGTTATTTTGTTGTATCCCGATAGATGGCAGCACATTATGAGAGGTTCTCTATGTGTTTGTTGACACCAGGCTGACAAAAATTATAATTATGTATTTGGAGTACGCAGTGCTATTAAAAATGTTCCAAAGCTGATATTAGCACGTGTAAAGTTTGTGATATTAATTAATGTTTATTATAAATTAAATGGGTGCTCTAAATAAATTAAGGCTTTAAATCAATTGATTAATCATATTAGGTGTTCGAATTCATTGGTGCGTTTTACCACTCATTCCAAGCCGAACCAAGGCTGATGAACAGCACTTGCCAAAGTGCCCTAGAGCTTCTTGCCTCGTAACCTCAGAAGCAGACAGGAGACAATAGTTGGGTATATGGGATGTGTTAGGGTAACAAGGAATAGGCATAGGAGCATGTATGCTTGCATGTATACCAATGCTAGAAGTATAGTAAATAAATTTGATGAATTTGAAGTGTTGGTCAAGACATCAAAGGCGGATATTGTTGGGACAGCAGAGACGTGGTGTCACACAGATATAAGGAATGCAGAACTGGAATTTGGGGAGTACAACGTCTACAGAAAGGATAGACAGGATAGGAAGGGAGGAGGGGTTATGCTGTTAATTAAGAAAAACATAAAATCAAAAGAAGTGCATCCAGTTGATATAGATGAACAGTGCACCGTTGAGTCAGTTTGGTGTGACATAAGCACTGCGAAAGCAAAAATAAGAGTAGGAGTGTGTTATAGGCCTAATGACTCGAATGAGTACAATGAACAATTGTACAGAGAAATAGAGTGGGCCAGTAAATCGGAATGTCTTATAATGGGGGATTTTAACTTCCCAGATATTGACTGGAACTTGTGGGTTGGGCACTCACACACTAGTCAGACTTTTGTGGATTTATTGGATGATTGTTTTCTGCAGCAGCATGTTCGAGAGGCAACCAGAGAAAGTAATACTCTTGATCTGGTTATCAGCAGTGATCATTCGTGTATTAGGAATTTGCAGATAAAGGAACCACTAGGTGGCAGTGATCACAGTGTACTGACGTGGGATTTACTTAAAGATTTAATTACCATCAGGGGTAAAGGAAAGGGTTTTTGCTTCCGTAAAGGTGAGTACAGCGGTCTCCGACAGTTTTTAAATTTTGTACAGTGGGATCAACTGACGATGTTACCAACAGTAAATTCTAAGTGGGAAGCATTCAAGGAATTAATCATTAATTCCTTGAATTAATGATTAATTCAAGGAATTAATGATTAATTCAAGGAATTAATCAATAACACCAACAGAGTTCGGTGTTAGGTTCACTGTTGTTTTGTATATTTAACAATAATATTGATGAAGGTATATCAGGCTTAATGTCGAAGTTTGCAGATGTTACAAAGGTTGGCAGGATTGTTAATGACAGTAATGGCAGTGTGCTACTGCAACAGGATCTAGATAATTTGGGCAGATGGGCTAAGAAGTGGCAACTGAAGTTTAACCTTGACAAATGCAAAGTACTGCATATGGGTAGAAGTAACCCCAGAGAAACGTACCAATTGTGTGGTACTACACTTAAGGTGGTAGAAAATGAAAAAGACCTGGGAGTAATTGTGCAGTCAGATATGAAATTTTCTGAGCAATGCCGACAGGCTGCCAGGGCAGGTCATGGGGTTTTGTCAATGATATACAAATTTTTGTATAGGAATTTTGCTAGTAGGGAAAAGGAGGTGATTATTCATTTGTATAAGGCAATGGTCAGGCCACGCCTTGAGTACTGGGTACAGGTCTGGAGGCCTCATTTTAGGAAGGATGTAGATTTGCTTGAGCGTGTACAGAGAAGGGCAACAAGATTGGTGAGGGGAATGAAGGGATCCTCTTACCAAGAGAGGCTTAAGTTCTGCAAATTGCAGTGGCTGGAGACTAGGCACCTGCGCGGTGATCTGATTGAGGTGTATAAGGCCTTGAATGGATTCAGCATGCTGAATTCTGATGGGATCCTTCCACTTGTTCAGATTACGAACCTAAGGGGGCATAATTTCAAATTAAGAAAAGACAGATGTAGAATAGATGTGCGGAAATTTGCCTTTAGCCAGCGGGTGGTTAATTGCTGGAACAAACTTCCATCTGTCGTTGTGGAAGTTGATAGGTTGAATAAATTTAAGGAGGAACTGGACTGGCATTTGGAGGGACTGGTGTGATTTTTTTTTTTTTTTTTTTTTTTTGGCTGATGCTGCATAAGCTCATACACTTGCTTTCTTGCATCAAATGCCACTCCTACTACTACTACTACTACGATTGCAGACGGGTTAACGATTGCTGTAATTGTACGCCCTTCTGGAAATGGAACTGTCACGTTGAATTCTGTGAAGACGAGAAAATTTTTTGATACCAGTGTCGAGCAAGAGTTGCGCGAATTTTCACCTAGAAATTTGAGTTTTTTTATCCAACAATTAAAAGACATAATACATTGATGACTTTAGCAAATCAACCGTCGTGTTAAGTACACAGACAAGACTATGTAAGAAGAAGGCCTACTTCTAAATTAGTATCACCTAGGGCTGGTGATAGAATCCAGAAAGAATCCTGAAACTCACTGGCTACCAATTTCGGCTTGATATGCTTGTAAATGATCTAAGCATCGATAAAGGCCTATTTTGTGTTGTTCACGTGATACAAAACCCTCTATAATACTCTGTGTGTGCGTGTGCACGCACGCGTGTTTTCTTTTTAAAAACCTCGCTCCAAAAAAAGTATAATGACGTCGGTGCCACTGACTTAAATAACATGTCGGATCTCTTTGGACACTATTACACATTTCACGTTCTTGGTAGGCTTTCTATCAACAAGCGATGTTCCAGACTGACTGCAGCAGGTGTTCCTCCGTTCCTCAAAGAACAGTAACTAGTTGAGCTACTAACGTGAGGTGTGTTTGTCTGGACAGTTATATCAATGAACCATTTTCGAACAGCACTAGCAGCATAGCGTGGGGCATTATCCCCTGGGAAGTCGAGAGCTAAAGCGGGTCCTGTTGCAAAGTAGATGACTGATTCCCACTATCAATATATACGTGTAAATGTATTCCGGATCGATCTTTCAGAGCATTCCTGAATACATTTGTAGAAACACGGAAAGGCGTGTTTCTTCTTTGCCGCAAGGTACTACTCGTTCAGCAGTCAGAGTAGCATGGCGGCAGACAAGTCTTCCAGGTTCTGACTGTGACATACTTCTAAATCCTTAAATTACTTACCTTAAATAATCTCCAAGCAAAAAACAAATAAACTCGAAGTTGTCAACGATAAAATGATGAGTTCTGAATGTAAACTGGTGTGCAAAACTTAAGGACCAACACTATTTCTAAAGGTTACAACCACAAAATCAAACTAAACAGCCTGTGGCGATTTGTATAACTGTGACCGTTCAGTAGAAAGTGGTGCACATGCAAAAATTTTAACCGTGATGAGAGGGCTCACATAAACAGATAAAAGCAACAGTTCAGCAGTTATGTGCAAATTACCGAATGGTGACCACCATTGTTACAGACGTCCGATTGGTTTCTTACGGTGCTACAGACAACGAAATGGCCAGCAGACAACATCTGGATGACTTTACCCGGGGTCGAAGTGCGAGGAGTGTGGCTTCAGAGTTCGGTATCGCCCATAGCATCGTCTCACGTGCGTGGTCCGCCTTCAGAACGACAGGTACAGCTGTTCGAAGGACCAGCGGTGGTCGTCCACGAAAAACAATGCCTAATGATGATCACTATATACTCCTACAGGCCAAGAGGGACCGACACCAGACAGTGGGATCTATTGCAAACCAGCTGCACAGGACGCAGGATATCGCGGTTTACTGAGGCCAGGCGACTCCACAAAGGTGGACTGTTTGCCCGACGGCCAGTACGCTGTGTCCCTTTAACACCTGCTCATCGGAGACACCGTTTACAGTGGTGCATCAAACACAAGGACTGGACAGCAGCGCAATGGGGTAAGGTACTCTTTACTGATGAGAGTAGATTCAGTCTCAGCAGCGATTTTGGACGTCAGCTAATCTGGCGAGAGGTTGTCACACGATGTCACCCTGCAAACATCACTGAAAGGGATCGATATGCGGTCGAGGTGTTCTCGTCTGGGTAGGGTTATCTTTTGTTTACGTACACAACTCCAGATACTAGAAGGCGGTACTGTAACCAGTGCACGCTACTGTACTGAGGTAATCATTCCCCATGTGCGTCTGTTCCAAGGTGCCATTGGCCCCGAGTTCGTGTTTATTGATGATAACGCCACACCCCATCGCACTGCAGCTATTGATATGCTTTTGGAAAGTGAAGATATTGTTCGTATGGATTTGTCTGCCCGTTCCATCGATCTAAAACCCATCGAACACATATGGGACGCTCTGGGGAGACACCTAGCGGCACGTCTACACCACCAGAAAATGGTCACCAGCTGAAGATGGCGCTGACAGAGGAATGGACGATGTTACCGCAAGAACTTATCAACAACATTATTCTAAGTATGAACAGGCAGTGCAAAGCCTGCAACAACATTAGGGGTGACCATATCTTCTACTGAGTACCACCTCCCTTTGTTCCGTCTTTGGCAATGATGCATCTGTATCATGGCAGTCAGTGCTATGTTGTCATTTTTGAATAAAATCCCTCTGTACCGTTTTGCTTCCGTTGTTGTGTCAGTGTTGTTTGCTTCATCATTTCTGTCCTTCACAAGGTTCCTTTTGGTATGCTTTTCCTATATCCAGGCCACTCCTATGAGAAACTACAGGCGAAAACCTGACTGGTCCTTAAGTTTTGCACACCATTGTATTAAACGTAACGAATAACAATGAGTGTATGAGCGTGCATGCCCAACGTGGGGGCATATAGTGAGCTGTCATTGAATCCTAACGATTAGTTCTTTCTTTTAAGGTAGACAGCGCTAGTAGAGAATTTCGCAATTGGTAGCAGAGTTCTTTATGGTTTTTTTTTTTTTTTTCGGAACAAAGGACATGATTATGCGAACGTGCAAACTGTCAATCAGAAAAAAAATGCCCTATCAACTTAGACAACTGTTCGTGTAACAGTTAACATCTCCATCTATGATGTGAATGTTGACCTATTCTTGTTTGTAGTACAAAACTGGCCCATTCTGTAAAATAAGAGTATTCGGAATTTTGAATAACTTTGTGCACACCTAGGAAGAAATATCTTCAAATTGAGACCACTTCCAACCCGATCGGTTAAGCCTATCGTTCGCACTGACTGTCGAATAAAATGGCTTCCGTATTAAATATATAGATGAATAATATAATATTGTTATATAATATTGGTATAATCACACCATAGACAACTCTTAAACAAAAAAACGACGTTAGTAGTGTGAAGGGTATCATTTTATCTGTATCTCATATTGGGCTCTCCTTTCACAACAATGTGAAGGAAGTGAAGGAAGAGCACAATATGAGATACAGATAAAATGATGCCCTTCACACTACCAACGTCGTTTTTTTGTTTAAGAGTTATCTATGGTGTGTTTACACCAATATTATATAGATTATTATATTCTTAAAGATATGATGCCTTGTTGCATTTAATTTTACTTAAATAGATGAATAACATAAAAAAAATAATAATAATAATAAAATGAAACATATTTATTTTAAGTTTGTAGATTTTTCCGATTATTAAAATGAATTTAATTACTTAAAAAATGTTATTTACGGTCTCGGTCGGCCACTTGCAGAATTGCGACTCAAGTAATTTAGACTCCTAATTCATCCTTCTCGTCGGGCCTGATTATCCTTTTGAAACAAACATAGGACTGTACTGATGAACCTGCCACATTATAGGGAGTATGAAATTGTCCAAAATATTAAGGGTATACCGTGATAAACATGCCTAGATCATAAGTTCACCTGGTCCGAACTTTATTAGTGGCACAATGCACTCCAGCGGCAGACGTTTTCCACGCATCTTCCACTTCTTTCCATCTGCTTGGTGCTGTTCCTTTTCCCACAAGTAGAGAGATTCGACAATCCATATAAGTTATTTCTGCTGCCCTATTGACCAATTACGTTGTTCATTGCCCCATGCAAAGAAACCGCGCTGATTTCGGCTTGTGAAGTTTTCGGGGAAGAGCGACCGCTCTTCCCGAAAACCGAGGCTATGGAGCTCCGTACATACCTCAACCTCTGTTGACTCCTTAAAGTTGTGGTTGAGGTCTGGCAGGGAGGTCTCGCGAGATTGTCGTACTATCCTTCCGGGTACCCTCTGATCACATGGAGTGAACTTTGTGGGCTCCCTTGTGCATTGCCATGCTATCACCGACAGTGAAGTTTCAACACCCTCTTTCGAAATCAGTCAACTTAATGTACGCTCCATGACGAGAATCATCTCGTGCAGCTGATACTCTTTCGTTATATACCACTCTGAGCCACTTTCTTTTATCCGGGAGGGATTATTGGACTATGAAAACAGGTGGTCTGAATATATTTTGGAGAGTAGTGTGTATATTTATGTAATTTTATCAGGATGTAAATATTTCATTGGAAAAGAAGTTACAACACCCTCATGACTGGCCATACTGGTCAGGATATATTTATTCCAGTCATCCACTGTGAGGTACCATTACTAGAGTTTAAAATGGCAAAAGCCTTTTCATCTTGGCCCTAAGCGACGAAACGTAACATTATTTACACAGAAGTGTTGGATAATAAAATATTATGTGATGCTGTAACAAAGGGTGATTATTGAAATTAAAGTTTTTCCGTACATTTACAAGTCTTTCTGGTTTGACCAAGATCAATGTATTAAAATTCAGGGTGCACTTTTAAAAGAAGCGTAAAGATTATCAGAAAATACTTCCCGATGACAATGTACGCCTGTTAAGCAAGCTCTTCTTCCTCGTAGGTGTAACAAGAAACCAGGGACACATATAAAATCTGAGGAAAGAATAGAAGACTGGATCTCATGAAGTTCAACTGAGAACAACAGTTTGTCGAACAGGGGAATAAATTACCTCCCACTGTGGCAGAGGCAGCGAACCTTGGCTAAGTTTGAAGCAGAATTGGTTGGTACCTTGTGGGAAAGGGAACAGCACGAATATTCCGTTTTATTATATTTTTGGCCAATGAAGAAAAAGTTCTCTTCCTTATATCATTTTGTCTACTAATACTATTGCAATGTTTCTGTACTGTTCCAGAAAACTGAAAATGAAAGTGTACCCTCACTTTGGTTCAACTCGTATACCCAATATCTGAAATAAAGATGGTTCCACCAAATATGGACGTGAATCAAATTCACGTCCTCCTCATTTGAAAGCCATCGAATGACAAAAGGCGGCTTCCCAAATCTATATTATTTTAATTAAAGAATACAAAAAACACACCAATTAAGAAATCAGTTTATTTTTGGAAGCTTCACAAACAGTCAAGTATACACAAACACAGCAAGAAAGTGACTATGGCAACAAACCTAGCTTGCCTTTAAGTCTCGGCATCATCTACGCTTGCTGTCAATAGATTTCACAAGCCAGGCATAGTCCAATTGTTGTGTTTATTTAAACATTAAGCTGACCATTTAAAAACAGCTTTTCTCCTACTTGACGATTTCTAAGGTATAATATATTAATAATTATTATAAACAAATGTTAGCCTATGCATCAGTTTGATGAGCAAATAGCATCTCGGACTTAAAGTGACGAAAGCCTACTTCACGCTGTTATTTCTAAAGATGGCGTACAAAAAAATTACAATATACACGAACTGCATATGTTATCTATATTTATGCACTCTGCTGTTGAAAGTAAACGTTACTTCTCACCTCTGAAATTCGTTCTCGTGTGGAGTTAAAATATTTAAGGAGAAAGGTTATAAAATCCTAAGTTTCGAAAAATACATATCGGATTATTCACATCGTGCAAAGAAGATGCGAAAGATTGCTGCGATCTCTGGTGTTGGATTTAAATAATTTTAAAAAGTGCTTCAGTAGATTTGTGATCTGGTGTCACTTGTATATTAACCACTGAAGATGGCTGGTATCGCGCTGCAATCTTTGGCATATCTTTCTTGCATTTGTGGCTAGTGCACTAACCAATCATTTTTAAAATTACCAGAAAAGTGTTTTTATTAAAAAGAGATTTCATTTAACAGTCATGTGCTTTTTTAAAAATTGAGAAAAATCTCTTTTATTACTAATTTTTAATTTTTGTATTTTTTAAAAGTAGCGTTAGATGGCGCTTGACAAACTTATATTAATTTTTAATTTTTGCTATTTTTTTAAAAGTAGCGATAGAGGGCGCTTGATTAAACACAGACATTATTTATATTAATTTACAAATGTGATAATAGATGGCGCTTCGTACGAAGCTCTTTCATTGTCATAACTGTTATTGTCCTTATAATTGCTATTTTGTCAGATTCCCTGGTGAATAAAAAAATAACAAAAATTTCATTTTCTCCTTTTTCTTTATATTTTTATTTATCGCGAGACGACTTGCAATTATTGTAAGTGGAAAATTAACTAAATAAGTTTGAATCACAGTTTAAATACTTGTTACTTTTATTTAAAACGTAACTTGTTCAATTGAAGGCAAGCCGTGTGACGTCATCAGGAGCTGAAATTAATTTTTTTTTATTATTTTTCGGGCGCTATTTCGATTGTTATAAGTAATGACGTCATGTCACAGGTTTTAAGAACAAAATCGTACCTGTTATTATCGATTTTTACGAACTTAACTGAAAATATTATTACAAAATATAAATATTCGATAATATTTTGCTATCATAGCACGAATCTCAGAAATACGTTTCATAATAGAAAAGTATAAAACATTATGGAATTTGTTGTCGTGGAAACGAAGAGCACTTTCCCTCCCCTCCTTCCCCCCCTTCCTGACTGGACTAATTATCTATGAAGTTCTTATGTGAACAAAATAACTGTATCGGTTTCTACTCTAGGATTATTAGTGTTTTTAATGCATGGTGTGGCAAAAGAATGACTTCCGTTTCATCTTAGCCAGCAATCTGCCACTTGGGAGGGCAGTTTGTGACGTGATTAGATAGATAATTTTATGGAATCCAACCACAGTCTCTCTTTTTTTTTTTTTTTTTTTTTTCCAGGAAGAAGAGAAAAATAGATATATACAACTTTCATCCTTCAGTGGCAATTTCGGGGGTTGGAGATGTTTGCTGGTTATTAAAACCTTAGATCTGCGTTTCACTGTTGCCTTCCCCCGTGTAGTTCATGCTGCTGTTCCCTTTATCGGCTGCTCCCAAACTACTTCGCATGGAAAACTTCCGGATACTCGCTTCTAATTCCATCTCTTGGCGAGCAGCCATTTCAGCGTCTATCTTATCGAGTTCCGCTCTGGACAGATGGTCGACTATACCAGCTCCAAATGCATCTCCCAAGACGTTAATTGAAGTTCGAATTCGATCCCTAATAAATAAAACAAAGGTAAATTAATTAAAGTAAATATAATCAAGAGCTAGAATGAGAAAAATACTGAAAGTTGTGTATGTTGAAGCAGTATGAAGAGTACAGCAAATGTAACTCCTATTAATTTGGAATGGCAGTGTATTTAACGCACAACAGTGCATTCATTATATGTTTGTCATGATGCCACTACCTGATTTGGCTCTACTGATCGTTTTGTAGCCTTCTAAGAGACGTTCTAAAATAAATTGAAAAGCCTAGTCCCCATGCGCCCCCCTTAAGATGACACCTGGATGACACCTACATGTGCCAGACTGGATAACAGTCCGAATGATCCCATGATAGTGGCGTCATGGTAAAGATATCTTGAATGGAACTTGATAAAATAATGATAGCAGTAGATATTGTGTTATCTACTGCTATAAGTTATGTTTTATTTAATTAAGATAAATTAATTACTAAATGCGTGCATGGCACAGTTTGTGTAATACCGCATCTGAAGAGGATGGTGTTTATAGTGGGGTCGGTTGCCTTTTGCTGGATGAAAATCCAGTTTCTGGGAGAAGAAAATAAAAAACGTAACTCATCACGAAATGTTTAACTAGACCACAGTGTGGAAAAACACCATAAATTTGTTTCTTTCTAAATAGGAAGCATTTCTCAACAAAATATTTATGTCCCTAATAGCTAAAAGTTCTCAGTGAATATAGTACGCGAATAAGAGAGGTGAAAAAGGAAATGGATTTTTTTTTTTATCAGCCCGTTTCTCCGAACTGACAGGAAATGCATTGAAGGTGAGGTCCTTCCACTTATCAGTACACAACAGTGGCTTATACTGACCACACAGAGAAAGTACGAAATAATTGGATCAACATGTTATTCTGCAGAAAAACATCTGAAATAAAGCATTTTAGATTGCGTGTCATTATGAATGTTACTTTAACTTTAAACTGTCAGATTTATGTGGTATATGAAATCATTTTTCAAGGTTGTAATATAGCTAAAGCTATCTGTTGGAAGTAATGCAATACCAACACAACTTGTTGCAAAGTCAAGCTTGTTCCGCTGCGAGAATTAAGACCATTGCATTTTGCTGGCTGCATGAACAGATAGAGTACAAGATAGCCATTATAAATGTTTACAGATGTACTCGTAATTAAGTTCAGTTGTATTGAAATGTGCTCTTCCAAAACTGCTGAACTATCCGACAACTCTCGACCTTTAAAATTCAATCGAATTCTAAGGAGTTTACTGTATTTTTCTTTCGTTTAAATATCTAAAGGATAAGATCATATTTATGGTGCATTTTTAATAACTGCATTTACAGTTTTTCTAGACATATACCATATGATATCACATTTTATATATAGACAGTTGGCACTTTGTACTTTTCACAACTTGCTTAGCGATATTTTTGGTTGTATTACGATTTACTAGTTAAATCAATACTCTTCAGAAACACCTTGTAAATATACAAGGTTCAGCTTACGTTTTTCTTTATGTCCTGAAATATCTTTTCTTTGAGGGCAGTTTTCTCTTTGGGAAAGAGGGAGAAGTCCGCTGGTGCTAGATCGGAAGAGTAGGGCGGATAGTTGATTAGTACAAAGTCATGTTTCGTCAGAAATGTATTCACAAGAAATGCGGAATGGGCAGGGGCATTGTCGTACAAAAAGAACCAGCTGTCTTTCTCTCGAAATTGCGGCCTCACCCAAGAAATTCCGTTCAATAGTCTTTAAAGCACCTGCAGGTAGAACGCAGCATTGACTATCTTCCCTTCGGGTTAAAATTCCTTGTGAATAACATCTTGTTTATCGAAAAACGTGATCAGCATTGTCTTGATCCTGGACTTCTGTAAACGAAACTTTATTGGACCTTGGTTACGATTTTGAAATCCACTGCATACTCTGAAGCTTCGTCTCTGAGTCAAATTGAAGCATCCAACGCTTATCTTCAATAACAATACAATCGAAGAAATTAGGATTGTCTTGACAAGTCTGGATGAAGTCTTTGTACGATGACATTCTTCGTTGCTTTTGCTAACCCGTGAGGCTGGCGGCACAAATTTTGCACACACGATCCTTTTCCCTAAATTTTCATCAACGTTTCAAATGACAATCTCTTGCCGCAATTTCCCGAAGTTTTGCGATTCTATCAGAAGTAGTGGATCCTTTTGGAAAGGTAAAAAACTATGGCTGGACCCAGAGACTTTAGGTATCATGAGGTCCTAAGCCAAAACATGTGAATAGGTCCCAAAATATATAATTATGCACATCGATAGGGAGGCGCAAAATCGTGGCTTTTTCGTTTATGGCTAAATTCGGCCCTGAGTGGATCTCTTGGAGGTTCTAGTTTTAAAGACCTTGAAGTATTCTAACAGAGTGGTGGCGAGAAAAAATAAAAAAGAAGTTAAGTAGGTGTCCCATTGAAGATAAATGTTAGCGGCGTATGGATTAAAGTCAAGATACCCATTGCCTTGACTTTAATCCATACCATTATCCATCGTGGCACACCTCACTCTGTTTTATTAACGTTTCGTTCTGAATCAGACTAATTAAGCCAATTTTCTCTCCAAATAACGAATTCTTTTTAGGTTCAAACTAATTGAAATCTCAGATTGTCGCTAATATAATTATGGGGCGCCTTGTTGTCTGCAAAATATCCTTTCCCCTACTCCTGTCAGTGACTGTCAGATCCTGTTTCCTCTTGCGGCTTCGTTTTCCTCATGTTACAAAAAACCTGATTCTAGTATTGATTTCAAAATTGCTCTACACAATCGGGTCTGGCTAACCCATAGCTCGAGGGCAATGTTTCTAGCAAGGCGTTTTAATAGAAGGTCCTGCTAGTAGAAGGGTCCCCTAGAAATAAACAAAAAAAAAAAGGAGGAATGGGATTCCTATTCTGACAAATCCATTTTACGAAACTTTCAAACTTTCAAAAATAATTGAGTAAAAAAAGGGGGGATAGGTGGATTAGGTTAGGCAAAATTTAAAACAAAAAAACAAAAACAACAATTATATCTCCTAGGGTTACTGGACCTTGCAAAAAGAGTGAATATATTTTTTTTTTTTTTTTTTTCCTGTGAAAATCTCAGGTATATTAAAAACAATGGAGGATTTTTTGGGGGGGGGAGGACTTGAGTAACCCCAAAAGTGGCAAAAATGTACCACTCATTGAAAACATTTTTTTAAAAACCTTTTCAACGAGTCTACAGTACAAAGATAACAACTACGCAAAATAATGCATGTATAAAAACTATAAAAGAGTACATCTAGTATCCCCATATAAAATCCTAACCATAACTTGCAAACAAACAGTAAAAATTCTTACATATTTTCAAAAATCCAATATATTAGATATTTTATACAAATAGATTGTACAATATTTTATAACAATATATTAGATATTTGTATATTGTGAGAGAACAGTTTTCTATAATTGTACTAACTAGATACTCCTCTCTAGATATTGAATATTAAAATTTGCTGTTTTTAACATTATAGTACGTTTAATATTGTTTATTTTAATTGTATTTAAGTCATTTATTTGAATCATGTATCTCTGCATTTTTAAAACTCTTAAGTGTTTTTGTACATTGTTATCACGTGATTTGAAAGAAAAGTAAAAAGATAAACAGTATTCGGTTAACAACCCGTTATAATTTTTATAAAAAATATAAGATAAAAATGGAGAATTTTTATTTAAAAAAAGGGCATTTAATACACGTCGATGGATTTTATTAAAAAATATGAATATTTAAGAAGTAAACAAAAATATCTCTAAATTAGAGAAGACACCTTTCTAAGTTAAACATCTTTTATTTAAGTGAATAATGACGCAATTAAAATAAAATAAACCAAATTTCAGATAAATAAGAATAATTCAGGGGGCGCTGTTCGCAGTTTCATAATTGTTGATAGGAAAGACATTTTGAGAATAGGAAAGTCAACCCAATCCCATTTTATTTTGTTCATATCCTTTGTACGGTGAGTCCACAACGCGATGGAGAAGGCCGTGCAGGAGCTGTGAACGGATACGATTTTCGCATTCGATGGGTTAGGTCAAGAGGGACAAGGCAGCTGTCCTTTATAAGGAAACTAAACATGTCACTCATTACATCTGTCAGTTATCGTTGTGCCGAGGAAGTGGAGTCATTAGCCACGTCTGAAGGACTGTTCAGGAGAATACAACTGTGTTCCAGCTAGAGATGCAAATCGCACAGAGACTGCTATGGATTTTGCATCGAAAGATTCCTCGACAGGAGCTTCAACGAGCAATTAGGTTCATTGTTTTGTTTGGTCATTGAAACCATTATTAGCCAGCAACAACCGTTTCTGGGGAATAAATCGTATCAGTCTCGAACTAGAGAAGTTCCTTTCCTATGCACCTATATTTTTTATAAAGTTGGATAATTTTAAAGCTTAAATTTTTAATATGTTATAGTTAGAAATGGTTTTGATTGTGATGGATAGAATTCGCTCTGGAGGAAAATTTAAAGGCAGCAGCTATGGATGGGAAAGTGCCAAAAGATATTTCCTTCAATTTAGCCGTTCCACACTTGACCACAAAACAAATGGAGCATGGAAAAAATAAGGCTTCAACGACAACAAAACTTTTAGGCAGGATTCATGGACCTTGTAGTGATACCTGTACAGTTTATCAGTTATCTTAAAAAAAATCATGTTAATGGATACTAGAAAAATAATTTCGCCTCTAATTATTACAAACTTAGTTAATCAGCACAGTGAAAAAATGTATTAACTTCGAGAAAATTAATTCTAGCATCGTATTTAAAACTATCCCATCCCATCATTCGAATAGTTCAATCAATTATAAAACAAGAAAGGTTCTAATGAATTTTTGTTTATTAGCTTCTAATATAACAGTAATAAAAATAAAAATATAAATTTAATTTTTAAAATTGTTTTATAAAAGTTTTCATTGAGCATCAGCCGTTTTAATCGCATTATCACTAAGTCACAGTTTATCCTTAAACGCAAAAAAATTATATAAATAAATTTCTACTTAATTACAATTAAGAAATTTTGTTGTTGTAGATTTAAGAAATTTATATTTCAGTTCTCAAATACTTTTAATAAAAATTATTGCCGAACAACGTATAACAATAAATAGTTTTGAACTAATCATTTGTACTTACAGCAACCAGTCAACCGCCACAATCATGGAGATGTCTTTAGTTGGGAGACCCACAGCTGTCAACACGAGCAACATCGTTACCAGCCCTGCACTAGGAACACTTGCAGCACCTATACTTGCAGCCGTTGCTGTCAAACTGTGGATTATTAATAAAACTGCATTAAAACATGGAAATCTTACACTTCAAGAAGAATTAAGTTATTTTGAAAAGAAACTACATCCATTCTCACTCTCACTTATACTGAACAGTTTTGTGGTCAGCGTAATCATCCCAAACCAGCTGTTGTCGCCCATCATAGGTTCATCCCACCTTCCTTAGTACTTCTTTATTGACTGATGTCCTGATGGAATCTCTCCACATGCTTTTCACTAAAGTTGCCCAGATTTGGTTTGATGAAATCCAGGTGAGAATACACGTAATGGAGTTTGATTGACATTTTGCATCCAGTTTTTACAGAATTTTCAACCATTTGTGAATATTATTTGTAAGTTCCCCTCAACGTTACCAAGGCAAGGAAACAGCCAGACATTTCCATTAGCACCATTCATTTTATCGCCCAGTTCTTGTGAAGCCAACGTCTGCTGAACTTGAGGACTAATGTCACTGTAGTAGACAACATTAGAAACACAGATTGTATATGCTAGGTGGTTGTCATCTTGAGGATCCAATGCTTTAAAATATAGCACGAGTCCGAAGACAGTTCATTAACTACGTATACACATTCCGTGATCACTGAATTATGACCACCTGCCTAATATCGTGTTCTTTCGCCTAGGCATTGACTCCACTAGATATCTGAAGACGTCCGTAGGGATCTGCAGTAATTTTTCCTGCAAGACTTTCTACAGTGTCGAAATAGGTGACGGTACACCTCATTTCCTGTTCGTGTGTCCATACACCTCATTTCCTGTTCCAAAACATCCCACAGGTTAGGCGAATTTGGAGGCCAATCAAGATGGATGAATATTTTCAACATTCCATATTTCTTTATCAAATATCAATTTTAATATTTTTGTAAGAAGCTCTTTATCAATCTCAGATATATACCATTTATCCTTATAGCATCTTACATTCTTATGGTATAATTTATTACAGAATCTATTAATGCAAAATAAATTCATTCCTAACACAGGACGGCCCGAAATGTATTACCCTGAAATAGCTTTATTTAGCCTGATGTTATCGTTAACAGCACAATATACAGGGTGTCTATAAATCATTCACCTAATCATGAAGCTCAATTAAAATTTTATCGTAATAGGTATCCTAAAATGGTTTGCTGCGGTTATCAAAGCAACTCAATGCGTTTTTGGAACCTTGATCCCAGCAAGCATTACAAGAGTACAGCATTAAAATGGCGACAGTGCAGCAGAAAGCAACGTACGTGTTGTAGCTATAGGATACCAAATCTCCAGCGAATATAAAGAGACGTTTTCAACGGGATTTCCAGAAATATCCTACCTGGCTGAAGGACAGTGTCCACCAACGTGTGGTGGACACTGTCCTTCAGCCAGGTGACTGTCCATTTTTCTTACACAAAAACACTGTGAAATCCGCAAACACCTAGATATGCTGCACCTCAGCTGGAAGATATACAGCCACGTGTTCTATCAACAAGATGGGGCATCACCACCCTGGAGATTGCATGTGCACGATTTCCCCAATTATAAATTTCCTAACCGATGGATTTACTGGGATGGTCCTATTCCATCCTCCTCATTCCTCGGATATCACACTTTTGGATTTCTTGACATGGTTCTATGTAAAGGACAACGTCACAAAGTTAAAAGACCGGGTTGAACAGACAGTGACTTCCATTTCTCAAGAGATGCTTCAAAACACTTGGAATGAAATCGGCTACTGTCTTGACATTCTACGTGTTACCAAAGGTGCTCAAGTTTATAAATTATTAATAAAATAGGAAAGTCTTTACGTCTAAAGGAGTTTATAGAGTGATATCAGGATAATTCAGAATGATTTTTGTTTGTACGTGTTATAAAACGTGTCAACTGAAGAAGGAGTGCCACCAAGAACAGTTTTTACCTGAATTTGCATGCACAAATTCAATTTTGTTTGTAAAATGGTTAAAAAACACTATTTTCCATAAACCACTTAAAAAAGCTCTTGTTCTTGATGACCACACATGAATGAGGAGATTTTTCCATTTTTTTCTTGTTTATCATGAGCTTACGTAGAGGTTAAAATTTATCTTCTAAGCTCAAGTCAGAGAAGAGAGAAACGGGAGTAACAAGTTCTACAAGTTCTGAATGTCAGCAAATTATACTGAAAAAAAATAATAAAAAACAGTTTTTAAATGCTGAAGAAAACTTTGATCTATCTTGACAAGATTTAGACCAAATAAAACATACCTTCGTTGATAGGAATGTGTACAAAGAATGGATTATGAAGTATTTTGAAACAAATTTAAAATGTGACTAGCTCCATGAAGATTGTATAAATCTTCATGGAGTTTAATTCCTGAGAATAAAAGAACACGTTTGATTGAACTCGACGTACAATATCTGTGCAGTACTTTTTGTTTGCAGAGTCCTCCGTATTAGCACAGTGGACATGTGGCCTTGCCATCAGTTTAGATCAACTATATACCATGACTGGGGCAATTCTCTACAAAAAGATTTAATTATTCGATTTTATGGTCAATCTTTGTTTCTTCAAAGAGTATCAATATAACACGTCTGTAACTCTATTACAGACACTCCTACAAATTACAAAATATTTTTATCTGCACACCACACAGTTTCTGCTTGAATCTAGCAAACAGAAAATAAATCTAAAGTGAATGTTATTATGTTTTTCAACTCAGTGAAAATAAAGCCGATGTTTCTAAAACGCCTTAATTAATAGAATAAATGATGTCATCAAAATAGCTTTTTTCCCGGAAAATAAATCGAGTTTTAATTATCCGTTTCTTATTTCAATTCTGATGTTGAGAACCTTCAACCACCTCCGTGCTATTTGATTCAGTAAAAAGAAATCGAATCGATAACTGTGTGGTTTATCACTCTGCATGGTGTTATGAAAACTGTGAAAATAATTTGACCACTTCCTAATGTCCATACCCACGAATAAATTCAATTTTTGTCATCGTTTAAGGTTTCAAAGTTAAGTCTTGATTTGGAGGAGTTGTTCACTGTTTTAGTCTATTCTAAAAGATTTTATAATCCGGAAATATTTACTATCCAACACTTGTATCAACAAGCCACACAAAAAGAGAATTCTTTCTTTATAAGATGCATGCAGCACTAACTTGCCCTTTAATCTGTTTCAAATCCAGAAGGATTTATACTGCACATATAATGCAGTGGTCATAAATCTCACAAATTAGTCTTTGCAATGAGTTTCCTTCATATTCCACGACTCTCAAACAGATGGACTCTCCAGAAGGTTGACAGGCCATTGTTCAAAAGGTGCGACTGCTATGACAGCCTGTTTCGTGACCAACTGGTCTTTCACTATATGGTAGGTGATCTCTAATGACGAAGAGGCAGACAAAACAGGTGTAAAGAATCCCAGGGCAACTCATTACAAAGACAAGTTTGTTCTGCTGTGGGAATTAAGATCATTGCATTATCAGCGCAATTTAAATCCTAATGACTACGGGAACAAATGTCCGATTTTTTCCTTCGGATTTCGTTTTGTCCTCATTTTCATCCAAGGAAATCTGGTCTCCCTACGTACTACCAATCATCAACTAACCATGCCATATGCAAAGTATAAAAGTTGATGCTTTACATAGCAGATATCTTCACTTTATATACAACCCCCAACCCACCCACCCACGTCCATGGAAGTATTTATAGAAAGGCATGCAGCAGAAACAGAACGTTTATGAGACAGAGTTCAGAGACTCTGTTAGAGATGAGTCATTAATTAACCTAACTGCCCTCTTCTGAATGGAATCTAGAAGCGTGAGAGGTTTTGAGGAGGCACAGTATTCCGTGGTAGGGCGGATTTGCGATTTGTACAGAGTGAACAGCTGTTTGGAAGAAAAGAAAAGTAACGCCGAGGGCGAAAGAGAAAACCCGGTTTTTTAGATGTAGAGGAAGCAATATTTTTAATGCGCTTATGCCAAGAGAGATTAGAAGTCAGGGCAATCACTAATGGAGATATGAAATCTTACCTAAAAATCAGAGTGTCATCGAAGTATGCATAGGAGCAGAAGAATCCTTTCTGCAAGATATAAAACAGGAAAGAGTTGAAATGAACTAAGTTTTCTTTGCTCCAATGGAGAATTACATGGAGATCAGCATTTAAGGAATTGGTGATGGATATTCGAACAGTTGAAGCTGTTTGAGCAGGGCAAGGTTTCATCAGCAAAATTATGGATAGCAATGGAAAATTATTAATATATAAGACGTAAGGAGTGCGAGTAAGAACTGTTTAAAATTTTTTTAAACTTTCGATAGTTTAAAAGTTGGTTGTTGACCTTTGGGGAACACCAGCATTAGTGAAGAAGTTCAGAATACAGAACCATCTACCATCGCCCAAAGTGAGCGGTCAGAGAGCAAACTGGATACCCAATTACAAAAAAAAAACAGTTGGCAAACCATAAGATGGAAGCTTGTTTTGAAGATCTTTATGCCAAACATGATCAAAAGCCTTTGGAATGTCAAGAGCAACTGCTTGAGTTTCACCAATCTTTTCCATTGCACTTGTCCATAGATGAGTAACATAAGCCAGAATATTACCAGTAGATCGACACTTAACGTAATCCATACTGGCAATCATTAGATCAGATGGAAGGCTTTTCGATAGTTTAAAAGTTGGTTGTTGACTGATTTCTCCATTACTTTAGAAAGAGTAGAAGTAAGAGCAAAGGGACGATAATTGGATGGGATGCTTTTGTCACCCTTTTTAGAAACTTGCTGGATATGAGAAAATTTCCAAATAAGACGAAAAACAGTGGAATAAGAAAGAAAAAAAAAAAGGCGACACAAAACAGGTGTAAGATAAGGAGCACAGGTTTTGAGAACAAGTGGAGAAATACCATCAGGATGGAGCTTTCTTGGCATCAAGATTATTTAAAAATCCTTCTGTCGGAAGACCACCGGAGACACTGAACGAAGTGTACTGGGAATGGTAGGAGGTGGTTTACCAAGATCATCAATACACGAGTTAGAAGTACAACAGGATACTAGCAGGTCAACTTTATTTTTTGCTGAAGTAGAACAACCAAGCTTTGACAGAGGTGGGAATACAAATGGGCAAAAGTTGTGGCCAATAGTTTTGGCAAGAGACCAGAATGTTGGCTACTATTTGGACAAGGAACAAGTTTTCTAAGCTTAGCCTGTTCAAAATCTAGTTTGGACTGATTAATAACTGCTTTACAATTGTTGCGAGCTTTGGTGTAGGCAGAAAATGACTTAAGTGTACTTAGAAGGGTTGTTTGTGAAAAAAAAATCAGATAATTTGTTAAAATTGTCTGGTATTCTGGTAGATAAATTAACAATCTATGCGAGATCATTAGTAATTGCAAAAGCCTCAGCATCTCGACCAACTGGGTCAACGTGAATAGAAAACGGAAGCCAGCTGGAATTGTGAACATTAAAATCACCTCACTGTTATGAAAGTTAGACTGGAGAAGGTCGTTTCAAATAGAGGAAATCAAAGAATTCCAAGTGATTAGTGGAGTTGGGAGAACGATAGTGGCAACAGACGAATTTCACTTAATGTCGTAGAGAGATTCTAAGCCAGATAAAGTCGAAAAGAGGAGATTCCAAATTACTAAATCTCTGACAGGGAATATCAGAGGGGACATATGCACAAGTACCACGAATAATTCAGGCAACTTATGTGAGCAGAGGTTGAATCAACGGATAACTGAGATTCTGTCAGAAAATTTGGCAGACTGTAAGTGCAAATGGACATTACTGAGATTAGAACTGAGACCACGTATATTTGTGAAAAGAAGGAGGAAGTGTTTAGGAGATTTAGATCTCTTCGCAGATAAGTTTGTTCCTTTAGTTTGAAAAGTTCGTAAGAATAGGTGGGGAGGACGTGCTGTATGGAGTAATGGAATTTTTGAATATGGCATACACATGACAAGAATATATCCAGCTCCTTGACAATACCCCCTGCATTGCACACTAATCGGACTCGCTTCAGGGTCACTATTGGCAGAGTAGAGGTATAGAGATTATACCCTAGCTGATCCGGAAGCCTCCTAGAGAGTTACCAATAAGTTTGGCCCGGTGGACTATTTAGCGGCCGGCCTGCGAACACCATTTTAGAGCTGAAACCTCAAAATGTAAGGAAGATTGGATGTTGCCATGAGGTCCAACAAACCTCAAAAGATATCAAGCATACTGTATGATGGAAGAGATGGGAGTGGGGAAGGGTGTTGCCCGAGCTTTGCCCTGGAGACTAGACATGGGTTCCACAACTTGAAGCATCCAATAAGCAAAGTGGTGGTATTTCATCCGTTGATGAGAGTCATCTACTACCTAACATTAACTGGTGCGGGCACTACATCTCGACCACTGCTTACTTTGGTTCGCATCTGGGCGGTCACCTCCAGTGAGCTAGGTGCCATATTTCAGGACTTGCACTTTGAGGTTATACCCAAGGTTACTAACCGTCCACCATCGTGAAGGTACAAGCTGAGGATTTAGCTCTCACAGACCGACCGGACTTTGCCAAAATTATGTCCACTCGAGTTGTTTGTTACACAAATATCAGTTCCATCAACATTTTAGATTCCCAGGTAGCAAACCCAGCTTGACATACCTGAGAGAGTGTCTGAGACAGCCTCAAGGACCGGTTATGACTGTTTTTGTTTAATTATAAAACATTCTATTGGCGATACGGAAAATTGCTTTTCGATCCTAAATTTTAAATGACATAATATTTAGTATTACTATATAAATATTTGGATTATTAGATTCCTGTCTTTACATATTCTGTGTCTGCATCTAAATTACTATAATTTACATCGCTTTATCACTAGCTGGTGATATTATAAATATTGAATCAGGAATCGAAGAGAAATTTTCCATATTTGCAATCACCTATATGTATATATCGCATTTATCTTTAACCTGACCAAATCATTTAAGAAGAAAAAAGTTAATTATATATAATTTCTAAGAAAATCATCTATAAGTTAAATATTTCATTAATCTGTTTTAGAAAATTTTAAGTTAAAATGAATTGGAAAATTTAAGCCTTCCATCATATTCCATAGACTGGTATAAAGAACCATACAGAGTTCAGAACTTATTTCAATATTCTGGGATAAAAATGGCGCGCATATATGTTGTGGTTATTATTTACCTAAACCATGCACAAATACAGAAATTAATTACGCAGAGATATCAATATTATAGTTGACTGTTGTCCTAAGGTCTCCGATATTTTCTCCCATAGGGCCTTCGAATTGTATTTTGGACAATCTGTCCTCGCATGCACTCAACTCTCCAATTCATCACAACAGTTCTCTGTAACATTGAGCTCAAGTCTCTGGGCTGACCAGTCCAAATTTTTGACGCTCATGTCATGAGCAGTATAACGGAGTGTTGTCCTGCTGATACAGGCATAGGTCTTCCCAACGTGCTACCACAATAGGTAACTCACTGTTGTTCAGGATGTCTAGACAGAGCTCAGCATTCATGCTTTTATCCAAAACAACCAATGGTCCCAGGCTAAACCCTGAACAACAGCCCCAGACCATCAGGTCGCCTATGCCAAACTCCAAAGCACAGCTTTCCATTGATCTATGGTCCAAGAAAAGCAGCCTTACACCAAGTTAGACAGCATCTGGCAATATTTGAAGTGATTAGTGGTATCTGGGTTGGAGCTTATGTGTGTGCGCCAATCATCTCTCTGAGAGCCTCTTTCTGATGCTTTATGTTGGATGCGAAAACCTTTTTTGTGGGCTTGAATAAGTCTCAGTATAATTTTCATGGTCTGAAAATGGAATTCAAATCCAGACCTTTCTGAGTGGTTAGAGAATGATTAATCTCCAGAGACCTCGCTCAGAAATGGGAAAACAATAAATATTTGACCTCAATTATATTTAACGATATTCTTTTAAATTTTATTAATGATTTAAATTAATCTGAGCAACAATTGTCGTAAAAAAATTCATCTCTTCCAATACGGGAAACGAATTTAGAAATGTTGATCCTCACCTGACAGCGATAACCTCTCCGGCCTGTAGTTCAATTCCATTCATCTGGGCGATGAAGATAGCTGCTACGGCTTCGTAAAGGGCAGTTCCGTCCATGTTTACGGTGGCTCCAACGGGTAGCACAAATCGTGTGACTCTTTTGTCGATGTTTAGGTTCTCCTCTAGACAGCGGAAGGTTATGGGCAAAGTAGCAGCGCTGAAAGAACAAACAAATATCAAGCAATGTACATTGTCCAAAGAAGCATATAGTTGTTGAAAATGATAATTGAACACAATGGGATTCTAGTGATCAGGATAATGGAAAAAGAACTTCATCGCGAACATGTAACAGTATGGTGTACCGTGTATCACTTAAAGCGGTCTGGACTAAGATTTTCCTAAACGAAACAAAAGTAATTTAAAAGTAAAAGAAATTTCAATGGAGTTTGAAAACAGGAATGTATGCTTTTTTGGAGGGTAGTGTATAATGGGTGAATTACGTTAAGCAGAAAATAAACTCACCTGGACGCTGTACCTAGAGCTGTTATCCACGCTTGTAGCATACCCTTGAAGAAAGTAAGGGGATTTTTCCTGGTGAAAGCGAAGAAGATGAGAGGTAAGGTGATACACGCGTGGATGATGAGGCCTACAATTACAGTGACCATATAGAGACCCAACTGCTGCGCCGTTAATGCCAAATTGTTGATGGACATAATTTTGCCAATGATCAAGGACATAATACCGAATGGTGAATACCTGAAAACAAAATAAATATATAATTCATCTTTGGAAATCTATAATTAATTAATTTATAAAGAGGATATTTTACAGAATAATGAGAAGGGATTCTTACCACATCACTAACACCACAATACGCATGATGATATCATTGAGGACTACGAAGAAGTCGACCATGATCCTCCCTTCTTGGCCCGTTTGACCAGCATAGATGCCGAAAGCGATACAGAACACGATAAGACCTGAAACAAGACAGGTAAGATGATTACTCGGAGGAAGAGACATATTAAAAACAATAAAATAGACAATTACCTGAAAGACATAATAAACAGAACTCTAAATCAGTACCACGCAAAAGTTTGTGGTCGCAGACCCCGTTTTGATTTGTGCACTCTTTAAATTATTGTCCTTATATACAGAGGCTTCTACCAAGTTCTGTTGACAATACAATTTGTCATTAAATTTTCTAGCAAGAAGGATTATCGAACTTTTATGAAGAGGAAACAAAGGAGAAAAAAAGAAAGTACTTAGAACTGTTTTCCGATCCAGATGGAACGTGCTCTGTATCTTCATTGTGAACATCACAAGGCCAATCCACCGAAAATATTTGTCCAGCCATTCCATATTTCGTTAAAATCGATCAAATAGAAGAAATCTGGCAATTTGCATATAAATAAGAAATTCAAAGATTAAATGTAGTTTTAATGCAGCATTGTTAGCTTTAAACAATCTTTAGCCAATTTGTGTAATTTAATTTAATAACGTTACATTCATCACTCAATTTTTTCTTGTTCATCCAGTGAGTTAGAGTGCTTTATGGACAAAGAATTATTGCAACGGGAACTTTGAAAAAAAATTTTAAAAATGTATCTCACAATGGTATATCCTTAAAACCATCATTAAACTCCTAAAAGCATTGTAATTAATTAGCTTGTGAAATGTAATAATGAGGATATCGCCCATCTTAGTGTGTTAAGAAATCCATCCATCCATCCTCTCGCATTAAAGCCAGATGATGGTTCATTTAACAGATGATCCCTTTCCGACTGGGACTGTTCTGCTCACCTAAGACATTCGTTCCGTCTTTGTAGGTCAACGTTCTCTTCAGGATATACTGCGTCTCATTGATGTACGTTGAAGCATTGGTGACGTTAACGTCCGAGATTCGAACGATATTGGGCTTTGTTTTCGTGTACGACGTCTCCACCTGCTGGAAGCAAGCCTGTAGAAGGTTTTCGGGGAACATATTCCTGTAAAAGAAAAAGAAGAAGTTAGAAACGGGGTTTTATTCTCATAAGAACGAAAGGAAAATCGATTATTCGCTCAGAAATTCCTCATCCCACACTCGGTCTTTCCTGTCTTAGCGTCTTTGCTGACGCAGATATTTCTAGAACGTTATAATCTTCTTCTTCTTTTTTTTTTTTTTTTTTTTTTTGTCAGCAGTTTCGATCGGATATCGATGACCCGGATGAGAATCGCAAAAACAAACTGTATTTTTGCTTTCCATGGTCAAACATTGCTGAGGTGTCCCCACGTCTTTCATATGAACTTCTCATTGGACAACACAGCACTTTCCAACCTTCCCAAGCCATCGAATAAAAGAAATATTAAAGAAAAGAAGTCACAATTCCGAATGATTGAAGTTTCGAATGCTTAATATTCGTTATTTTTTTTTAATCTAGAAAGTCTGCGTTTTACGTACCTGATAAGATCTAAGAATGCATCTAAGGTTGAAACTTTCTTTTCTTCTGTACCACTTCCTACTTCCTCCTTTATAGAAGGATCTCCGGGGTGTATCAAAGTCACGAGGATGATTCCAACCATTGCGGCCAGGATAGTCGTAATGAAATAGTACACTAGAGCCCGAGAACCCATTTTACCACTGGACTTAGCATCTAGTTGAGCTAGACCTGCAGATATTAAAAAATAAGTAAGAAAAATCCTGTTTATTTTCATTTTTATGGTAATTTGGAAGTGCTGAGAAATGGAACATTGAAAAAAAACGGAAACCCCTAAAAAAACGAAAAGTATACCTTTGGTTAATTTAAAAGAATATGAGAGAAAGAAAAAAACTGTTTATTTACCTGAAATCATGGAAGAGACGATGAGTGGCAGGATCAGCATTTTCAACATCCGCATCAAAATATCACCAGGAAAAGAAACAAGCATTATGATGTCATCATTATATGATCCAAATCGGGCTAGAAAGCCAAATAGTATACCAAGAAGTACACCTAAGATAGTTAAAACGAGTAGAAGATTGCGTATGGTCCATGCAACCAGCTGTGAAAAAAAAAAAATAATAATAAATTAATTAAAATATTAAAAGAACGAAAAAGTAAAAATGTACATATCAAACAAAGCGAAAAACCTTTTCAAATATTGTGTCCTTCATAAAATAGATTTATAGCGACATGTATGGAAACGTGTTACTAATAATCTGGGCAGTCATATACATTTTATTCAAAACTAAAAGGTCTTTCTCTCACCTTTTGCCAAAATGATCTGGGTACTTCAGTAAGGCGAGCGACAGCTGACCCCGATATCATAGGCGTTTTGGCGTTCGTGTCTACTTTGGATTCGGGCATGGTGACGTTTTTACCCTAAAAAATATAAATAAACAAATAATAATTTAATTTAGCCTACGTCAGGTGGCGCTTTACACCAATAATAGTCGCCTTGGTAATTTTCAGTTTAAAAACAACTCACATAGATGGCACTTTGGGCATTATGCCATCTTGCCAACTGTCATTTGAAGTACGTTGTATTATAATAACTTGAAGGAGGCGGCCTTGATGCATCCTTCCTTCCCCTCCCCCCCCCTTAAATGCACGAGATAGCAGACTCAAGTGTGTACCACATCAAATATTCCTTTGGAAGATAACGGGTAACAACAGCCATACAGAAAAGACTAATCAGACCCCCACGTGGTGTCCGTGGTTCCATTTATAATCATCCCTCACCCCCCTTTGCTGACTGCGCACCCTGTCAACAACTGTTGCCTAGCAACTGACAGATTGGCACGCGAACTCTCCCTTTCATCTATTAGCAAAATTGATTTCTTTTCTGAAAGCCCGTTTTCATTGTAGTCGCGTATTCCGGAGGAAGTCCAGTCACTTAAGGGACCAACCTCGATGCTTTCACATAAAGGACCACAGCTATCAGCTGGTGTCGTGTAATTGGTATCCATTACACGAACGACACACATATCGTAAAGCCAGGCTGGCTAATAGACTAGTGCCGGCCAGAAGGGAAAATGAATTCTGGGATGAAAGATGATATTTAAACACTCGCTGGAAAGATGTAGGAAGAAGCTGAGAATTATTAAGCGATGGATTTGTGATTATTAAGCAAATTAACAATTCTGGGAACCTTTCGGACAATTTATAAAAATATTACGCCTAATTGATTAGTCGTAAGATTAAAATGTTATCAAAATCCGTTGGTGTCTAGCCATCCATTGATGTAGTTATTGTGCGAAGGTATTTCCAGTTGTTTTTATGGAGAATCATACGTGCTCTACACAATTTCATTGGCCAATTTAAAATTGTCTTTAAAATTTTATTTTTATTCAAAGTAATCACCAGCTGATTGAATCCCCTTATTACACCATTCTAAAAGTTTCAGAAGAGTCAACAAAGGCATCCAAAGAGATGATCAGTTCGGCACTTACATTTTATGTCCTCACCATCCTGAAATCTTTTTTTTCTGAGGGCAGTTTTCACCTTAGGAAAGAGGAAGACGTCCACTGACACAGTACGGTGGATGGCTGACCTGTACAATGACATGTTTCGCCAGAAATGTCTTCATAACAAGAACCAGCTGTCTTTCTCTCGAAATTTCGGCCTCACCCAGAAAATGCGCTTCAATAGTCTTTGAAGCATCTGTACATAGAAAGCAACATTGAATCCCTCCCCATCAAGTACAAATTCCTTGTGGATCCTTATCCGTTTGTCGAAAAACATGATCAGCATCGTTTTGATCCTGGACTTCTTTTGGGGACGTGATGATTTTGGGGTCCAGTGCATGCTCTGACGCTTCGTCCATTGATCGTACTGAGTCATCTCCAGTGACAGTACAGTCGAGGAAATTAGAATTGGCAAGTATGGATGAAGTCTTCGTATGATGACACTCTTCATTGCTTCTGATCATCCGTGAGGCTGTGTGGCACAAATTTTGCACAGACCTTCCTTTACCCTAAACCTTCACACAGAATTTGACTAATCCTTTCCTTATTCATATGAAACTCATCAGCCACCAGTCTGAGAATCAAACGACGATCTCTTGCCATAACCTGAACTTTTACAACTGTATCCTCATTTCAAGAGGTTGAAGAACACCCATCTCTTGGGTTATCGAGAACATTTCAAGTCCATCTTTGAACACAGTTTATACCATTCAAACATACTGGTACAACTTAACTAACAAAACTGGTTGTTACTTGCAATCTGTCAACCTATTGGAAAATCTCTGTACCACCATCTATTGGAGGAAATTTGAACTACAACATAGACTTCAGTTTATTTTAGGACTCGTGGGACATTATGGCAACAGCCGTGAACTTTATTGCCTTACTAACATATTTACCATATTTATTTTATTTTACCATAATTACTAGAAGATTAAGTTTGTCTTAAGTACTATATTAATTTATGATTTTCTTTTTTTCAGCTATCTCTCTAATTGTTGGAAATACTAATGAAAAGTTAATATGTAATTAACGACAAAAAATACAAGGTTGCCCATTCATCCATCCAAACAACGCACAGTAGCAAACATAATCAAGTCAGTGAAAAGAAATAATAATTTCTAGATTTCTATTAGTTCGATTTTAATGAAATTTGAGGAGGATGGACAAATCATTCGAACTCATTGAACTGTAAAATTTCGAGAAAATCCATCTACTGGGAGTCGAGTTATTGAGGATGAGAATTCAATCTTTGCGATTAAATGTATTGAAGTATACATTAATTTACAAAATTATGAAGACACCAAGATTATAGGTTAATTATATAAATATACTAAAATTTAAATTAGAAATCCTACGGTATAAATATTAAAGAAAAAATAAAAATTATTAATATACTAATATTTAAAACTATTTTTAAATTTTAGGCAACTCTATAAAACACCTTCTATATATATTTTTATTAAATTATAAAACAAATGCAAACAAAGTGGGCGATTTTTGCTTTGTTTACGATTATTCCATAATTGTTGAAGAGAAAAATGTTTAGTAAACAAACCCCCTCTCTAACCCCACCTCCTTCCGCCCCCATGGGCTCCAATAATGGTGACGTCATGATTGAAGAAACGTCAACACGTAAAGCAGACGAGGGAGAGGAAGTGATCCCGCACGGGCTGACGACACAAGTTTCCCTGGAGACGGGAAATGAGACACTGAGAACGTCACTCCCATTTAATACTTCCATCAACGTTTCCTCTGCTCATCACGAGCTTGCCGTGGCAGAGAACAAAAGGGGGAATCACACCACAACATCCGCTGCGTTTGTCCGCACATCGAACCAAGTGGGGGGAAAGACGGCTGAGACAAAAACCGACAGACGCGCGAGTTTTGTAGATGAACGGTGAATGATCCAGAAAGTACTAATCGATGAGAAGTCGACAAGAAGGTGCACGTGCGAGGTGTGCAACCCATTAATCAATACCATTTAAGAAATATATTTCTGATGGGCGTTAATCCCGATGTTTTCATTTCCCACACTCCCACTGAAGTGAAGACCAAATTCCAGTTAGTTAAACTGAGCTCCGAAAAATCCCCTCGGTCTCACCTGATGACGTCACCAGGGTCAATGTTTACAGAATAACTTAGAGTGAGGAATTTTTTTTTTTTTTTATCTTAGATTTAGTCTTCTGTTTACAAATTTTGGAGTGAAGATGTGTGCAGTAGGAAAGAACAGCTTTGACTATAGTTTATATTCAAAATATAAAATTTAAAAAATTTTAAATAAAAACAAACTAAAATTCTTAAGTTTTAAAATATTCTAAAAATTGACAGAACACCAAATTATGAAAATCAAGTATACAAATATTTAAAAAAAAAAAAAAAAGGGACCAACACGTACCTTATTGTTCCACTTGAATATGATATAAAAGTTGTGATCTAAGCGAAAATATTTTTCTTCTTAGCAAAGGCAATATCTAGAAAGACAGAGAGAATAAAAGTTTTTATTTATTTATTTATTTTATTCATATTGTTTAAAGTACACAAACTCTTTAAAAAATTTCTTTTGAAAAAAAGAAATAAAAACAAAAAAATGTTTATCAACACTCAGGCCTAATTAAGTTTACTGCTAATGTGGATGGGAGAGGAGTCAATTGTTCAAGGGCCAAAGCTACGTCTGGGCATAATGCAACAACGCACTATTAAGTATTGACAGTGTGTCCTCGTGGTAGCACAGTTGATAGAATCGCCGTCCTCCCCACACCGGGTGGAAAAGACCTGAGTTTGAGTCTTGTCGATGACGTCAGGAATTTTTATGGGCCTTTTCACAACATGGCTGAGTTAGTCGGTCTCAGGCGAGAGTAGCATGGTTTTCCATCCTGGAACTTGGATTTTTCGTCCAGCAAACAGAAAATTGACCACAGAACACACCAATTCCCAGACATGTTATGAGGGATGATCATTTAATTCGAGGATTGGTGCGAGATCTTATCTTAATTGTCATCATCTGAATGTTCTGTGGATTTCTTGAACTTTAATGATCACGCTTCTGGTGTGGCTCAGCGAGCATCGTTGTATCGGAGAAAAAACGCTTGCCTTTCAGAGCTTTCTTCAGACTTGGAAACAGGAAGAAATCACACGGGGCTAAATCTGATGAATAAGGGGAATGTGGCAGAACCTCTGCACCTAGGGCAGTGATCACCGCGTGCACAATATTAGCCGTATGGAGCATTGTATTGAGGGACACTTCACCCTGGATTATGGCAGACCAAGACACTCATTACCATACGCTTCATTCATCTGTTTAACTGCCCCAGATACATTTAAGCCCCTTCTGACACAATAACGAATCACATATCGCTGTTCAATCTGTATGTCCGACACGATACTTGCTTCAAAACGATCGTCAGTGACACGCGGCTAAAAAAAAAACTCTTCACGCAACACTAGCTGGACAAGTACTGGCATGTTCACACACAGTCTGCTCAGTGGCGATCAGGGAGAGCGCCTCTAGCGGCAGTTATGGAAAGTTCGCTCGGTAAACAAACTCTTGCATTTGAAGCATGGCAAAATCTGAACCATTTGGGCAACCCAACAAAGAAAGAAACTCGATCTTATTGATGGTATTATTCTGAAAGACATTTGTAGAATTCTTTGAACAACAAAGGAGTTTTTTTTTTTTAGTGAGACACCCCACTTCGTTATAACTTTACTTCAACACGGAAGTCATAAATGGTCCAGAAATGCACGTGCATATTTTCTGCGTTCGCGTGTATGCATGCGAGTCAGCAGATTAACGGCGTTTATTTTGGATTCCTATCACGTTCGTCCATGGGGCCCTTCGAGTCTGCATTTCCAGTAGTAGTTATTTCATCATAACCAGTCTGACCGCATTCCAGATGTAATCAACTTTTCAAATCACGAAGCTTTCGTTCACAGAGCTCGTTGGTTATTGATCAATCCGTTTGTTTGTTTTTTTAACAGTTCAAGTATACGAAACCCTCGCTAAGATCTGATTTCATCAGGATCGGTATTACATATTAAAAATCGCATGTGTCCATATGAGTGCACTTTGATCTTCCACGTGCCAAATAGCTCACAAGAACCGGCGCTAATATCATCTTTCAATAACAAAATAGTTAATGTAGAACTCATCTGTGCCCTACTCAACCAATAATATGTCCTACCCATTTCATTTATATGCAAATAAAGATGCATATATGAATATGAATCGCGATGCCCCAATTACCAGCTGGAAATAAAAAGATGTCTGCTGTCAAGGACCGCCACAACCATTATGGAGAATATTTAAGACCAGGTACGTTCGGTGGCTCTGTTTGTTAAAAATGCGATCTGGACAGATTTTGTTGGTGGATGCTCAGACGTCCTCCCTGCAGGTCTGATCTTTCTCCACGAGATTACCATATTTTTGTTCCTTCGAAAAACATGCCCTAAAAAAGGTAAGCGTTTTCGCATAGGTGTTGATGTGTTCACTAACGAGGAAATTTCAAGGACCGGAGGGAGTGGATTTGATGCGCACCTCTGGGACGAATTCTAAACACTTTACCCTCTTGGACTGAGATAAACAGTCTCGGTGGTTTCTGGTAATTCGAAACCCTTGATGTTTACAACTTTACGCTCTTCTGTTTCGCTTTGCACTCTGAGAAACTAATGCTTAAGTAAGCAGTCGGTGCTAAGAAGAGGGCAGCTAGCGATACTAGCTGCCTAGAGAATTTCTCTGCTATAACACAGTGGCATAGTGTTGGGGGGCAGAGCACCCGTCAGAACTTTTGAGAAGTTACAGAACTCTGTTAATGCCAGAAGTGTGTGTAGTATGCTGTTTACGGGTAGTATTTTGTTGCGTTCTGTTGCTGTTCTGGCTATTTGGTCGCAGGGCCCTTAGTGGGACTCTACGCTACTTGCCACCACCACAGGGAGATGAACCAGACAGCCCATCGTTCTCTGGCCAAGAAAAAAATAAAAAAAAACTATTGGAAAGACAGCTCGAAGACAAAGAAGAAAGGGTGGGTCAGGATGTACCCATACATTCTGACCTACCATTCATACAAAAGGTACTGACGTTGGAAGAGACCTCTCTGGGTGACTTCTAAATGCAGAGGCATGTATTCCGCAAGAACATGGAGCGTTGGGGTGACCGTGAGTAGTATTGTTATTCGAATTGAGTCCAGCTTAGATCAATTTCGTTAAAGAGTAACTAACCCTGGTGCACTAAACAGCTGGACCATAGGTGGCAATGGGAATGAATATATCTTTATACGAGCAGATTAACGTCAAGGCCTGTCGTCTGAGGCCCCAGTCAACCGACTTATTCGTGAAATCATGGTGGAATACTTTTTTTTTATCTTGTCGGATAGGTATTTTAGAGGTGGATGGAAGGAGAGTTTCATATCAAGGATAATTCTCAGGTATTTTATATCTGAATAGAGCCTGACAGGGGTACTAACGGTTTTGATGACTGGAGGTCTAATCAGTTGCAACGTTCCCTTGAGTAGCATCGATTTGGTCTTCTCTCCTGAGATAGGAAAATGGAGCAAAAAGTTGGTACTCCAAGAAAGAGACCATGGGAATTAAATCGAATTATGCTCACAACAGAAGGTCCAATTTGCAGCAAATGACTGTAAAATTCAATTTAAGCAAAGAAAGACCCATCTCCAACTGACCTAAGTGGAGGGAGTTGAAGGATGTAATTTTGTAGTAATGCGTCTATAGAGAGTCACTTCTTTCTGTAAAAAATCGAAAGATTCGACTGGAGTGGTGCCGCCAACACCAAGACGATTGTGAAACAGTAGAAAAAGATCGTGTGGTCTGACAAGTCTCGATTTATTCTTTCGCACCAACGGCAGGGCAAAAGTATGACGTGAACCTCGTGAAGCCATTCATCTAGGCTCTTTCGTGTCCACTACTCAAGAGGCTAGAAGTGGTATCATGATATGGGGTATGTTTCGGACTAGGTTCTGTCATATCATCAGAAGGTCGTGTTAACTCCAATGAATATCTTTTTGTCCTATCCGACCAACTTAACTCTGCAATTCTTCATTTTTACCAGGAATGCGATGAATTCTTTCAAGACTACAATGCAGCTATCCACCGTGCAAAAACTGTGATTGGTCCGAAGAACCCCAGGATTTCCAACATCTATCCTGACAGCCTAATTCTCCAGATGTGAATCAAATTGAGAAATGTCAGGATATATTGGAAAGGGCAATTCGGCTTCGAAGTTCTCTAATGACCACAATACAGCAGCTAATAAATATCCTGATGGAAGAATGGTCAAATCTGGAGCCAGGCTAGATGGTAGCCTTAATAGATACTGATTAAAGGTTTCTAATATTTTTAGCCGGTGAGTGCATATTAAAACAATTAATATGTTGTTTAATATATAAAAATATATGTTTTAATATAAGATTTATTGCAAATTTAATGAAAGAAATTTGCTGGGAGAGAACCTCTCGATACACTAATCTTACCGGAGGATTTTCTAGAACTTTTCAAAAGAAAGGATGTCAAATTCATTAAATTTCTTTGGAGTTGTATGGATTGATCGAAAAATGTGAAAAATATGAATATTCTGTGTTTAAGAATATGTCAGACACCTCGAAATCATGATTTTCGAAGCATCACTCGACATCAGGTATGTCTGTTCCAACCAAGTCAGAGACAAATCAACGTAATGAGTCGGGTCATTCATGCAATGATCGCTAATGGTATGGCGTGGTTCTAAATGACATCCAATTGTTTCCCGGATGTGTTTCCAGCATTAACTGATGGCGCGTGCCTCTTAGGCGAGGGAGAATTGGACAAAACCATTAGACCAAAGAATTGAAAGCTAGACAATGGGGTTGTGTATTACCCAACGAGTAACGCGCTGTTCAATCTCTGCTTAAGCTTTCTGAATTCGTTTTTAATGATGTCTCGTGGAATGATTGAGTTGCAGAGTCTACACATTTCACCATCCAATTTCACGGTGAGAATTTCGCGATTGGAACCTACGCAAGGTTAGTTGTTCAATGCCAGGCGTGTGAATAAGCGTAAATCGCAAGAAGTAAGAACTTATGATGTGGCGAATGAGATGTAAAAGCGCCTTCTTGGAATTAGTCCATTAAATACAAGAAAGGGGCATTTGGCTGCTCTGGACTAATAATTATTTTTTGCCCTTTACTAATTTTAAACCACGTGTCCGTCATAAAACTTTTATTTGGTTCACAACGAGTTTGCTCGGTATTTCACTACCAGGCAGCACTATTTTCAAATCATGAAATGCTACGAAAAATAAGAAAAAAATTACAGCAAAAATCCTTTTTTTTTTTCCCCCTAATAAAAACTTTGGCTTGGTTATTTTAGAAGAACCTCCTTAAAATTATAAAAATTCCAACCTAAAATTATAAGAGTTCCTCCTAGTTTACAAAACCTTCTTCTGACATTGTGGCACGGTAATTTTCGAGTCTTGTTGTTTTGATCAGAATGACTCCATCATCATCAATCTTCATCAAAGAACAACATCGCTGTTCAACAGCAAAGGAACTGTGGTAGGATCCGTCCGTTCACTATCCCTGGAAGAACGATGAAATACTTTTATTTGTAAAATCAGTATCTACAGTTTAGGGCGAGTCATCTTTTTTTTCATTGTGTCTTCCGAAGACCCACAAGGTTCACCTCTTGGCTCATTATTATTTAGTGTACCGTCAGGATATTTCGTCCATATAAGAGCATACCAATATCATCTATAAAAGTAATTACATCACCATCTCAGTTTCATAGCTACAATTCAGTTTATTGGTTGCACACTGGACTTTGTCATTTCTTCACCTGCAGGACTCATCTCTACAATCGCCAAATTCATATTCTATTAAGCATATCCCACTCACTGGCCAATATATAGTCTATTAGATACACTCACTGGCCTGTTCCTTTAGTTTTCCACTCTTTTTACCCTTTTAATCATTGTAGAAAATAATAAGATTCGACTGAATCGGTACCATCAACACCAAGATGGACTAGAGTAAAGAACAGATCATGTGGTTTGACCAGTCTCGATTTACACTTTATTTTTTGTACCAATGGTAGGGTGAAAGTTTGGTGTGAACCTCATGACTCATATCTACAATCATGAAGCTATGCATTCAGATTATCTTGTGTCTACCACTCAAGCGATACTGGAGGTGGTATGTGAATATTTTTCTGTGTATTGGACCAACTTCACTCTGCTATGCTTCATTTTTACCCAGATTGCGATGGATTCGTTCAAGACGACAATGAAATTATCCACAGTGCAAAAATTCTATCTGAATGGTTCCAGGATTTCCAACGTCTACCTTGGCCACCTAATTCTTCAGATCTGCATCCAATTGAGAATGTTGAAGGCAGTTCGACTTCTCGGTTCTCTACCGACCACAATACAGCAGCTGAAAAATATCCTGATGGAAGAATGGTCAAATCTGAAACGAGACTCCTTCAGACAATCTTGGATTACTAAGAAACGAGCTGGTGTCCCTCATCTAAATGTATCCTTCCAACAGTCGAATAAATCCAAATCAGATTTATTAAGTTTCTGTGCTTTCGTGCTCACAATCTCTTTTCACCAACGTGGATACCTCACCATATGCAATCAGTTTAATTCAGGACCCTCGCGTTCAGGTTATACCATGGCATTTTTTCTTCTTGGCATCATCAATCAGTCGTGACACCCCCTTATTGTTGGCATTAATATCCTTTTCAGTTCTCCCTCCTATGAACGACAATAAACCACATTCAGTGTTCCACTCTTCGTTCAATGTACACGAAGTCCAATCGATAATATGCAAATGTACCTAATTTGAACTGCAGAATCAGCAGAAAGGATCAAAGTTTCCCCAGAATGATCAAAAACGAAAGTTGAAAATGTGGTATCGCATCCTCCAACGCTTTATTTAATATTAACGTACAGGATGTTGGGAATTCAAAAGTATTTGAGTCTATGGGTGTTTATACACCTGAATTCAATTCTACAGTTCTAACTTTTGACACCAGATGGAACCACTAGCCTTTCCAATTTATGTTAAAAATACAATTTAATGGAAGAAACTATTTTTCCAATTAAAAAAGAGAAAAAAAAAGAAAATAGCGTTTTCTATTTGTTCTTCAGAGCTAAGTTATTACGTGGAATACGTCCTTTACTGAATGTATTAATCTTATCGTTTTTTTTATTAAAAACTTTTAATTAAAATGTAATTTGTTATTTCATAAATACTGTCTGAAAAACGAAACAGAAGGGAAGAGAAGAAAATGAAAAGGAAGCATTTAAATTTAAAGCAGAATATGAACTGGATTTTTATATACAATAACTGAAACTTTTAAAAATAAGATAAAAGTATTTTTTATAAATTTGTTGAATGGTTGAAAGTTTATAAAAAAAATTTAGTTTCATTAATGTAAAGTAGAAGGTATTAAACACTAAAAAGTGAAAAAAAAAAATTATAAATCACACACACACTTTAAAATTATCGACTATATTTCTTTAAAAATATATCATCATGTATTGTACTCTGTACATTGATGAAAGCTGCGTATTAAGAACCAATGCGACTAAGGCAATGAGGCGTCAGTATATTGTCTGTAATCGCTTGTATTTTTTGGTCTGTTTGCTGGGGGGAAAAAGTCCCATAAAAATTCCTCACATCATTGATGGGATTCGTCTTCAGGCTTTATCAACCAGGTGTGGAAGGACGGTGATTATGAGGACAAAGACATACAATGGATTGATTTTGCACTGGTAACACCTGCCTAATACCTCGTGGGGACGCGTTTTGCCAGTAATACAGCCCTTGCACGTCTTGGCATGGACTCCACAAGGTGTTGCAGGGTGTCCTATGGTAGCGTTACTCATGCGTTGCCCAATAATGCCTTTTTTGCAGGTTCTAAACATGCCCAACTGTTTAGATCGACTACACATGGCTGTTCTACGTGTGACGTTTTGGCCAGTTGTTCGACCGCTGTTGAAGCAGTCACAGTAGACTCGTGATACCACAGAACAGGAACACTTTGCTGTTGTCGAGATACTGGCACCTGCACGTCTTGCTCCCACAATCATTCTACGTTCAAAGTAGAGAAGATCTCGACGCCAACCCATTCTTCCTTTCAGACACTCAAAAATTGATGGCCACGTGTGCGAGCTACATTCTTATATCAGCCGTTCCCAACATTGAACCTTCACCAGCGTCACAGACCAAACCATTCCTACTGCAGAGGAGGGAGTGTTGCTAATGCAAAGCCAACTACGTGTGTAATAGCACTAAATTCTCTCCCTCCTTACCATGGTCTCTTGTACTTGAAACTATATATATATACTGTATATACACACATACACTATCCTACCAAAAGCATGCGAATATTTGACAATGCATATTATAATGCCCGATTTTCACTGACCACTCTTGCATGCGATGATGGCTCAGTAAAGTTAAAGGATCCATATTCATCTAGAACCATTGGCCACCTATGAATACGCTTCCGAACGAGTCTGGTTGCCCTGGAAACCAGGACACTGTACATCATCACTGCTTCATCGTCAGAAAAATGCTCACCACGCAAAATGTACACCAGACATGGAAAGACGAAGAAATTCGAAGGGTCGAGGTCAGGCGAATACGTTACATTGGCTGCCATTCATAAGGCAGTAATAAGTGAATTATGTGCAGGTGTATTGTCGTGGAAATTAAGCTGACCTTTTTGTATTTAATATTATCAGAGCCACAAGCATCACAAGAATCTACGTAATGGAAAATGCGGTAATATTATTGCGCTCGTAACTTCTCTGACCCTGCGTAGTAGTCCCAGAATTTAAAGGGAAATATATTTACTTATTTCAACATCAACACTGCCCCAGTTTACATATTTGCGACAGACTCGTAATGAGACAGCCTTCTGGAAGTCTTCCAAAAAGTCTGAAATAAGAGGGTTGAGTTGTAAATACTGTAAACCTGTTTCGGGGCTTAATTTAGAAAGACAGCCTTTTCTTTTCCGTTCAACAAAAGAGTCTGATTCATATATTAAATCTTGCCCTTTAGGGCCCACATCTAGGGGGGGGGGCAGCTTTCTGGAATTCACAGATGTAGCGCTTTCAAGTGATGGCAGAAATTATCAAATTTCTCTCGAGGTAAACAAACACTGACCCGTGTTGACAGAACTGCACTCGCTGTTCAAATAATTAATGTTTAAAAATAGCTTCGTTATAAGTCTCCAAACAATCTAAAATACAGCTTCAGCAAATGACTTTCGAAATAAGCTGGTAAAGGGGTTCTGTTATTTCCAAAAAAAAAAAAAAAACAACGTTTCGGATCTACAAGTTGGCTTCTCTATTTCCGTGAGACTGGTAGTCATGGTAACGGTTACACGAGTCTCCCATTAAACTGGAGATATTGCGCACGCTTTGAACATTTGGCTTTAAGTTCGTTTTCTAACTTGGCAACTTGATGATGTCAGATAATAGTTATTAATGGGGCCGAAGTGTCCAAAAGTGGCATGAAGCAGACTTTTTTTGTCTAATTTTGGTTTTCTTTAATAACTTTTAAAATAACGCAATCCGATATTAAGAAATTTCAGATTAAGACGTTTACAGCCAGAAGGATTTTGTGTGTTTAGATAATTCGATGATCTTAATTTTTACAATAGAATAAATCTACCTTTGCAACAAGTAGCCTTGGTATTGAGCTACTTTGAAATAGATGGCCGCTCGAAAAGGTAAATTGGCCATTTGTTTAAGAGATGAGACTGCTATGACAGCCTGTTTCAGGACCAACTGGTCCCTCATTAAATAGCAGGCGATCTTTAGTGAAAAGAAAGTTGCAAAGAAGTTGTTCGATGTGAGCTGCCATCTATTCTACAACTGTCTTTCCTCAATTTGAATTTATGCCCCCTCAGGTTCGTAACCTGAGCAAGAGGAAGAATCCCATCAACCCATTCAAGGCCTTGTTCACCTCAGTCAGATCACATTGCAGATGCCTAGTCTCCAGATGCCGCAATTTACAGAACTTAAGCCTTCCTTGGTAAGGGCACCCCTTTCTTCCCCTCAACAAATCTTGTTGCCCTTCTCTGTACTCGTTCTTGCAACTTTACATCCTTCCTAAAATGAGGCCTCTAGACCTGTATGCAGTGCTCAAGGTGTGGCTTGATCACTGCCTTATAAAAGGGGATAATCACCTCCTTAAACCTGCTACCAAAATTCCTCAAGATCCCATGAGCTGCTCTGAAAGCCTCTGCACTGCTCAAAAAACTTCATATCTGACTGCTCAATTACCTCCAGGTCTCTTTCGTTCTCCACTACCCTGAGTGTAGCACTGCCCAGTTGGTATGTTACTCTGGAGTTTCTGCTACCCATATGCAGTACTCTGCATTTGTCAATGTTAAACTTCAATTGCCACCTCTCAGCCTATCTGCTCAACTTTTCTAGATCCTCTTGCAATAGCGTATTGTCATTAACAACCCTGCCAACCTTCATATCGTCTGCAAACTTGGACATTAAGCCTCTATACCTTAATCAACATTGATAAATATACAAAACAACAATGGGCCCAACACCGAACCCTAGGGGACTTCACTAATATCTCCTGATAAATTATACGCATCCCACGCATTTTTCTTCTCAGCCAAAGAGAAATATTTAATTATTTCGCTGTTTTAGTAAATTATCAAATATTTCGTGTGAGTTAGTATTAATATTATTGGTTAATAGTAATAAATATTAACAGAAAGTATTTCTACGAGATTTGTGTTATATCGAGAACAAAAAAAAACAAACTATATTTCTCTGAACATATCCTTTTACTTCTTAGAATATTATTCAAACTATTAAATATTATTCATTTAAAAAATAAATTTAAATTTTCTAAAAGGAAAGCAGGTTATTTTGTGCATAATATTATGCTGCTAAACAAGCACTTCGACCATCACTTGTTTTTGTTATTTACAGTTGCACAAACGCGTGCCCTGCAACGCGAACCAGTTCAAGAGAAGTTCAGGTCAAGAGAACAAATTCTGATCAGAGCAGCAAACAAATATAATTATTTATCGCTTACAGAATTCAAGTATTGAATACACAAAGCGCGTACCGATGCCTTTTTGTTAATTAAACCTCAACAAAAAGGCAAAGCATCATCTAAAATAGTCGCATCCAACATGGCTGCCAATTATTGTGGATTTTTCTCCACTATTTTGAATATAGTCAAACTAATCACTGTTTACATTTCCAACTGGAGAATTTAAAATTTTTCCAGCCTTCTACCGATCAAATGATCGTCGTACACACGACTCATCTTATTTCAACGAGAAAAAAACAACAAAAACTGATGCTAGCAACAGCCTCTTTAAGTTTCCAAACCCCCCAAGAGATCTGCTGTTTCAGCGACGTATAGAAAAGAGGCCTCTTGTTCAGTTTGGTGTGCAGCAGTACCTCTTCTCGGTTGACGCAAGTAATATTAAACGCGAAATGAACGCGAGGAATTTTGTAAAGTGCGGTTTCCCCTTTTATAACACTCCGATACGGCTTACGGCCGTAATTCGCTCTTCATACGAAACTTGAGTGGCGATGCGCGCCAATATTGAATCCTAATCTCCAACACCTTCCCTAAAGCAAGCATTTGAATTTTTTCTCATAGAAAGGTATGAATGGCCAGTCCTCTACAGAAAGGAATTTAGACGCGTGCGTGTATATAAACAGGGGGAAGGTGGGGGGGGGGGGACGCTGAAAAGGTTTCCGCTAATCCCGAACATATTCCGCACTAATGTTGGCTCACGTGCATCTCATTTCTCGGCAACTCCCCTGCAGCATATTTTTCGCGTGAAAGCTGGAACATGATCCTACTTGCTGATCTCACCTTGGGTACAATCAAACACAGGGGTACGATAAGTACACGTGCGTGTTGAATGACCGTGGTTCAAGGCCATGTGATTATTAAATACGATGCTGTTTTTTTGTATTCTCTATCTTCTGACCGTATGGTTGTTGCAGATTATAACCAGACTGTTTGTTTAGGGCAGCAATTCATTTGTATTGGACTTGAACCTGAATCAACCATACATATGTTGAACAGAATATGATTTCAGCTTTAACGAAAAGGGACAGGGCCATGAAAACATGGAAGCAGTGGGCCGAAAGCTCAGGGCCCCAAAGTTTAGAGATGACTTTCGGTCCAAATATGACCGAATTTTAAACAGATATTTTAACAAAATTAACAGTTTTATATTATAATAATTCATAAAAATGAATGATTATAATTAATGAAATTGTAATGAACTAATTTTGTTTATTTTGTACCAGTATTGGATAGAACCAATATTGATACAAAGTTCTGTCCACGAACTATCTGTTCCTGTTGTAGCAACGTTTGTCTATCCACGAACTATCTGTTCATGGAAAGAACTTTGTACCATTGTTCTATTCATGAACAATTTTCGGCTTGTGGAGAGAAGAAATACAAGAGCAAAATCTGCAGGTCCTCCTCCTCTTCAAGGACCCTGTAAATCATATCATTTTTCACCCATCTATAAAAGGCTTGCTGGCTTCTTTTCCAGCAAGCTAACAGTAAGTTGCACTGTCCGATGTCTTTGCAAACCCGATCAAATTGCACTCATCTTCTATCCATTAACTCAGATTTTTTAAGCAAGCTAACATCATTCACATCATTCCTAAGAGCAAGTCCACAGAAAAGTTGAGAATTATCATCCCATAAGTATCTTAAATTCTCTGGCAAAAATTGACTATACCATTTCTGTCCATTTACCACAGACACAGCGTGGATTAAGAGCTGTTAGATCTGTGATCAGAAACCTCAACTCTCTCTGGATCAGAAACCTCAACTCTCTCTGGAGAGAGAGTTGAGGTTTCTGATCGCAGATAAAATAAAAATGCCTGAACCTCATCATTAAAACTATCGTTTTTCCAAATGCCAGTATCCACATTGTTTTGGTAAGGTAGTGTATAAGTGGATAGTCAAACGAAGATTCCAACTTGTATTTAGAAAAGATGCCAGCGACTTACGTTCAAGTTCCACTTACTCAGAGCAATTCGAGCGAGTTGCAAATAGAATCAACGTGCTGCTTGTGTCCCAGAGAGGCAGAAAATACGTTGACGCAACACTTCAAGGCCAGTAGTCATCTTGGTCTTCAGGGTCGCAATTTGAAGTATTTGTCTCGTGTTCTACATGATGCAATTATCTATCTCTTGAGGTTCTTACGCTGTGATTATAACAGCATCTTATGAAACGTTCGGTAACAATTCTCCTAATAATGTAGTCTGTACTTAAAAAGAAAATAAAATGGTAAGTGCAGAGCAAAAGTTTCAGCATACAAGAACTACAAAACAGTTACAGTTCTACTTTAAGTCGACAAAATTAAAGTGATTTTGCAACATCACGTGCAACATCACCTTCGAGGGAATATTAATATTGTTAATTCAAGATACCGCGATGATAGGAGTTAACAGGCTTCCAGCGCAGAATGATAATAGAGTGCCACATAAGCAATCGGTCTGTAGGTGACATTTCAACAGCAGTGAAGATCTGTAGTCGATGACTGGGGGGGGGGGTGGTCTACAAATGGAAGAGGACTGGTGGTGAAACCGTCAAGAAACTACCTGGAAAACCTCCAAAGGGAAGAGTGCTATAAAGAATCGTCTTCTGGGAACGTAGGTCGACGTTGGACAACTGCATTACCACGGTCGTGTAGCCATCAGTAGCCCCGAATAATGGTGGTTCCATCTAGCTTCGCGTAAGACAGGTTCTTGGAACGTAGACCAATGGAAAGCTGTGCTTTGGAGTGACACGTCTTTGTACATGGCCTACCTGTTGGTCGTGCCGAGAGATGAAGTTTGGAGGGTGATGGTCTGGGCTATTTTTCATGGTTTGGCCTGGGAGCATTAGTTGTTTTTGAGAAAACCATGAATCCTGAGGTCTGTCTTTCTTCATGGGACAATAATGCGTTATCCACTTTGGGGAAACAGATCGGGAAGAGTCCATACCTGTATCATCAGCAGGGAAACGCTTCTATATTATGCTGCTCGCTTTAAAAAAAAAATTCAGGTGCTATTTTTGATCAGAAAAAAAAAAGAAAATCACAGAGAAATATCTATTCTTGGCTGAGTCACAAGTTTCAAGATGTCGAGCGTGAATTTTAGCTGAATTTATTGAATAAAATAACAAATAAGCCTCTGATTTTCAGGATCGAAATGAACTTAGTAATCTACCAAACGCAATAACCATCTTACCTTTTACCAGAAATCTTGCGAGCGTATATCTCAGGACTGAGGAAGGATACAACACGAAAGAGGACCATTCAGAATTCATTCTCTACGTCTCGGTTTGAATGTCAAGAATACGTATTCAACCAGAAAAAAAGGGCCATTTTGCACCGTCTACTGAGGTCACCCGGTGTGGCTTCGCGAACGTACACAGAACATACTTCAACAAGCAGTTTTCGAAACTAATTTCTTAAACCAGGTCAAGCAACTTCGAAACTGACACCGGCATGATGTCATTCAGACCAGTTCAGCGGGTAGTCTCGTGACACGCCCAGAAAGAACCGGGGTACCAGATGTTTGTACATCACAATTTCCTCTCTCTCTCTCCACTCAAATAACAAGAGATGTTGTCTTGGATCACAGTTAAGTGCGCTGGGTAGAGAAAAATCAATCTTTTGCTAACCCAGTTCCCCTTTCAAACTTTGGACTTTAAGCTGATGAGGTCACTGGCGTCCAATTTTACTCTCGTTGCATTTGAGACTGATTGGGTAACAATCTTTTTTGTCTCTTCGATTGCTCTTAACATACTTTGTTATATTACGAGAATAAAATTTGTATAATTCGGTAAGTTTACCTTCGTTCCTTACCACACACTTAACACTTCGGTACATCAATATAGTTTCCTCCGAATGAATTCATTATTTTGAGACACCTCATAGTTGGAAACTCTCCCCACCCACCCAAAGGGAAACTTTAGTCTTTCATCGAGCAAACAATGAGCGTTTTAATTCGAAGTACATTTGGATGGATAGACGGACAGGGTGGAGACAACATAAGCATTTGTGTACGCACCTAAAAAAAGTTAATTTTTCATGAACTATAACTGGAGCTGTCGATAAAGATCTCGCGTTGAATTCAAACATAGACTCGACGTTCTCTGGGATGACAAAAAGAAACAGAAGTCGTCTTGGATAATATTTTTTAAATGTTTTCAAAATATTTCTCCATTTCTACAAGCAAAATAGTTTCTAGTTAGGCAAGTGATGACCTCCATGGACGAGCCCCTCATACGTCTTTTCAATTAGACATTATGAAAAAAAGGTTACCATCACGTTTCTCGATCATAAAATTGCGCTAGTTTTGCAACAATTGGGGATATCACAGCATCAATCCTTCTGCAATGTGCGATCTACAAAACCCATCAGTCCAAAACCAGACTACAAGAAGCAGGCCGAAACCGTGGGACTGCCACCACAGTGGTTCGTAGTTTGATTCAGATCTTTCTCCGGGTTGGTACCATACTCAGGTTCTTCCATCGGGTGAAAATAGCGCATATAATCAAACGAAAACAGCGATTCATCTGTCCGGAGATGCCCTTCTCCTTTAAAGGCCAGTTCTGTCGATCATGAGGTTAACTTTGAATTAATTTCGAAATGAACCACTCTTTGACCACGATGATGATTCAGAATTAGTATATTAATTATTGGTGCTTTGACTTAATTCCTAAACCTGGTTTAGGAATTGGGTCAAAGTTATTTCAAAATTAATCCATGGATAATCATAGCGTCATTTCCAAATTTAAACTAGGAATATGAGATCGCTCCATTGGTCACTTTGTATTATCTTTAGGCATGAAAGATTTGTGGAGTGCAGTCCACAAATCTTTCATGGCCAAAAGGATCCTACAGAAACTAAACATTAGAATAGAGAACGTTCCAGATATGTAAAATTTAGCGGGATCAAGAAATCAGAAACAGCTGTTCATGCCACTAGGGGTATGAACATTTGCTCTTTCAACTTATCCCTTTATACAGTAGAAGAACCTTTAAAGGACCATATTTTAACAAATGGACATCAGCTATATAAATTGGAAACGATGTATGGACTTCGACCAGGCCAGGACTACTACTTCAGGTTGATTCCTGCCAAAAAAAAAAACTTCCAAAAGAAACTTAGCTCCACCACACCAAAGCATTTCCCCTCTAATGAAATTTAGTGAGGATCCCCCTCCAAGGAGAACCTTTCATCCGACAAAGCCACCAACATATTGGTTTTGTTCAAAATATCTTTATTCGTTAGTCTCCAATCTTTTAGTAACACAGTGTATGCATATTAAACAACCAACGATCTCGTGCTACATAAACGTATTGTCCCACGGTTCCAAGGTTGAATATTTGAGGCACTGCCTGTTAGTTGCTAGGGAACGATCCATAAAGACATTGATAGATCTATAATTTCTAAATATTTCTAGAATAATTCATAAATGTAATTTCCTTTTTCTTTTTAGGTTTATCTTTAAAGTAACATGGGCTCCTCTTAGATAAATCAATTTGATGACCATATTTACATAAAGGCCTGAGACATATTATACAAGAAGCAGATTCACGTGATTGAAAAACAAAAAAAAAAAAAAAAACAACCTCTTAAAGAGGACTTTACGTTTATCACTATTATCAACTTAACTATAAACGATATAAGTGGATGGTCAAGTGTGTTTTCAACAGACCGAACAGTATCCACAGAGGAAATGATGACATCGCAAAAATTTGATCTTAAATAAACATCTTAGTCCAGGAAGTATATATGGAAATTCTTCTCAATCTTTAACCCGTTCTGGCTGCTAATAGAAAGAACTTTTAGTTCGAACTGGAGCGTTACAATTTATCCAAAACGGAGTTTCAACTGCTGAACTACCCAAAAGATTCTCAAATGTTAAAATGACCATTGTCCATCCATAATTAAGCGTGCCATCCGAATGGCTAAACAACAAAGAACTAGTTCGTATTGTTTTTATTGCTAACGATATGACGTGTCAGAAAGATGTTAGGAAACGAGTCCCAAGAGGGGGGAAAAAAGCCAATAGAAGCTAATATAACCTGATAAACACCCTGGATGGAGAACGAAGTCTAACTTAATTAGTCTCATCCATTTATTCCTGAATACTACCACAAATCTGCCTCTCCATATTTCATGTTCAATGTCCAGCGAGTCGCTCTTATACAGAACACACTGAAATGGCTGCAACGATTTACTTACATGGGATTTCTCTTCGTTCACTCTCCTCCCCTTGTGATTGAAATCTTCTGTCGATCACAGATGTTGAAATACGGGCGTCGAGTTTCCTTCACGTGCTTGCTCCTTGCGCTGCGTCCGACCGTGATCTGTGGCGAGCGGTGTCTCTTTTGACGTCACAAGTGATAGGTTGACAACATCGCGTGGGATTCGGTGATGAAATGGATGTGGCTGGGAAGCAAATGCATTATTGAGGGAACAGTGTGAGTCTTGGGGGGTGACACGAGTTCATCAAGTTGCCTCCCTTGTTAATGATAGCTGATGTGGTTCCGTTCTCTTTGGGGATTGTTTTCTGAATGGGTAGAGACAATGGTAGACAACGAAAACATTTCCAGTGAGGGAACCACCCATAATTGCAATTATTTTTATTTTATACTTCACATACACCTCCGCCTAAAATTTTGGAACCACGTTTCATTTTTCTTCATTTTCAAAGATTTTATTAAAATATTTTCTATCATGTATAAAAATTAAAACATTATTTAGGAAATATTTTAAAAATTTCAGGAATGTTCGAGAATAATCCAGAAAGGTGTAGGAGATTCCTGAATGTGGTAGAACATTGTAAAAGATTCCTGAACTTTGCAGATAATTCTAGAAAGTGAGAGTATTGTTTCAATATAATAGAAGATTGTAGATGATTCCAGAGTGTTTTGCAATAATATAAATTGAAGAGTAAGAGTTGTAACTTATAAAATCTAACACCCGTCATTCAGAAAGAGTATCTGGTAAGGTTTGTGATAAACATTCTAAGAAATAAGGAACTGGGCGTTGAAAAAAAATAAGTGCTATTATAAATCTGTGTAAAGAAAGTTATTCCATAAGCAGTATCGGCAAAAACCTAGTTTCATTTAAAGGAGTACAAACTGCCATTCTATGATTCAAGGACAGTTTAAAGGAGAAAGACCATAGCACTGATTTCTAAACTCAATCGAGGACGTACTGCACCTGAAATCCGAGCTTAAGTTCAATAGGAACAGAGAAACTCCAATATCCACTGTAAAACTTAAACAAGGACTTCGTGGTCGTGCAGCGGTCCGAGAACCCTAATTAAGATCGGAAAATCGAAAGAAACGGATGGATTTGACTAAGGGCCATCAACACTGGACAACTGAAGATTGGAAAAACGTACTGTGGACGGATGAATACAAATTTGAAATTTTTGGATCCAAACGTAGAGTTTATGTGAGATGATCAACTGAATCAAAAATGGTGCCACATTGTTTAGTGCCTATAGTCAAGCACGGTGGTGAACCCATCATGATCAGGAGTTGCTTCTGTTTTTCTGGAGTTGGTGACATCGTCAGAATTGAAAGAATTTTAAGAAAAGAAGCCTATAAAAACATTCTTGAACATAATTCAATATCCTCTGGACTTCGATTTTTGTAGAAGAAATTTTATATTACAACAACACAATGATGATCCTCTCTAAACTGTGCAAGGAGTTCTAGCAACTAAACAACAGGAGAGGGTACTACAAATTATGGCGTGGCCACCCCAATCGTCTGATTTAAACTCAATAGAGCTTCACGTCAAGTCCATGAAATCTGTCCATCCTCACAAAACTTATGGGAAACCTTGCTGATCACTTGGAATGATATTAGTCAAGACACTATTATAAAATTATTCGCCAGAATACGTTGTCTATGTAAGGGCTGACTAACAAATTTCGAGTTGTTAGTGGCAACGTATATGCCTACTTAAAAGAAAATCCACAATGTTAAATATATATTAACCTAGACAAATCAAAACTACCTAAAAATTAACAAAAAAATGAAAGATAAGAGAGGGAAAAAAAAGAGAGGTGTTCCAAGAGTGCACGGATAGCAGACAGAACGTCTGCTGCTGCTGCTGCTGCTCTGTCTACTTGCTGATTGACGGAAAACCGTGGAACGGCTATCCATGGGCTTTAACTAGGGGACGACCAGCGGTGTGTCCAAGAGAACCATCCAACGAACCCACCTACGTATGGGTCACCAGAGCATACTCCCAGTCAAGACACCAATGACGCTTAAAGTTTGCATCTGAACGGCGTCATTGGACTATTGATGATTGAGAAAAAAGGTTTCCTTTCCTGATGAATCATGTTGCCTTCTATGCTGTGTTGGTGGTAGATGGAGGGCACGGCGACAAACTGCGAAGAGGAACCGCTCCGATGTCCTGGTCCAACTGAATCATGTAGGTGGCGGCAGTGTTTTCCTATTGGGGATGTTTCCCTTGGAGCCCTCGTACCCATAGACCGCACTGTGAATACTAAAAGAAGAAAAGGAAGGTGGGAAATTTGTAAAAATTAAGTCTTAAATAATAAAACTTGGGAGCGAGAAGGATCAATTTGAAGAGAACCATTGGATATGCAAACTTTCTAAATTGTCTACAAATACTAATAGTTGCGTTGAATCGTTTAAAATAAAAGCCGAGGAGGTAGCTAAGGCCAAGAGGCATTAGTATAAACAGAAATAAGTAATGGAAGAAAACCTATGAACCGCTATACGCGAATATCATATCGAGAGAAATTGGATTTGGAGATTTGTACATATCTTAGCCCTGGATGTTTCAATTTCCGAGACAACGTAAAGTTCCTGCTGATCAAATAGAAGAGTGCATCGAATGGACAACAGACTACAATTTAAAGTCAGACACCTAGTGTAGAACTTTCTAAAATAACCAGATTTAAAAAGTTCTACACTGCAGTGAAGTGAGATAACTTTTGAGTTTAGAAAATAATCATTTGAAGTTGAACAGCCAACTTATTCTTAGTAATTTTATCCAGTAATCGATATCAATTCTAATTCAGCAAAGAACTGATATCAATTCGTAAATTGTCAGTGGTTTAATGGGATTTAGTGGTAGCGAAGTCAAAAATATGATGTGAAAGGATAACTTCACTTATTGATTTATCATTAAACTTCCATTTATATTCCTCGTTCAGCACCAGGTGGTCAGAAAATAGGAGAGTTTTGTGGAAAAGGATACACTTGAAATTCAAACATCCCGATTGGTTGTTGGCACATAATTTTGAATGAAAGTATGGTCTTCTCCTGACATCTTCCAAATTAAATTGAAAATAAAAAAAGTTGCAGGGGGAACTTCGTGAAATGTGAATACGTTTTACGGACCAAAGCTCAAAGAAGTTATAATGAAGTCGAACCCGGTTACAGTACTGAACTGTTTTATAATTCGATGCAAACGAATTATCCAAAGAAAGCAGTCAGATTAATTAATGATCCCTCTCTCACAAAATTAACCTTCTTTGACTGCGAAATAAGTCCACCTTCCTTGCATAAATTTGGCCCACCTTTCTTTGAACCCAGATCGAACACGTGCCTCGATTAGTCAACATCCATTCACTGTTCAACTCCATTTGTCTCTTATACTTCTGTTCTTTGAAACATCATTCTTTCGTATATTTTTCCTAAAAGGTATAATCCACAGAAATTTAAATCCGAAGTCAATAATTTTTTTATAGGTTCTATCCATTCTAGCCAAGGTGACCTTGCCAAGCAACTTAAATGTCCAAAAATTAACTGGTAACTACTACCAAAATACGTAACTCTACCAAAATATTATTGTATTTCTGTAAAGTACTGTAAAAATAACACTTAAAGGGAAACACGAAATGGTGTACTTCTATTTACAGTTTCTCTAAGAAAAATATTAAACTTTAACTAATTCTTAAAAAGATTAAATAAATCATAAAGGATTCCAACTAATTTTATAACCAGTTTTGAAATTTTCTAAAACATAAACCTTTTATTTGCATAAACAAGCAATGCGCATTATTTTCAATATAATCGCCCCCCCCCCTTTATTTTAAAATATTCGTTTTTCTCTCTTTCATGAAAATGTAAAAATAAAGTTCCCTGTAACTTTATACAAAATAAAATCATAAATTTATATATGCCAAGTCTTTGTCCTTCGAATTTACAACTACATTAGAAACTAAAACCTGTATTTTAAATGATCAGCCACTAGGAATTTGTATTGGGTAATTTGAAGATATTCCTCAACCAAAACTCCCATGCTACTCGGAAAAAATGAAAAACAAAAATTTTTAAAAAATGATCTTCGATTAAATGAAAGAAAGAATTTGTTTCCATTACTCCATAACGCCAGTGAACAACAACAACGACAAAACCTTGACTTAAAATGCTCTTAATGGAGTACTAACTGTCTTTTCGTACAGTCAATTAGATGATTACTTCAATTTAAATAAATTTGTACAATTGTACAAATTTATTTAAATTTAAGTGTACATAGCAGCGATGTAGCTGACAGGGGTTAAGGTACATGGAGCGGGTGCTTTTCTTATAAAGAAATATTTGGAAACTTTTTAAATGTCATTGTTTTAATTCATTTATTCAAATGATAAGGTTGCTCGTGTAGGGCTAAGTGGGGGATTGATTGCAATTTTCATTAAAAATGGCCACAAAAAAGGAGACATAAATACAAACTACTGGAGAAAACTGATGGACTGGGTCTCAGGAAATTTGCTCAGTAGAGGTTTTTTTTATGAAAGAGAAGGAAGGACACCTGCTATGACCTTCTTGCCTTGAGGAAATCTTTCTTCTTTCCATTGCTTGAGGAAATATCAGTGTTGGAGAGGGTTGGATTGTTCGTAACGGGGCCACAAACAAGTTATTGTCGAGGTCGCTACTGAAAATGAAATGCAGAGGAAACACCAGTGGCGTAGCTATCATGTAGGCAGGCAAAACAACTGCCTCCGGGCCCTTTCGGGGCCCGACGTCTTTGGCTGTCTACAGCTTGGATATTTCGTCCAGCAAAACAAACTGACCACAGAAAACACGCAATTTATGGACATAATACACATGGGCTTATAAGTTTGGTATTGGGCGATCCAAAAGGCAGTTTTTTTGAGTACAGATAATCACAGACGAAGAAGATGTAGTCGAGAATTGTGATTCTTTGGTCGCAGTAATCTTAGCAAAGCTGCAGAAAGGCTGAAACGATGGAGTGATGTAGAGTTGATGGAGAGTCCTCAGCAGCCGGTTCTGGAAAGAAGGCACGTGGTATAGGGTTCTATTACATTTCTTTAATTAGGGCGAACTTGTAGAGATCACCGTCCAGCTAGCGTATGTGCTCCATATTTGCATGAGAAGCACTGATTCGATAATGTTAATCAGTTATGGTTGGCCTGGAGGGCTGGTCTGGCCCTTAGGCTTGGGACTGGGACCCTCCAGCTGCAGTGAGCCCAGAGATGATCCCAACCATGAGCTTGATAGCAAAGTCTTCTCTCGTGAACGATGGCTGGAAGACGTTTGATGTTAAGAATCGCCCACAAAAAATCTGAGATGCTTCGCTGCAGTTCATGTCCACACATCAGTGCCATAGAGAACAACAGGTGTTTGACTCAGTGTATCTGCACCCAACAGCGTGGTTTTGCAAGTGTGAAAGTTGTTACTTTAGCAATCACCGCAGTCGGCAGAACAATAATTTGTAGATGATCTGTATACATCAATTTCGAATTGTAGAATTTGATTCTTCTAAAACCATCGCTCTAAATTTTATCCGCAATATTCTTCGAAGGGTGATGTGGTATCTAAACAGCCTAGTCAATCAAGAGATGAGCATGTTTGCTAGTCAATGTTTCTTGGGAAAGGGGGGGGGGGGGTGAGAGCTAAAGTAACTAAGGCTGTGAGGCGTCATGTCGGACAGTATTCTTCGGTGTTTGCTGGATGCAAAACGAGTTTCACAGAAATAACACCATGCGATCCTAGCTCAAGATTGACTAACTGGCTGCGTTGTGAAAAAAATCCCATAATTCCTCGCGTTATTAACGGGATTCGAACTTAGGTCCTTTCCACCTGGTGTGAGAGGGCGATGTTTATAATCAATGTTACCCGAGAGGGGTCAATGTTTCTTCTGTTGGGTTTAGTGTGATGAGTCCATGGATGTCTAATGCATGCAGTTTTCTAATTATGAGTTTAGCAGTGATGTTCCAGGTGGTAGTAATTAACTTCAGCAGGTATGTTTAAAACACATTATGAGAATAAGGCAGCCTTGAATACATCAAGGGGGATTTCCAGCTATCACTAGATTAAGCCGTCTTAATATCTACTACTCTAATCCGATGAATTGTTTCATATCTGTTGGTGGAGTTGCTGATGCTCAAATCGAGACATACAAATAACCGGTGTAATGCAACTCTGGATATATATTTTGTGACGTGTTTCATATGATATCCAACCAGCTGTTGTAACGCTGTCCAAACAGCAGCAAGGGATTTATTATTCGCCTTCCTAAAATTATTATTATTATTACCAAGAAAAAGAGAAGAATGATGATATCCAGCTCAAGACTCTGCCATGCCCATACTCACCAGATGTGAGCCCCTGGGACAAATTACGTTGAATGAAAAGGTTTCTGTCCCATACCGGGATATTTGTGAAAACTCAGTCATTTGAATCAAGACTCTACAAAAGGTGGAGGGATATTTTCTCCTGCTTTCAATCTAATTTTCGGTGAATTTGGATTTATTTCTAGCCCGATTAACTGAAAATAACTGCCAGTATCTGAGACATACCTGCTTAAGTGGGAGATGTGTGTGCCTTCATACGATGGTAAATTATGGCCATTAGCAAGAAGAGGTACCGACGCTGTTGCAAAAGGGAGAGAAGGCAACCCTCCCCCCCCACCTTGTGGGGCTCCTCTGAAGATGATATGATCGGTAAGCACAGCTGAAATTGCTGATGAGCGGCAATGAAATTTGTCTCTCTCTCCTGTTCGTTATCCAGTTGTACTTTTTTTTTTTGTTAAGGACTGTTTCTATGCGAAAGAGTTTCAAGACTGGTAGTAGTAGCTCGGCTTGCAATAGCTGAGTGCAGATGGAGAGTCTTGTTAGAAATGCAAAGCACGACCAACTATGGAAGGAATGCTAATGTTTATCCAAAGTCTGGACTAATGGCAGATTATTTCGGCAATCCACCATGAGATTCACTGTGGGAATGACTACTCAGAAAAGAAGAGCAATATCCCCAATGGGAGTGAATAATATATGAGAGATTGCAGTTTTCACCATTTCCTATATGCTCGTTGTTTTTTCCATTTGGTGATTCGATTCATTTAAAGCTAGTGGTGCACAAAGAGAACATCACCAACCAGAAGGGAGTCCAGAAAATATGCAATGCTAATAGCTTATGATCAGATGCATACCGATAGTTAAGTGCAATGGGAGCAAGACTATCTATGAACTGCTATGAAAGACCGTATTTAGCAGTCACATGCTAGAATCACGGTCAACTGAAAGGGGTGTACTAACCACACACTCACGTTAGACCGCTTGATTATGGTGGCGGTTTAACATGCCAATGCACCTACTGTAGATACGATCTTCAATAGAGAATCATGACCCTACCTCTACTCTTATACAGTGCATGGGTCCAAGGCTGAAAAGATAGAAAATACTTGTTGATATTAGACTTGAATTTCTGTGGATTATAATTTTCAAGAAATACGTGTGAAGAAAGGTTGCTCCAGAAAACATAAGTAGAAGAGATGAATGAGGAAGAGAAAAAGTCGGTCTATGAGTGCATAGTTGGACAGTAAATGGATGTTGACTTCTTGAGGCACGTGTTTGGACTCTTTTGGAACAGAGACGGGAAATTGCAGATGCCAGTTCAGAAGAGCATTTGTAAATATAAATATTTAAAAAAATAAAGAAATAAACTAATACAACAGAGCGTGTCTTAGTGATAAATTCCAGAGTTCTTTGACTTGAGTTGTTACTTTTGGTCTTTTGGATCAAGTGGGCCAAAGGTAATGGTGCTCAAATCTGTGTATCAGGGCCGGTCCAAGAAGTGTGTGTTATGTGCACTGCACACGGGCACCTAGTATGATAGACACCTAGACGTGTGTGTTATGCTCTAAGAATATTCTGTATTGAGAACTCCCTGACAATTCTGGTCGTATCCCTCAAGGACTTTTGACGTGCGAGTAGCTTCCGCAGATTTTTAACGTGATTACTGTTTCAAGTTGTCAAAGTGGACAGAAATTGCGCACATTTCACGAGAACGCTCTGGAGAGTATGTAGCTTCTCAACCATTCCCATTATCACCATGAAACGGGAAATGACGTTCTTATCCAATTGTGTTTAAGGGAACCGAGTAATTAGGAACTTCAGTTAAGTTGAAATTTTCTTCAAACAGATCTGCGACTCCACTATACCATTAAATGTCTCTTGTACCGATCTGAAATTACGCTTAAAACTGATCGCCATTCAAGTAAGGGACTTGGTCAGCGCACAAAATCCAAGAAGTACACTTATCATCGAAATTAGCAGTAAAATTAGAACAAGCTGGAGAGCCCGGATGCTCATTGGTATCGTACTCGCGATGTCAGCCATGATCTGCTGTGAATTTGTAGCTATGGGCTATTATCGACACAATCTACAGTATAATAGCGGTCAAAGAAGAGAAACAACTCATAGTATGTGCGCAAGTAAAACCTGTTCGGGCCAAGGGTGAGGAGTTCAAGGTCACGTCATCGTTCAGGCATACGAGTGACCAACAAAAAATGGTGACTGCGAAGAATGAAGTTGTCTAACACCACGAAAATGGCTTACCTTGTGTCTAATCTCGAATATACCTGCTCCAATGTGCAGGGCAAAATTGAGGGTTCAAGAACCATCTGAAATAAAGCACAATGCAGAAATAAAAAGACGCCTACATAGACGAAATATTCAGGAGTACAAAAACAAGCGATCTTAAGACAAGCCACCTAGCGGACTATCACATCGGTGTCTCCAAAATGCAAATAAGTGGAAATGTTGTTGAAAAGCCGGGTTTTTTCTTAATTTTTGAACTTTTTAAAATTTCGTTTTCATGATTTCCAATGAGCTGTTTTAACTACTGTACTTAGAGGATGTAGAGTTTTAAAATGCTAGTCTAATTTGTAATTTTTTACTTCTTTTAGCAACCTAAAAGCCTTTTGTCTCGAAGGTTCCAACAGTCCTTAGCACGAGCTTTTAAAGTTTGCTGCCTTAAAATGCAATCTCATCATTCCTCCGATCAAAAGAGAATGCCTCAAACAATTCTGTTTTGTCAGACTTTTAGCGATGCTGTGGCACAAGTGGGGATAATCAGATTTTCTTACTTTCAAAGCTTTTAGATTCTACACGCACTTAATAGCTAATGTCTTCTGAAACTCCCCCCCCATCCCTCTTTCTTCATTGGCGTTTCCGCTGCCGGTTCTTTATCTATCCGAAAACTTATGTAACCCAAAGAAGTAATTTCCTATCAGCAAAAATCGGATGTGAATGTTTCCTGAAAGTGTACAGCAATGCTTGCCAACATTTAAAAAACAAACAAAAAAAAGGCAAACCTGTTGAATTGTTGCAGTATGTTGTTGTCGATGTAGGATTTTATGAGCATCAGCTAAGGCTGTATTGCTCTGCGTATATTGTCTGTAAATTGCGTGTTCTGAGATTGATTTTCTGTTTGCTGGATGAAAAACCCGAATTTCCTGGAGAAAAAACCACGCTACCCTCGCCTGAGACCGACTAACTCAGCTAAGTTCTGAAAAAGGCCTATAAAAATCTCTCACCTCATCGACGGGACTCGAACTCGGGTCTTTTCCATCCGGTGAGGGGATGACAGCGATTCTAGCGACTTGAGATGGACCAGAGATGAAGCATCTAAAATGGAATGATCCATCCTTCCTATGTATATCTGAGATAAGATGAATTCTCGGCGATATGATGTCTCCATGGTACTACATTCAGATGGTGTGCAGGACTGATCTGGAAATGATCAGAATTGCCTACAACTCCGTTTAATCAACCCCTCTTTGACCAGGCGACTAAGTCATTTAAAGGATTTTCATTTTGAAGTACATGGGAAATAGTTAGGTCTTTGTATTTGAATCCTGTTTCAATGGTCGAATAGCTCAACACGTCTTTGTCCTTGTGAGGTCAAAATGTTTTTGAACAGTAGCTTTCTCGTCCCAAATCAGGCCAAGATCTTTCTGAAAACTGACTTGGTTTTAAAATTTGTAATACCTGAAAGAAGGCCGCAATGTGATTCTTCATTTTCTTATTGGTAAGTGTGATTTGAGCTGTTTTAAAGCTGGTTTTACCACTAGACCGATTGACTGCAAATAATTTCTGAAGCTTCTGATTTGTGTGGCAAGATTCTGGTTAATGTTTAGGAGATCACGAGGTTCTGTAAATCTGATAAAATATTTTGAATCATCGACAAAAAACGGGCATTGTGTGTTTTATGCTAAATGTGGGTCGAGGGTTGCTACAAAAAGAGTGAGTGATAACACGCCTCCTTGTGGGACACCCCTAGCCGCTGTAGTTGCATTCAAAAGTATGATGATGGATTTTCAGTAGTTCCATTTTCAAAATGGTATTGAGAATGTTTAGCGGTGCTTCAACTACTTTGAAGTAATTATTTTAGGATGTGGATCAGGGCAGGTATTGACAACCTATCGTATGCTTATTTAAGATTGAGGAATATGCTATCCAATTGGGTCTTATCATTGAGGGCACACAAATCATACACAAGAATAGTGGGGCTGGTTTCGTATGGTCGTTAAAAATCAAGTCGGGACCGACCCATCAGCAAATTCGCAGGGGCCCAGCATTTATAGTTCTGTGCAAGAATGAAGATTTTCTTAGAAGTTAATAAGAGCTACAGTTCCTGCTAGGCGAAACAAAACCTCCTTAGACACCAACGATTGAATCGTTAGTGTGTATATATTCGTTTTTTTTTTTAATTCTGCCTCTTCTCACCAACCATCCATTTTGTTCAAATTTCTCCTGCAAAAGTTAGTCTTATGGTCTGAAAAATGCGGTACTCAATTATATTGAGTTTGAACAGAAATAAGATTTATAATCGAGACAGCCCAAAACCGAAAGGCGTTCCATAGTTTAAACGTTTAATAGAGGAATGTCAACCCTTAGAAAAAAAAAAAAAAAAAATGAAAATGCCAAAACTCCAGGAACAAATTAAATTTAAAAATTTCATTTCCATCCGCCGCTGGCTTACTTTTATTTCTGGCCACACAGGGATAATTGCAGATAGCAATCAAACATGGCGGATATATCGAAATCAAGGGAAGTGGGGGGGGGGGGGGGTTACCGGTCTAAACGCGTTTAGTGCGTTTGTATTTTGACATAAAATTGCCGGTGATGTTTGAATATCCAGTTGTGTCAATTAAATTGATAGAATAAATTAAAAACAATAGGAAATAGTGAATTAATATTATTATTGCTTACCCACACTATAAAACTCCATCCAAGTGGAGATACCACACATAAAATATCGAACTTCTTGAAAGAGTCCAAACTTTGTCAGATTTGCAAAAGGTCACCCCTATGAGGAAAGACTGAGAATAACAGACTACAGAGCTTGGCAACTAGGCACCTTAGAGGGGACCTGATCAAGGTATAAGGCTCGGAGGCTTTAGTAAAATGAGTGAAGGCGAAATTTTCACTATGAATGATTCCAGAACTAAGGACCATAATTTAAAGTACAGGGAAAGTGGTTTAGATTGAGGGGGGCTCACATAGGTAGGTTATTTTTTTGGTTGGCTCAGCAAAGCCTGCAGCTTCCTTGTACCAAACGATTAATACTAATAAAGGTGTGCACACGCACTGCTTCAGTTTAATACAGATGGATTTGAAAAGCAAAACTCAAATGAAACTTTCTTGGAGAGTCCTCCGTGACTCGTCTTCTGACACTCGTTTGTGAGAAGACGAGAATGGTGGAACTTTTAAAGATCTCTTCACCGGATGGCCACAATCCTGGGAGGGGACTGCTCCCCTCATCCAGTTATTCTAAGTTTTTCAACCGACAGAGCGAGGAAATCGGCCCATGAAGACGCACTTGTGCAGACAATATACGATGGAGTAACGTGGTCTAAGTCGCTGATGATCTTTAGTCGGCTGTTAGAGCGTAACTACTCATGCGTCACAGAAGATGCAGGAAAAATCGTCATCTCAATTGTCTGCCAGTTTGATCGTTTCCTCTTCCAAGGGCACTGCATTTAAATGTTGCTGTTGTATTCCTGTCAAAAGTAGTAGTTTTAATCTGTTCTAACCTTGCGTGGTCATGCCAGAGTATAGCGAAAACATTTTGAGGCCTGACATACCCGAGTGACCAATCCGAGAGCACGGTAGTACACGCATTTGAGTTTACCGTGGTTCGAGCCCACATGACTGCTAAATACGGTAATGTTGTTGCATTCTGCGTAAACTTCTATGTAGCCGCCCGAATACACACAGAAAACTGTTCTGGTGGTGTTAATACGAACTACAGTTAGCAGAGTTTCAAAAAGATAAACCAGGATACACTCTCGAACTATGGGGCGTGTAAGATGACGTCATCACCAATTAAAGGATTTGATAATCATATTGGTATGAAAAATACAGCCAGACATTTTGAGATTCAGCTGCAAGCGCCCTTTTTTAATTATTTTTTTAAATTGAAAAGTATATTTCAATATGGGAAGAGAGGATTTCTAAAATCATTAAAGAAATGGCAGCAGTCACGTGATCAACATTACAGCCCCCCCCCCCTCTTTGTGCTGGCGCCAACAGATGAAAATGGACACTGATTTTTAAGAGATATTTTCCGATTTGGAATTAAACTGTATAGGTTTCATTGACGATAAACATGTCCCAAGGACACTCCTCCACACGTCCAAAAGCAAGGTCGGTCGAAGAGAGGCATGGCCTTCATTCACTTCTTTCTGTTGAAATCCAAAAATAAAATTCCCACACCACAAAATATTGGATATCATTCCATTCTGTGTTCACCAACGTTTTCTGCGTGTGACGTCATTACAACTCTTGGCTTGCACACACTACTTTCGCCCACTGCTGTCATTCGCGTCAATGTGCAGTGTTTCGTACCAATGACTTCTTCGCGAATTTCAATCTTTAGAGGATTTCACATCGGGTTTCAGCGAAATATGCATAATATTTTGTTTATTCTTATTTGTACTGCTATTTATCAGGACGATAATACAATATTACTTCATTATTAAATTAATAAAATTAAATATTAATTTTAACGAAGTATATTTAATTAAGAAAAAACAACTTTATATAAAAAAACTCGGGAAAAAACCGTTTTCCAAAATAAGAAACGGGGACAATTCTATAAAAACGGTACATGTGTGGTTTAGGGGTTACAAAACAGAAAGAAATCGAGGAGATAACAAGTAGGAACTTCTATGTTTTCATGTGACCACACAGCTGTACCACGAATCCTAACCATCCACCAAAATGTTCTCATCCAACCACTTGGCATACCGATTTGGAATAGATGTGGGAAGGTGATCATCTTTTTTGTCAAAACTCTTTTCAATATGCTTGTTAGATACGAGTCATCATAACAAAGTCCTCAAAAAAGTATGGGCTCAATTGTTTGTCCATGACGTGGATCGACTTACAAATGGACATCTTCCCCAATGCCGATTTTCCTCGCTCCAGTAACTGAGTTTGCTAATGGTTCAATTCAAATTGAAATAAGCTTTAACATTCTTTTCTTGTCTTTATCAAGCATTCATAATTATCTCCTCTTGAGCGATTTTCGAACAGATCCAAAGTGAATTATCCAAGTATTTAGCTAAAATAGCTGATGCAGTTGTATCTCCTACAGAGATTTCCGAATGTTCAGAGCTGGCTTGCTTGCAAAACCTTCAGAATCCTTTAAAAGCTATAATGTCTGAATCAGTCATGTTAATAACCAAAGAATGTCCGATAGCACCAAGGCCCACTGCTGTCACTGCATCCACTTAGTGATGATTCTAAATAACACGTACTCTCTGGCCACTTTATTTGAACTGTGAGCGATAGCGTGTTGGGCAGCCATTGACCAGAATCATTTCTCCCATCATACGATATGTCAATAAGGTATTGAAAAGTGACACCAGAAATCTTGGTCCATTTATTTAACAAAGCTCTCCTCAGTTCCTGAAGTGATGTCAATAGAAGACTGTTCACGCCTTTGTAGTTCATCCCAAAGGTGGTCAATGGGTTGAGGGTTTTAGAGGGATCAGCAACTTAGGCCATGATGCGCCATATATAATATGTCTGTAAATTGAGTGTGTTCTGTGGTCGATTTTTTTCTGGATGAAAAACCCGAGTTTTCAGGGGAGAAACTACCCGGAAACTCGGGTTTCCACAATTGTGTGGAAAGACAGCGATTGGAAATCGGATAAGAGAAGTCTACTGTACTACGCGAGGGTACATAAATAGAGACAGAGCGACACAGGCACACCAAGCTATAAAAAAAATTGCCTTCCTGATTTTCAAGATCGTGATAAGACAGAAATACGCAGTGCCACAATCTGTTTCTCCTTACTAACTTCGGCGTAAGTGTCGCGATTCTTATCATCAAGCTTACCCAAAATACAACCCCGGAAAGACTACACCCCGGAACTAAATTTAGGACACTGATAAAACGGTGATGAGAAAACAGAGACGGCTTTAAATGATTCGGGGGTCGAATAATGACCTTAGCAAGTGGTATCTTTCATCTGCCCAAGGTCATACGAAAAGGAAGCGCTATCGTGGGAGGGGACATATGACAATTCGGTGCCAGGATATTTTCTATCACTATCATTTGGGATGGTACTTCCCAGCGAGACATTATTTTGCAGCGCGATACCGCGAAATTGCATTTATTTCTCCGGAGGGAGAAAGGAGGGTTGAAAGGAGGGTCTCCGGAGGGAGGGATGAACATCGGTACCAAAGCTCGCTGTTCTGTGGTTAGTAAAATTCCTTTGTATGGAAAACAGTCAACGGTGACGGATTCGTGCCCGTGTAATCTACCCTGTGAACCACTTAGGTAAGGGGACACGCCCTTGAAAACAATGAAACTATGTTACGTTACCTTGGTAACAATTGAGCGAATTCGTCACAGTCGGGTATACACAAGTTTGTAAGGACATCACATAAAAAAAAAGTTTGGGTTTCGCACAATACCTTGGGGACAGAAGACAACGGCTCCAAGGAACTGTTGCATTCTGTCTTTAATCAGAAGATCTAAGAAAAATATAGGGAGGGAAATTTTGCAATCTTTTCTTCAGGCAACGGATATGTGAAAACGAAAGAGCATGCGTAGATGTGTTGGGTTATCCTGAACACGTAGATGCTAGTTGGATGATCACATTTCATTGGAATGGCAAAATGTTGTTTAATCTGCATAAAGTTCTATTAGATCTCGAGTGAATAGTGCATCTGTCCATACTAATCTCTTTGGCTCGTGTAGAAAATTCAAAACATTGCCCATTTTCGAAATTGCCAAGAACATGGCTATAATTAATGATGGGAAGACTCTCTTCGGCAGAAATTTCAAAACAAAAGAAAATGGGAGGGCCTGCATTATCCCAGAGAGCTTTTATAATCTCATAAGGCCTAAAAACATTCATCCATTATGTTTCAAACAAAAGCCCTTAACTGTTTGCGTACTCAATCCAATTTCTCCATCTTATGTTTATCACTTCTTAGAGAAGCCAGCTATTTTTAATAACACCTAAAAATGTCCTCTTACATTCTAAGAACTTGCTAAACACGTAACTGGTTTATGTCCTGGATCATTGCCACGTTTAGCTAACCCTGTCTATTTTGCTCGCTTATGTAATGTCCCTTCTGTGAAGAATGATACCAAGAAAACGCCATCAAGAAAATTTGAATTAATTAAAACAAAAAAATCTAAGGACCACGTGATTGCAGATAGTATAAAGTTCCAAGACGGGTTTATCAATCATGATGGATTAATTTCTGCCCTCACTCACTCACTAAAGGGTATCAGTTTAACGTGTCCCAATTTCATAAATGCGAATGGGTGTAGTATTTCGTTTTGCTTCATGCATAGGTTGTTGGGATTAATGTCATCATTATTTGTATAAGACAAACCAAGCAACCCTTTCGTTTTCTTTCTGTTAAGAAAATATACTCCAGTTGATCGAGTTAAATTCTACGATGAACACACGGATAGCAGGATTACTTGACTAGATGTTTACCACGATTTGTACAGCTTTATAAATGCCTTTGGTGGCTCTAAAAAATGGAACTAAACTTGTTATGACCAGTAATGGGGAGGGTTTTAAAAAAATACGGATGCAACTTTCATTTTCTTCTTGTTGGAAGACGATGAACGCTTTGTTGACATCAGGACAATCAAATTGGCGAGCCATTAGATACTGCTAACTGTGGTCTCACAGTCATGTTCAAGGAAGAAGTCTGTTTTTGGTGCAATTAATTCAAAGAAAGCCGAATTAGCAAACAAAAAGGCACGTTTACCACCATATCCACTACACAAATCCGACCATGGAGTAGATATGGTGGAAGCTCTTGATGAGTTCAAAATTTGGCCCTATGTGCAAATTCGCTATTCTGTTTTCTTACTTTTTTAAGCAGCCCTCGTGAGATTAACGCTTCTCCTAAAAAGAAAATTACTCACAGGTATGTCAGTTTCCCAGGGCCGGGCCACTGTGGGCCAGCCCTTTCACAAGGTATAAATGAGCCTTCCACAAACGGGTTGGACGATATATAGCAGTGTTGTCCAAAAACGTTCTACGAGTCGACATTAATTTTACCATGGTTCGTTTAGCCCGCCATAGCCCAGTGTTCAGGCGCGAAGGTGCATAAGTACACGTGCCTTGAGAGACCGGCCCGTGACTACTAATTAGATACGGTGCTGTTTCTCTCTACCTTGTGAACTCCTTTGACCGTATGGTAGTCCAGGAGTATAAACAGAAAATTTATTTATTTTTTTAGGGCACTCTGGATGTTGTTTCAGAGTTTATTTTTAGGACAATTTAAGGTTGCCGGAGTTCCAACTGAAATTACTTGCCTCAAGTTGCAACATCTTAAATACATGCTTTGCATCGTGCAGTCATAGATAGAGTTGCACGGTTAGAGTTGGGCATCGGAGTCATTGAGAGCAGGTTCGTGAATGTTTTTTTGGGCATGGCGACCAGGCTTTTGAGTTTTTTTTTTTTTTCTATTTTTTTTTTAGAACGTCCCTTTTTCTTTAATTTAAAATTTTTGGTTAAGGGGGAACATATGCCCCCTCTGCACACTCCTGAATACATCCCCGCCACCTTTTGTAGTAACCCAACCGAATTTTACTCACTAAGTTATCACGGTACTTTTAAACAACGTTTGGGGCATTCCCTCCTGGTCGGGAGACCGGCGCTTTCAACAGGATAATGTGTCATGCCACAAGGTCAAAACTCTATAGAATGTTTTCCAGGAACACGTGAGTGAATTCAGTCAACCGTACAGGCCTCTCTAGTCACCAGAACTCAATCTAATTGAGCAGTTGTGGGATGAGGTGGAACGAGCTGTTCAGAATAGTGATCGGCAACCACTGACTTAGCAACAAGTGTGCGAACCAATTGAGTCAACATGGACCAGAATTAATGAAAAAGTGACTGCTCAGTGTATGGTGGGAATGGTATCCTGTGGCCAGAGCTAACTTCAATAGTCGTGACATTCGATAATAGAATAGTTTACTGGCACCACTTGTTTAGCTAATAGCATGCTCGACCGCTGTTGGCCTAAATCAAGGCTTTGACACGACGTGGAATGGACTTAACAAAGTGCTAAAAAGCGACTAGAAATACCGGATCATTTATGTAACGAAACTGTTTTCAATGCCTGCAGTGGATAGAGGGTTGTGATGATGATAAATAATTTCCACTTCATCCCAGAAATATTCCAATAGAACGAAATCTGCAGATTCGGCTGACCATCGCAGATGCTTGAAATCTTCCTCGAACATTTGGAGTCAACGCGCAACGCAATATTATCGGTTACGCTTAATCAGTAGCGATGTTGAGATATGCTTTTCGTTCACAGTGAGTATACCACAAAAACATGTCCCACACGATTACACTTTCTCCATCAGCTAGTGCTGTTGGGACACAAGATGGTTCCAGTGCTTCGTGTGGTATACGTGTACACTACATTAGCGCTGAAAAGCGTAAACTGGGATTCATCGGACCACGTGACTTACCTCCGGTCCGCCTGCCTCTGTCTTTTGCATTTCTGGCACCAACGCACCGAAATCATTGGTCTCAGTGAAGGTTTCCTGTTTCCGTGGTCCTCGTGGGTTGCACAATTGGTGGAATCACCGCCTCTCCACACCAGGTGGAAAATCCCCGAGTTCGAATTCCGCTGATGACGCGAGGAATTTTTATGGTGCACAAAGTTGGCGAGTTTTCGGTCTCAGGATTTCTCATCAGACAAACAGGTAATATCCAATTCCATCGATCACAGAACACACTATGACCTTAGTTGCTGATGCACCTAAAACTTTACAACAACCAACCTGTTTCTGTAGTCAGTTCTTCTTAGGTCAGGGCATGTTGTAGATGTTGCACGTAATCCAACGATACCATAATAACGCTCATTTACTTATTTTGATCAAACTTATACCAAAAATATCTTTTTTCCACGATATCTCCAACTGTCTTTGATAAATCTCGGTTCTCAGAGCAGGTTTAGATATTTTCTTTTAGAATTAAATTTTAACTGTGTTGGAGAAGATTGGTGTTTAAGAAGTTGTTAAAAATTGAATAAAGAAAAGAAAAAAAAAAGCTACTTAGCCAGCAAAGGATCGTTGATCTGTATAAATCAAAAAAGGCCTGTTTTTGAAAGAACGAAGCTTTCATTATGAAAGTAAAAGATAAAAACCAACCCTATTAACATACACAGTGAACAAACTGTCCATCCAATTGCAAAAATTTGCATATGCATTGGGCAGATGTTGCGAACGTTTTTTCCAAACCGGTAGAAGTACATTTTTAATCCGATTTTTCAGACTCGAAATGGAAAGAGCCAGTTCATCCCAAATTCAATGGATTAAACGAAGGGTGCATTCCGATTTTAAGCTTTCTTTGAAAGCGCCCGGCATAAAATTAAATCTACGAAGATGATTTAATTATTTCTCAGCGAGAGCGAAAGATTACAAAAGGTAGAGGGAGGGAGGGGAAAAAAATATTCCTCTACTGTGGCTGCCACTTCTGACAATTTTTCGCTTATTGTGACGTCCACCCCTTGTGAATGAGGTCTTTTATGTAGGACAAACACGTTCAAACCCAGTGGCCGAAACCCATTACGAAGCCTTCAAGCGGAAGGAGGGTTCATATTATTCTTTCCCTTTCTGGGTAGGGGAAAATGGTGTTGACGGTCAGCGAACGGGAAAAGTTGTCGTGGATCCACAATAACCAGAGGGGCCTGGGGACGCTGGTGGGTAAAAGTGCTGGTGATGGAAAGGCATTAAAGTAGGTCAGCGGAAAAAAACTAACCCCGCCCTCGCCGGAAAAAAAAATATTGATAACAGGACCAAGCTAAAAAGGCATGTCTGAGGATCCATTCCCCCATCTTTCCAGAGTGGCCTCATTTGGACGTTTGAAAAGACTGGTTATCAAAGACGATGAAAGAATGTCGGATTCCTCAAATTCACCAGGACTTTAGAAAAAATTGAATGGATATTCTTGGATACTGGCCAATTCGTTATACCCAAAAAAAAAAATGCCTCTTCAATCTGTCGAATTCCTTCGAATTTTCTTACATCTTCATTATTAACAGATGGAAAGAATTCCCTCGAATTTTAAGCTATTAAAAAGGTTAACTACTGGAATAGAAAAAAGTAGATTTATAGATATATTGACAAGAAAAAATCTTGTTTTATTTTTAAATTTTCTGAACGTGGTTACTCCAATCGACTGCAACTCCAGCCTCCATTTCTTAGGTTACGTAAGCAGTTCTAAATTACCAATTAGTGTCCTTTGTGTGGGGACAAGACAAGTCGTGGAGCAAGTGGGAAAAATATATTTTGAGTCGGTAATTGGTTCAATTAATATTAATGAACAGCCTTTTTCTTTTTGTTCTTCAAAAGGGCTGCGCTAATTTCAACCACCTTGGCATCCCACAGTAATAGAGGGCGCAACTTAACCCACCCCCGCTCGGTTACGTAGAAGCTTCGGGTCATCCACCCCTAGCAACAGATAGAACGTTTGGAAACTTGAGATCTTGGCTGAATACTTCTCCATTTACCTTGGAACAAAAGCATATCAGGAAATGGGGAAGGATTATACATTCTATAGCGCATGCGTAAATCACTTAATGGGAAATGGAAATTAATGTCGAGCCATTGGGCATTTTAAGACAATAATCAACAAAGGAGCAAAATAAGGTGGAGATAAACTCTCCTTTATTTATAAAGAACCTAAATTTAAACAGGATGTATTTAACTTCTTAGAGTGTGACGTCATAAGTCATAATTGTCCACCAGCAAAACAAAAGATGATTTAAAGGAGTCCTTGAGAAAGATAAGTGCCGTGTTCGAGTCTGGGAGAAGAGGGGTCGTTTACCTGATAAGTGTAGCGTTTTAAAAGCTCAGTTCTTTGAAGAACCTTTCCTAATTCCTCACCAGAATTAGGTCACTACACCTCTGGAGTTTTAAGTCCAAACCACATAAAATTTCATCACTTGTCCACAAAGAATGGACATTCTTCAGGGGACTCAACTGATTTTAATTTCCAAAAAAGGAAATCTTATAAAACTCCAGTTTCGTGAAATATGGAGCTGTGACGTCATCTTGATGGTCTATTTGCTAAAGTGGGTTAAACTTGGTGTGTGTGTGTGTGTGTGGTGGGTGGGACTGAATCGGGTGGGCAAACAATTGTTTTTGTTCCATCAATTGCGTGTACTGCAATTTCATTCAAATCGCCGCTTAGCCACCCCAGACCTGTTCATTAGTTCACTATTCCTGTTTGCTATACGCCTTCCTTGTAAAACAGAGGATGCCCATATAGCGGATGCCATTTACAATGATTAACTGCTTCCCCTTAACTACCCCCAATGCTCTTCCCCATCCTACAGTACAATCAGCTGAAGGACTACGTTATGTAACTACGGCTAGCTGGTGACAGTAAACAAAGATGGTTTTTCTCCTTTTCTTCACGAAAATTGAGGATTAGTCGAAATTTTAAATTAACTTTTTGTTTATCGTGTATATAAAAAGAATAAAAGCTGAAAAACATCGAAAAAAAAAGTTAATGAACGAAGCATAGAGAAAGCAGACGACAGATGATTTGCGAATTGTTTATCGTCTGCTTTCTTGGCAAAATAAAATATTTTGCCAAGAATTAAATTATTTGTACCACATGGTACGTCACTGTACCACGTGACAGAAATATTGAACGAAAGTACCAATTCACGTACAAGCGACTACGAATGGATGGGGTAGGCGGGAGTCATGCACGCACTGGTTCAGTTTAATACCGCCCAGGTGTCGTGTTCAGCTGTGTTGATAGAGAAACAGATCGCGTGACCTGCATTTTCACCAACTATCTCTAAATGATCACAGTCAAACAAGGTCAAGGTCACAGTCCTGTTTTAATTGACTGCGTTTAAAGTTAATTTGTATTCGATGACTTTTCCTAAGATTGTGAATATTTGGAACTGGTCCTACTCGTCACTGAGTTATCCCTCTTCCATCTGAGATCCCTCACTTGGAGCTCAGACTTCCAAATTTCAAGGTTCTGCCCTGGAAGTCTCCACAACCAACTCGGAACATCCTTATTTAAAATCCTGCTTTGTGTCTTCCGACCCTGGGGTTGTCACCAGCAACAGGACACATTCCATGTCCGAAAAGGGGGAGGGGGGAAAAAAAGACTCCATCAGGTTTTGTAGTCGACATCAAACACCAATTTATCAATCTAGAATTATCATCTCCATTTATAATCAAATTTTCAAAAATTCCTTCTGGTTTATGGTACTTATTCTTCGTGAGCGTTCTGCCCAGGATGGATCTTTAAACTCCTGGTTAATTATGCGGACCAAGATGCTTTTCCAGCCCTTTTGAGTACAGGCCTGCATTCGTGTGTTTGTTCCAAAGCCTGTTTACAGGGATAAAAACAAGCGGAACATTCCATGGATGAAAAACCCAGCACATCCACTTGAAGACCAGATGTTTGTCAGATTAAATGATATTTTTAGAATTTATAGTTTGATCTATTGGCGGTATGTTGGGGGTAAAATGACGCAATTATTTCTTTTTTACCATGGCAACGAGGATGTTCGATTTATCTGCATAGGTGTCATTGACATACCCAAACGAGTATGTCAATGAATATTCAATAGAAATATTTCGAAAGTAGAGCTTTTATGATTTATATAAATTTAATATTACTGAATAAAATAATGTTTTTATTTATAATCCTGGACGACTACATAGTATTAGAGATTTTTTTTTTCAAAATATATTGGTAAGTTATGGATCTTGTGGTGGATCTCATGGATCCCTGAGTATCTCTTAAGAAGCCTTGGGAAGGGAGGGCGAACCCGAATTTCACAACCAAAACAATCCAGGTCTTGAATTGTGGTTATCACAATAAGGAACGGTAGATAATCGGGGCCGACCTTGGAAAAAGCGTGAGGGGCACACTGGAAGCAAATCACCCTGGGCCCGACTTAGAGGATTCCCAAAATGTTTCTATAATACGGTTATGTAGGGGAGTGCCTAGGAAATTTGGCGCCTCCTTTAAAAATTTCTTCATATGTGTAAGTTTCAGGTTTTCAGGGGTCCTTTAAACGTTGACGCCCTGGTGCAGTGAACCCCCTCATCCTCGGGACGACCCGCTCCTGCGGTAATAACAAAAGAAAGGGAAAAGTAAGAAAGAATGATTCATCAGGCGACCCCGACCAACAATGCACAGTGTTTTCCGGGACATTTGCCCTGTTTCCACTACTATGGTTATTATTTTTGTCACGTGACTGTATAAGAAAGAGCCGCGTGCAGTATTCTCGGTGGCGCGAGAATACTGCACGTTTTGCCTATATACAGTATATAGGCAAAAAAGACATCTGCCTAGGGGCCCCGATCAGAAGGGTTCTAAAATCGCTGTTTCTAAAACTCACTGCCGTTTTTCACTAATATTTTTAAGTGATTTTTATTGGAAACTGAACTTTGTACCTGTCAAGGTCAATGAACTTTACTTGAATATTAATTTGAAAATTGCGTTTTTTTTCAAAAATGGTTTTACCGATTTTAATGAAATTTTATATTTGGTTCTTATGTCATATAATTTGTTTGTTTTGTTGTCACAATAAAATGCAATTGAAAATGTTCTTTATTAGTGTATCTTTAGATGGGGCCCCCAAATTCCATTTTGCCTTTGGCCCCATGAAAATATAGATGGGGGCCCTCAAATTCTATTTTGCCTTGGGTTCCACGAAGGTATAACGCGCCACTGAGTATTGTGTACTCCGAGGGTTTTCATGCAATGAGACTACACCACGATCTTTACTTATATGTCTGGAAAGATTTTAATTTTTACCTTCTTAGGGGTGATTACATTTCCAGAACCATTTCACAGTTTATTAAAGGGGGCAAGATCAAAAAAACGGGCCAATTCAACATAGGAGCAAGGACTTATAAAAGTTATGTAAGTCAGAAACAGCTAATTCAGGAGGGACCTAAAGACAGCACATTACTCCTGACTATGTCACTGGCAACATCGCCCTACTTCTGCCAACAAACGGGGAGGGGGGAGGGTGTTACAAGGTTAAGGGAAATAGATTCGAAGCCGTAAATAGCCTACACAACATTCGCGGAAGTGTACGCTGAAACGGGATCCTAATTTCCTTCTTTCTGAAGGGAGTAGGAGGGGAGGGGGAAAACAATTCGAGCTCCCCGAACGCTATCTTAACTTTCTGAAAGAACATTCCCGCCACTGCCGAAGGTCAACCGGATTCCTATCACCCCAGGGATCGTGGAGATTAACAATGTACAGGTCGCTAACTTTTATGTATTTTGACACTTCTCAGGTGAAAAGAAAACAAACCCGAGGTCGCCCCGTTTCCAAGTAAGTAGTGTATTGGTGTTCCGTCTCCCATAGCAACCCGTCGTTGAAGGCGGGTCGATGGGTATAGCTTCGAAAATAATACACGCGATATAATAGCGTTCTGAGCTAGGCCTAAATAAAGATATTCGAAAACATTCGAGTTACTCACCCTCCAAACTTACGTTCGTGTATACAACGCTCGGGACTGTCGCAGAATCCTTCGCTTCGACGTGGCACGTGGAGACTCACTCAATACCCGTTTGCTGCCGACACCACAAGTGACCGCCTGTTGCAGTACACTCCGGCACCCGCTCTGTCGATTACAGAACTCGGTGGAACATCGTCCGTCACTCAGGAACGCAGATTGGTCGGCATCGCAGCCACTTTAAGTACTGACAATTCTTCCGAGACAGCCACACCAGACGACACACCGAAAAAATGATCGCTTAACACCTCCCTGCGACACTACGGTACGCTTCGATGTCATCCGCAGACGACGGCGAGCACAGGAACGGATGGATTGGAGAAGTCAAGCGCGAAAACACGAGCTTCGATCATGTGACAAGCTTAGAAGGAAGAAAAAAAAAAGAGAGAGAGAGAAAAAATCCACTAGCAGCAGATACGCTGTGCTAATAGAGGCGGTGGGAAACGTATTCAAAGTAGATGCTGGCAAGGTGCCAAGTAAGGCAGGCTGCTACCGCGCATAGCGCAGACGATGTGAATGGTGAAAGTGTCTTCTGCCTTCACTTCTGGCTCCAGTTACAAAAGAAGGCGGCAGTTCAAAGAGTAATTTCAATGACATCGTCACTCGACCCACCGCCTATCATGTCCCTCGAAAGAATTTTGTATTTAGCGGAATCAGGATGGAATTTTTTACAAATCAGCTGACAATTATTGTTTTGGTGAAGCAGACGACTAACTGAGAATGACGTCATCTCGGTCAACAATCAAAAGTCGAACGATTTGTTAATTACGAATACCAGAAAGGAAAATGTGTCACGCGCTTAACCTGGTCCAATGGCAAAGAGACTGCTAACAGGAAGTCCTTTTTTTTTACCTTTTTGAGATGCGAAAAGTAATTTAATATTCAGAATGAAAACAGCGCAACAAAGTTTAAAATTTGTCATGTTCTTCCCTCATATATTTCCCTCGAGTATTTAAATGATTCGAGGCTATTTTTTTAAATGATTTCGAGGCTAGTTTCCAGTCAGTTCAATGGGCTTTTGAAAATGCATATGGGATAGTTGTTTGAAAGAAATCATTTAATAATTTGCGCCCCCTTTTTAGATTTTTAATCTTCGCATATTCAAAACTTATCGTTGGATAACACTGAAAATATAACTGTTGTTGTAGAACATAGGCAACTAAGGCCATTTTGCCCCCTGTATACTGTCTGTCAATTGCGTGGGTTCAGTGGTCGGTTTGCTGGATGAAAAACCCGGGAGAAAAAAACCATCCTGCCTGAGATTGACTAACTGAGAAAAAAGAACTGCGGACAAAGACTCGGAATATGGGGGGGGGGACGGGGGTTGAGGACAGTAACGTGTCAAAATATCGGAATACTTTCCCTTAACGAATCAGACCTAATTAAGTTGACGTCTCGCTCTCTAATTGCAATTTCCTCGGATGACCCATGCTAGGATTAGTAAATTAACGTGGCTATAATTTCCACTGCAGATGGCGTTAGAGAGAGGGTGGAGCTAATGAGCCTTTCTGTATAATAATGATTACTATTGACGACTCTCCCACTTGCATATTGGCCCGCTTGGTGCAGTCGTAATTGCATGAGAGAAGTACGTTCTACAGAGCCAACCTTGAGATCATTTCTATGCCACCTACTCTCTCTCTCTTTCTCTCTTTGTATGTGTGTGTATGACGTTATTCGTAGTGCACTTCCTGCCTGTTACAGGAAGACATTCTATACACCGTATGGCTTCCTCGCTGTGGAGATAGTTTTGCCAAGATCAAATACGTGTTTGGTAAAGGAAAAAATCAAAGATCTATCTCTTCTGGATGAGTTCACTACAGGAAGAAGCCCAGGAGGAAGCAAAAGGAAAACAATGTTGTCTTCGGATATTTTAGCTCCCAGTTACCACAGAAATGGACAAACCTACCTAAGAACACATTTATATACACTGCTGCATCTTTTGTACGTATGATCCTAAGGGAATGTGAAATAATGTGCACATAAACAAACTATTTTGAGCAGATTTAAAGAGTGGGGGGCATAAAAAGGTTTCCTAACACAACACAAACATTTCACTAGGAAGAGCAGGTTCTAGTTGGGTTGGGTTGGACTGTTTAGAATTTGCGCCCATGCAGTTAAGGCCATGAAGTATATCGTATCTGTAAATTGCATGGTGTATACAAAGAAGAGCAAGGAGAATAGTAGAGATCAAGAGGATGCTCTTACCAGGAAAGGTTTCAAAAACTAGACATCTGCGAGGAGATCTGATTGAGCGGTTGAACAGATTGAATAAGCTAAATGCTGATGGTATCCTTCATCCTGCTCAGACTGCACACATGAGGTGATATAAATTTAAAATGAGGAAGGATGGGTGTAGGACAGATGTGCGGAAATTTGCTTTCATCCAGAGTAATTGATTGCTGTAACAAACGTCCATCTGGTGTTATGGAAATCGGTAGTTTGAATAAAATCGACCACACGTTGTCCCAGTTGACAACGCTTGGTCGATAGAGGCCAGTTTGTCTTTGGCTTAACACTTGCATCTTTTAACATTCCTTTCTGTGGTTGGTTATTTACTTTACTTTTGTTGCGAAGACCAAGAGCTTAAGAACAGCCAAGAGAGCGACCAAGGGCAGGTACACTGTCGCCCTGATGGAATACAGCATCTTTATGAAAGCTGGTTTTAACTTTTTTTTTCTTTTTATAAAATCCAAAATCATGCAAGTTATTAAAATCCATTGTACTTAGTACCGATATGGGATGAAGGCTCAGAATATCCAAGATACTTGTTGACATTACACTTGAATTTTAGTAGATTGCAATTTTCGAGAAATACGTGTGAAGGATGATTGTTCCAGAGAGCAGACGTTGAAGGGATAGATGAGGAAGAGAAAAAATTGGTTCTGAGACTGCGGAGTTGGACAGTGAATGGATGCTGGCTGGCTGTAGCACATGTTCGAACTGGTTTAGAAGAAAGTGGGGTGAATTACAGCTGTCAATCCAAAGGAATCAATGGAGGTATCTACAAAAGACATGCAGTAGAAACCAATGAGACAGAGAGTGGACAGAATTTATGAGAGAAGGAACTTTATTTTAACCTGACTACACTTTTTGAACAGTCTACAGGTTTCAGAGAGATTTTGGGAGAACCATCCAGTTGTGGAAAAATACTCCACGGTGAGGCGGATTTCAGATTTGTATAGATTGAACAGTGTTCAGAAGAAAAGTAACATCGCATGCAATAAAGAAAATACAGTTATTTTTTATGCACAGGAAGCAATATTTGCGATGTGCTTGTGCCATGAGACATTAGGAGTGGAGGGTAATCCCTAAAAGATATATGGGATCTTGTCTAGACATTTGAGTCTAATCCAAGACGAGCATAGGAACAATAAGTTAACAAAATTTTATCGCCCCATTAGAAAATTACCTGGAGTTTGGCATTTAAGAAACTGGTGGTGGCTATTCGAGAAGTTCAGGCTATTTCTGCAGGGCAAAGTTTCTCAAACTGGAAGGTGGAATACAATGCGCTATCATCAGCAAAACGATGGATAGGATTTTCAGTCAGTAGAAGGTTATTAATATACGAGAGAGAAACACAGCATTAGTGGAGAGGTTAGAAGACAGAGAGTGGCCTATCTTCACCTGCAGTGAGTGGCCAAGAGAAGACTGAATATTCGACTGCAAGAAACAGCTGGTAATCCATAAGATGGGAGCGTGTTTAGAAGGCCTTTATGCCAAACAAGGTCAAACTTAGAAATGTCGAGCGCAACCGCTTGATTTTATCAAATTTTTCCATCGAATTTTTCCAAAGATGAGTAACACAAGCCAATATATGAGCAGTGATATACTGGCTTATGTTAATCAACACTGACAGAATCCACATTAGAGCATTGATCAGACGAAAAGTTTCAATTTTGTTTAAGATTTGGGATTTGATAGATATTTTTTTATTATTATTATTTTGAAAAGAGTAGAGTAAGTGGAATGGGACAATAATTAGAAGGGAGGCATTTGTCACCATTTTTAGAGCAAATTTCCAAGAAGAAGAACAAAAAACACCAGTGGAAAAAAGAACTGGAGTTCTTGTTCATCAGTACAAGAGTGGATGCTAGTAAGTTGGTTTTATCTTTAGTTGAGGATGCAATATAATCATCAGATTGTAACAGAGGTGAGAACATTGACGAACAGAAGCTGTGGACGATAGCTTTGACAAGGCAGAAGAATGCTTGACTACCATTTGGACAAGAAGCACGTTGTCTACTCTTAGCCTATTCAAAATTCAGTTTGGACCGATTAGTAATTATTTTATAATTGTTGCGAGCTTTGGGGTAGGCGGAAAATACAAGTAACTCTGAGATTTTGGATGCAAACCATTTGCGATACGATATTCTTATCTTGAACAGCCTTAGAACATTTGTTGGAAAACTAAGTTTTAGATAAAGGATGAGATTTTAAGGCGGAGTGTGGAATTATTAAGATTATTAAATATTTTATCCTTAATAACTGACACGATCTGAGCAAACATCGACAGAAGATTTAAATCAGAATTCCACTCAAGGAAAAGAAGAATAGAAACCAAGCAGATCATCCCATTTCGCATTCTTGTAAAGTCAAATGAGGGGAGGCTGAGAATTGCCATAAGAGAGGAGATCCCCTATTGGAGACGAGACCATTATCACATTATGATCTGTGTAACCTAGTGTACATTTACACTTACAGTGACTCTGCACTTTGAATGGTTCCCGATGAGGAAAAGATCAAGAGTGTTGAGGGTATGGTTAGAGTTCTCTGGTTTTCGGGATATAAATAAGCTGGATGAGGTCATTAGTAATTGCAAAAAGGCTGTCTCTCAATCAGCTGGGTTAGTTTTAACTATAAAATATTAATTTAACTTAATTTAAAGTTAAATTATTAATTTAAATAATTTAACTTTAAATTATTTCCGAGTTGCACCAACTGTACTGCATTAAAACTCACTGGCCAAAAATTAGAAACCTTTATTCAATATCCGATGATGTTACCAACAGCAAATTCAAAATGGGAAGCATTCAAAGAACTTATCTTGGAAGCTACTAGGCTTTACATACCAACTAAGAAATATTGTTCAAGGTTTAAGCCTAAATGGATGTCAGATGAACTAATGAGACATGTGGCAGAGAAGAAAAATGCATGGGATACATACAAATTAATGGGTGACATGGAAGCCTATGATAGATATAAGCTGGTCTGTAACAAAGTCACAAAGGAGATTAAGCAGGCGAAGGCAGATTACGAGAAATCCTTGGCAAAGGATGCAAAAAAAAAACAGAAAAGAGTTCTTTACCTATGTAAACTCTAGAAGGAAAGGGATGAATCACATTGGTCCACTGGATATTGATGGTTCAACAGTTCAGGATCCTGCTCAGGTGGCTAAGAAACTAAACGAGTATTTTGCATCTACATTCACACATGAGAAGTTATTCAGAAAGGGGAATGCCAGAGGTGAAGTAAACTCTGGCAGTGAGCTAGATGATTTTGTAATAACTGAGAGGAAAGTGGAGGAGAGATTGTTGAGGATAAACATAAAAAAGGCACCTGGGGTGGATGGGATCTATCCAGTTATATTAAAGGAGGCAGCAAAGGAAGTAAGCAAACCCTTAGCCATAATTATGAGAGCTTCTTTGGACTTAGGGGAGGTACCCATAGACTGGAGATGTGCAAATGTGACCCCAATTCACAAAGGAGGTTCAAAGGCTAACACAAGTAATTATAGACCTGTTAGTTTAACTTCTGTTCCAGGAACATTAATGGAGGCACTGGTTAAAGAAGCACAGCAAGATCATCTAGACAAGCCTTCAGTTATAGCTCGGACACAGCATGGTTTTGTTAAGGGGAAGTCTTGCCTGACCAATTTGATTGGATACTATGATGCAGTCACAAAAGAACTGGAAGCAGGGAATAACTTTCATATTATATACTTGGATCTTAGAAAGGCTTTTGATACTGTTGCACATGGAAGACTGCTGCACAAATTGGAGCAGTGTGGCATTGGAGGCAAATTGCTGCTATGGATAAAGGGATGGTTGAGGAGGAGAAGACCGACAGTGGTAATCAATGGACACTGCTCATCGTGGACTAATGTTATTAGTGGAGTCCCTGAGGGTTCAGTATTGGGTCCTTTATTGTTTTCTGTATTTATAAATGATATTGATGATGGTATATCAAGCTTAATGTCCAAGTTTGCAGACAATACAAAGGTTGGTAGGATTATTAAGGATACTACTGACAGTATGCTGCTGCAACAAGATCTGGAAAGGTTGAGCAGATGGGCTGAGAGGTGGCAAATGAAGTTTAACATTGACAAATGTAAAGTACTACACATGGGAAACAGCAACCCCAGAGCAACGTATCAACTCTGTGGTACTACACTGACAGTGGTAGAGAATGAAAGGGACCTGGGGGTGGTTGTGCAGGCAGATATGAAGTTCTCTGAGCAGTGCAGACGGGCTGCAAGAGTAGCTCATGGTGTATTGTCAATGATATACAGGAATTTTTCTAGAAGGGATAAGGAGGTGATTATTCCCTTGTATAAGGCAATGGTCAGGCCACACCTTGAGTACTGTATACAGGTCTGGAGACCTCATTTTAAGAAAGATGTAGAGCTGTTGGAACAAGTACAGAGAAGGGCAACAAAATTAATGAAGGGTTGCTCTTACAAAGAAAGGCTTAAGTTTTGCAGATTACAGTGTCTGGAGACTAGGCACCAGCGAGGTGATCTGATACAGGTGTATAAAGCTTTGAATGGTTTGAGCATGCTCAATGCTGATGGGATTCTTCCTCTTGCTTAGAATAATCACCTGAGAAGGCATAAATTCAAATTGAGGAAAGACAGATGTAAGATAGATGTGCGGAAATTTGCCTTTAGCCAGCGGATAGTTGTTTGGTGGAACAGACTTCCATCCCTTGTTGTGGAAGTTGATAGCCTAAATAAATTTAAGGCTGAGCTGGACAGGTATTTGGAACGAACGGAGGGGTGAAATGGGAGTGGTTTTTTTTTTTTTTTTTTTTGTCTGATGCTGCGTAAGCTTGCTTTCTTGCATCATATGCCTCTACTGCTGGAGTACACTTCGTGGATTGGATTCCACTAGGTGTCTGAAGGAGTCTAGCTCCAGATTTGGCCATCCCTCCACCAGGAGATTTTTCAACTGCTGTATTGCTGTCGGTATAGAACTGCAAAGCCGAACTGCCCTTTCCATCATTTCCCGGACGTTTCAATTTGATTCACATCTGGAGAATTAGGCAGCCAGGCTAGATGTTGGAAATATTGGGAATGTTCTTCGAACCATTCACATAAAATTTTTGCTCGGTTGACAGATGCCTAATCGTCTTGAAAGAATCCATCCCAGTCCAGATAAAAATGAAACATTGCAGTTAGTTAGATACAACAGAAGAATAATCGTTGGAGGTAACACAACCTTCTAGCGATATGAGCGGACTGAATCCGTACCAGCAGAATTGCCCCATACCACGATACCACCTCCATCCTCTTCAGTGGAGGGAGAGGATATAATCTGGGTGTATGGTGTCATGAGGATTACTTTCAGCTTTCCTCTTTCATCTTTCCATTAGTTCAAAAGAGTGCAAATCGAAACTCGTCACACAACATGGTCTTTTTCTATTATTCCCCAAAAAAATATGATAGAGAAGAACAGGTAGGGCAGGAAGGATGATGACAGAGAAGGGGTCCCCTGGCGAGTGCGGAGAGTGAACCTAAAGTAGGCCCTGAAGAAAGGGCGTGGGATAGGGTGACAAGGAAGTAAAAGTTGGGTTCAGGGTGGATGTAGTCTTTGCCTTAGAAAGTGTAATACAGCATTGGCAAAGGCAAAGTACTGCACGTTGGTAGCAGTAATCTCAGATTAACAACTGTGCGTTATTACACTCAAGTAGAGGAAAATGGAATCGACCCCGGGGTAATTATACAGTGAGATATGAAGTTCTCTGAGCAGTATAGACAGGCTGCCAGAAATTCATGGGGTTTGTCAATGATATACAGGAATTTTGCTAACAGGGATAAGGAGATGATTATCCCATTATTTTTAGGAAGTGTGCAGAGAAGGGCAACTAAATTGGTGAAGAGAACAAAAGGGTGCTGTTAGCAAGAAAGGCTTCAGTTGTGCAAATTGCAGTGTGAGGAGATCTGATTGAGGTGTATAAAGCGTTGAATGGATTGAGTAAGCTCATTGATGGTGGGATTCTTCCTCTTGCTCACGCTACACACTCACACAAAGAGGCACAAATTCGAATTGAGGAAGGTTGGTTAATTTCAATAAATTCAAGAAAGAACTAGACGAATTATTCGAGGGGATCGGCAGGTTATGTGGGATTTTTTTTTTTTTTTTTTCTTTTTTACCATTTAAAATTTCAATGTCGCGCCTGTAGTGCCATCTACCCTTATGTTTTCCAATCGAAGGGGCAGGTTCACCGCAAACCTGGCAATACTGCCGTTTAACATGTTGAGGTTAAGTGCTTTAGTGTTAACTTGCTTCACCTTTCTGTGACTTTCCAACTCGCAGTAAATAAGTGTTGATATTGATAAGCGACAATAATTGTCAATGGTTGACAACTTTAACCATAGCGTCAATCATAGTTAACAAAGTTGACAAAAAAATCGAGCAGTGATCAAGTTCCTGCATTTGCAGGGCAAGAAAGCTCAGGAAATTGACAAAGAAATGAAAGCTGTTTATGGGCAGAATTGTCCATTCTATGACACTGTAAAAAGTGGAAACGGGAGTTCCAGTGCGGTCGTACAAGTGTCTTTGACGAGCCAAGAGAAGGAAAGCCATCAACATCTACAGACAATGAGACGGTTGCAAAGGTTGAGCAGCTGGTGCTGAGTGACAGACGTGAGACAATTCATTTCATCGCAAATGCAGTGGAAATTAGTTATGGGTCTGCCCCACCATCCGTACATGTCTAAGGCCTCCGCACGACGGGTTCCAAGATTGCTGATGCCTTTGCAGAAGCAATATCGAATGCAATGCTCTCGCCAACTGTTGGATTTGTATAATACGAATGTTGAGAACTTTTTTGATTGGTTGGTCACAAATGACGAATGCTGGGTGTACCAGTATGACCCGGAGACTAAAGATGTGTCAAAGTAGTGGCTTTGATTCGTCTCAGGAAGTCATCAATGAAGTGGAATCGTGGTTTCAGGTAAAAAGTGCAGAATTCCATGATCAAGGCATTAAACAACCGATCCATAGGTGGGAGAAATGTGTCACTATGCATGGAGAGTGCATAGAAAAGGACTAAAGTTCCTGTGAAGTTTCACCTTTCTAGGAAAGGGAATGAACTTTTTGGTACCTACTCGTAGGTGACTTTTCAAATTGGAGCTGCATATCAAGATGATTAAATGAACATGAAACTTAACTTTGAAAAGTCACATAAATGCAATGTGTTCTTTTGTAAGACGAAATAATTCAATTAACCGTGTAGATGATGTTGTTGTATGGTTTTAGGATACTACAGGAGCATTAGCAACTAAGAACATATTGCTCAGTGTATATTGTCTGTAATTTGCGTGTGTTCTGCAGTCTATTTTCTGTTTGCTTGACGAAAAATCCGGCCTAACTCAGCCACGTTGTGAAAAAAGGCCCATAAATCTCTTCGCGTCATCGACGGGACCCGAACTTAGGTCTTTTCCACCCGGAGTGGGGGAGGACGGCGATTTTATCAAGTCTGCTACCCACGACAGCTCTCATGGCTGATCATCCGCGAAAAAGCTTTGCTGATGAAGTGAAAAATGCTTAATTTTATTCTGTAATTGTAGACTCAACTCCTAATAAAAGTCACATGGATCAGCTCACTGTTGCATTGAGATATGTTAGACTGGATGGGGGAATCATTGAACGTTTCTTTCCTTTTTTTTAACACCTGTATAACCGCATACGTTTGAACATCTTACAAAACTTGTCTCAAATAAAGCTGAATCGTTGGGACTCCAGTCGATTCAATATAAAGAAATGCAGGGGTAAAAGTTTTGATAATGCTGCTTTCGGGTAAGTACACCTGGCTTGCAAGCAAGGCTGAAAAAAGAAAGCCCCACAGCTCTTTATTCCAGTCATTCGTTAAATTTTGTCAGAAACAGAAAAACTTTTCGATTTTGTTCAGAAAGTGTACACATTTTTGTCAGCATCCACACATCCGTGGAATATATTGAAATCACATGTACAACAAAAGAAAACAGTGAAAAGGATTAGTGATACAAGGTGGTCTGCAAGAGCTGATGACGTATTGGCTTTGAAGGAAAGTTACCATGATGTTTCTATGAACCTCAGGAAGAAGGAATAATGCTTGAAGGAAAACAAAAATTAATAGTTGCAGCTGCAAATACTATCTGTGATGTATTAGTTGTACCGTACAACTGGAAAACATAAAAAGAGTCAACTCAGCTAATTTTAGACCTGTTCCAGGTTATTTTTGCAAAGATCTTGGACAAGGCCAGGCAAAAAGAAAACAGTCACAACAGTGACAATTTCACACCATTAAAATCTCCAACTGAACTTTATAAGGTCGTTATTGAGGCTTAAGTGCCTCATTCCCAAATGTAGAAACGATTCTTAAAATCTACTTGACACTATCCATTTCACTTTGAAATGGATAGTATCAAGTAGTGAGGATCAGTGAAAGATCGTTCAGTACTTTAACAAGAGTCAAAAATTACTTGTGCTCATCAATATCGCAGGAGCACCTAACGAGTTTAGTGACCGAAAGCCCTTGTGGGTAGCATAGTTGGTAGAATCGCCGTCCTCCCTCGCAAGACGTGCGTTCGAGTCCCGTAGATGACGTGAGGAATTTTTAAGGCCTTTTTCACAATGTGGATGAGTTAGTCGTTCAAGGTTTTCGTTCAGCAAACACAATATCAACCACAGAATCCATGCATTATACAGACAGTACACACAGAGCAATATGGCCTTAGTCGCGAATGCGCCTAAAACCCTACAACAACAACAACAACACTCGAAACTTTTGAATTTTAAGCAGTGGAGTATCATCACTAGCGTGGGACTTGGTGCAAAGATTTCTTTTGTAACCCTCAAAGAAAAAAATTTCTTTATTAATAATAATTTTTTATTATTATGTTAATAATGGATGATTTTATTGGCAAACACTAAACAAAAATATCAGAAATAGTTCCGCAAATATTTATCTAAAACAAAGTAAATACACGTACATAAAATAGAAAATATGAAGATATGAACAAACTAATCGAAATTTTAATCAGTATTTATTAATGTTAAGAGAAAATAAGAAATACTAGGCCTTACACAGGCACACATGTTGCATTTTAATATTTCTTTCTTTCATTGCAAAAAAAGTTTTTAGAATTTTCTTGATGTCTAAGTTACGCGCCAGTTGATTTTCTCTAGATAAAATCGCAAATCCCGGCATGTGTTCATTTGTTATTATATTTTGATTTAATGGCCTGAACTCCACCATATGCTCAACTTATGACAATGGTCCCATCGTAACTTTGACCACGCATTTTATATACTGTATTTCTCAAATACTTCTATAATAAATGCATCACTTTCACTATTTCTGGCATTAATTTCACTATTTTCTGGATTTAATAAGTTAGCATTTGAACAAGACGGAATAGTTAAAAATGAGTTTTCATGCTCCACTGACTGTTCTTGTTCAATCTGTCCTGTTTCATTAATACAATTCCTTCCCAATAATTGGTCCCCTATGTCTTCATTTAAACGCCGAGTGGAAAAGATCTGAGTGAAAATCCCGTTGATGATGTTTTTATGGACCTTTTTCACAAAGTGGCTGAATTACTCGATCTCAAGCGAGGGTAGCATGATTTTTTCTCCCGGAAACTCGTGTTTTACGTCCAGCAAACAGAAAATCGATTACAGAACACAGGCAATTTACAACAGTATACATGAAGCAATATGATGCATCTAAAAACCTACTACAACAAAGAATATAGTTCAGTTGAGATAAAATCAAATCACACCTCATGTATTAATAAACAAAGAGTTGAAAAAGGACAGCAGCACTCATTGAAAGCTTTCACTTACTGGTGCACTTACAGGTCATAGTGCATATCCTTCCTGCCTGTGAGCCAGGTGACCTTGAAGTTTACTACAGGAAATGTAAAGTTTTTCATTCTTCGCGTCTAGCAGATACCGAGTTTTGTACCTTGCATGCACACACACACACACACACACACACATGTGGAACTGAGTTAGAGGTGCAAGCAAAGAATCAGATCGGTTGGAAGACAATAGATCAGATTCGCGTGTCCCACACAAGGCAAGAACAAAAAAAAAAAAAACAAAGGCAGATAACTCCTTTCCACGTCAGTTTTTCTCCTTCCCTAGGGAGAGTACAAAGTAAACGAGGTTGGAATGGAGTTCCTTTCATTCTTTGTTGAAGAAACTTAGTCAATTTACGCAACAGGGCTAAAAAACTTTTGGAAGAACTCTGTAAACAGAGGCCACGGATGCAGTGTTGTACGCATCTTCGTATCTGCGTATGTCGAGATACGTACGTATTTAGGTAGACGTGCGTACATATTTGTTATTCAAGCTGTAATATGAAAAGAATTCATAATGCATCTCGATCTCCATAAAGTGTATTGACAAGACGATGTACACAGATGTCAAACAGAACGTTTGAAACATGGGCACAGGTACTGTGCCCGTCATCTGTTTCAAACTTTCCGAAACTTTTCAACATCGTTCTCGATTGGTTAAATGAACATGTGGGAACAGACATATCAAGAGACGACAGATGGAACTGGTTGGAAGAGACCACAGGAGGCATTCGGCCTATAATTACAGAATAGGTCCACATTCTGCAGTGTAATATTGACATTAGTAAAGGACATCCACAGATTCCCAGGCAGCTACAAATACATTGTGGCGCTTTATTTGTCTTTGAAAGGGTAAGTCAAGGTCAGCCGTTGATTTATGGCTGCTCTCTGTCTCTAAGTTTGGTGGTTAACCTTGGCTGACAACGGCTGGAGCCTTTAGAGAACACAATATGTCAGCCAGACGTCTTATTCCGTTGCGAAGTCGCTCAATCCTTTAAAAAGCCCACAGGGAAACACCATTCTATAATATAAACAACTGAAATGAAAGCGTAACTGAATACGTTTAACCAATGGTTCAACGCTGAGTACTGTATGTCTCTTTGGGTTTTGGTACAAGTATACTGGCTACATTTTTGAATGCAGCGTGAAAGTTTATCATTCACACGTAATGATTACTTCCATTAATTTCTAAAGGAGCGGGAAATGTTCTAACGACGTTAGACTCCCCTCCCAATTGACATCATCCATTCCTTAATGACAATGAGGATAACTCCCATATTGTATAATTTCCGGTCGCTTCAAATTACTTAATTGGAATTTGTGTCTACAGCGATTAGGGAGATTACTTCATCGTTTTGCTGTTTCATCTCCCCACTTCTAAAACCGTGAGACAGACGTCCCCGTAAAAGCAAATCCAACTGCTGTATTTTGATATTCTCACAGGACATTTTCCGGCTGGTTGTTTGACAGACCACACACAATGAATGATTGGAACTGATTGTATATTATATATAATCTTCAAAAATAAATCACCTAGAATTTTGATAGCACCGTCACTCAATTGATACGTTCGTCCATCGTAGATACTTTGACCGTGGTTTCATGAGTTACAAGTAGTGCAGCTGTAGTAAACCATAACAACTCATTTACCATTACAGTACAACTCCACTACTACAACTTATTTTCCACAGTACAACTCCAACTTACATTTCAGATGTATTCATACTCTATATTAGTTGATTACACAAACCTGAAAAGTTATATCAACCAAAACCCAAAACTTGAAAATCATCTTTGAGTATACATTCATACGGCATAATACACGATAAATCATATTGCACATGTTTTGTTCGTAGTGAGCTGCCCAAGTCGATAATTGGCATCGTTTTTATTGTATTGGGTGGTGGTATCCACAGAGAATGAGTAATATTAGTCTTCTCCACTGGTGAAGCGTTACTTATTCAAAGCAGTGCAACACCTCGGCCACTCTTTGTGAAGGTATTCACAATATGAGATACAGTACAATTAAAATGATACCAATTATCGACTTGGACAGTTCACTACGAACAAAACATGGTGCAAAGGCACTGACCCGTTCATTAGTGAATCTTAAGCGTAGTCCCATGCTTCATGCAAAATAATCATGATAAACCATGATTATTTCATACCACAAAACGAGAGCAGTAATAAATGTATATACAGTATATGTATTTTTAGCATGTTTCTATAAATTTAAAAATAACGTAAGGTACGAAGTTTAAAAGTTCAGTGATTATTCAATAAGTCATTTTGCGTGGGTCCCACCGGGAAATTCCCTGGTGTCCCAATTCTCTTCAGATTACAGCTCACTTTGGCACGCTGCACTTCCTTCAGTGGTGGTATAACATATCTATTGAAAAATTAACGCACAGATGGATGCAGAATTCCAACCAATCGCTTATTAAGCTCTTGGATATGAAGGCATATTATCAAGGATGCAATTACTCTTTGCAGGTTTTGCTGTTTATGTTACACAAGGAATATCACATCCCGATTATATAAGTAATAAGATCTCTAGAGAAAGTTATGTGGAACTTGTATGAGTCTCGAATCCAAGACAATGATTTTCATGTACTTTAAAGCTGTAATAGTTTTATTTGTGACATCATGTACATGTCTCTGAAAGTGCTGTTTTTTAAAATAGGTTGGAGTGTACCGAAGTGGCAGACATTTTGGACAATAGAAATCGTTGTTGAAGAATGTGTGAAATGATTTCCATTTTCCTTTATTTATTTCTGTATATATAAATGAACGAACATCTACTTACGCATGAAAGATACATGCAGGCAAGCTCTTGTGTTCAAATGAATAACATCCTCATCCGGGAAGACGCTCAGTTTCACGCTTCCGGTTTGCTGGTCACGTGTGCTACTGAGAACGCAACTATTCTCACATGCGAAGCGGAATGGTTACTGTCTACAGGAGGTTCTGTGGCACCATTGTGATTGCTCGTTGGAAAAGAAAAAACATCGTCATTAGGGCATAGGCAGAAAGTGGACTCCAGTGTTCCCAGAATAGAAAAGAAATTAGCCAGTAGACTGATGAAGAGATAGGTGGCCAAAGAAACAAAGAAATATGATTGCAATGACCCTCTTACAAGAATTCACCCGTCCTCATCAACCTAGAGTATAATTTTAAATCTGATCCTCTGATGTTATCAAGTTGCAGACTATCTGATACTTAATATCATTGTCAACCATGTATTATAGTTAGAGATTGAAATCGTATTATTTTACACGTGAAAATTCGCAAGATTTTGTTGTTGGCGGTGGTTTTTATTTTATTTTTTGCTGAATAATCAAGCTATTGTATGCCTTTTTCCCACTTCCCATTTATGAACATGGAGTTATTTGAATAATCACTGTGATACACAATAATTGGAAAATGTCGCCACCTGTTATCAGAAAAAGTAATCACACACGCATGAACAGCTGTGTATCGTCTTTCTGCAATAGAACCCTGGCATTGAAGAAAAAATATTGCATTTACTCTTCTACTGAATGACGCGTGGCTTGGTTTTTAACACAGTTATCGCCATAGATTGGGGTCAGTGCGAAGAAGGTCAGGGTTATACTGTAACAGCACATTGCGACGATTAAAACAGAACACATTTGAAAGGAATGGATGGAGAACTTCCTTCATCAAGATATCCATATATAACTGGTTAAAAAGTCCAGCGAATAGACTTTGAAATTCCGATAATCACGTGGGTTTCAGTTTTCAATTGTCAGACCATACGAACTTACAAGTTTATATAAGCAATAAATCTCTAGAGAAATAACTTAAAACTCCCAATAAAATGTATGGCAAGAACGGATCAACAACAAACTTTTGGAAATTAAGATGTAACCATCCTTGTGGGCTTCCAGCACTAAGAAAGTAAGGCAGAAAGAAGTGATCCTTGCAAGAACATGGATCAGACATACCTATATAGCTTATCTTTACATTCTCAGAAGCGAAAAACTCTCCTCAATGTATTTATTGCTATGCTGTGCAAATCTCTGACTATCCTACAGGTGTTCAGGATTGTGACTTTCTGGAGTTCCTTGTAAGTGTTCTCTGGGAGACCTATTGCAGCTAGGCTACTATGTAGAGTCTTTGGCATCATAACGGTGGTTGAAACGATGATCGGGATGGTCGATACTTCTTGCATATGCCACATTTCCTTGATCTCATGTCGCAGGTTCTTAAAAAACCCATGAGGATAATTCTTTCCTCATGGGTTTTCTGGATATTGCTCCTGTTGGGCACCACTATGTCAATCAGGTAGGTGGCCTTTTCCATCTTGTCCACAAGGGTTATGTCCAGTCTACTGTGCGGGATGGTCTTATCCGTTATTATGGCGCGGTTTCAGTACAGCTTGTGGGTCCAGGCCTCTAGTACTGCCTGGAGTTCGTACTTGTAGTACGGTACACTTTCTTTGGTCAACTGGTGTTTCCTCGCTAGCTTCTGATGTATTATCCTGGCTACCTGGTAGTGTCTATGAGTCTACTCAGTCTGGGTGATTACCTTGCACCCCGCGGTGATGTATTGGATCGTTTCTGAGGCCAGGTGGCATCGTCAGCATGTGTCATCTGACATTCTGGGCTCCTTTGCGATGTATTTTCTATAGTTTCTGGTGTTGATTACTTGGTTTCGGATGGCCAGCACGAATACTTCAGTCTTGGGGAAGAGCGTCCCGCTTGTGAGCCATGCATTGGAAGCAATGTTATCAATGTGATCTTGATGGAGGTCATTGTAGTGTCTGTCATGGAGTGTCTTCTTTGCCCATCTTTCTAACTTAGTTTCTTGTGTCGTCTGGGCGGGAGAAGGTTCCTCGCTTAGGTTGAGTGGGGTATACCACTTATCTATCTTCCTTATGGCCTGGTGGAGTGGTGCTGTGTTGTTCTCGAAGTAATCCTTCAGTTTAACTATCGCTGTTTTCTGTTGCTCTATCAGATCTATCAGGCCCCTTCCTCCCTCTTTCCGAGCCATTGTTAGTCTCTTCATTGGTGACTTCAGGTGGTGGTGGTGGCGGCTTTTGATTATCATTGTCCTTGTCTTTCGCATGATATCTTCTAGCTTAGTGTTAGTCCAATCTATAACCCCAAAATTGTATGCTAGTTCTAGAGCTGCATAGGTGTTTATGGCTTTAACTGTGTTCCCTCCGTTCAATTTTGCTTTCATCCAGCTTCTGAGTCTCTTATGATATTTTTTGGTCAAGCACTTCTTGATTTCCTTGTGCTCTAACTGCTGAGAGTTTTATTATTATTATATTTATTTATTCCTGATTGGAGAGTCCACCTCGTGACGGGTGTTGCTACCAAGTATACAGGGTGGTTGTTGTTATGTCTGTTGTTAGCGTTGGTTGAGAAACTCTCTGACTATCCTACAAGTGTTCATGATTGCTACTTTCTGGAGTTCCTTGTAAGTGTTCGCTGGGAGACCTATTGTTGCTAAGTTGTTATGCAGAGTCTTTGGAACCATACCTGTGGTTGACACGACGATCGGAATGGTCGTTACTTGTTGCATATGCCACATCTCTTTGATCTCCTGTCTTAGGTTCGTGTACTTCCTGATTTTTTCCCCATGGGTTTTCTGCAGGTTGCCAGTGTTGGGTACCGCTATATCAATCAGATAGGTAGCATTTATCTTCTTGTCCTATCCGTTATTATGGCTCGGTCCCAGTACAGCTTGTGGGTTGGGGTCTCTAGTACTGCCTGGGGTCCGTACTTGTAGTACGGTACACTATTATTATTATTATTATTATTATTATTATTAGCCATATGGTGCAAGGAAGCCTGAGGCTTATGCTGCACCAGCCAAAAAAAAAAAAAAAAAAAAAAAAAAATTCTAAATTACCCTAAGAGAGAGAGAAAACAAGAGTCAGAAATAAAAAGGAATCACCAAGAGAAGAATGATGATATCCAACTCAAGACCCTGGGTGTGCCAAACCCATACTCACCAGATGTGAGGCCCTGGGATTGTAATAGATTATGTCAAATGACATAATCTGTCACAATCGTCTACAAACTAAAATGGCGATTTTTCATTAGAAAGTACTTGTGACTTACTTCTACGTCTTGCTTCCACAAATTGATTCAAATTTAGCCTAATTATAGTACATTCATTGAAAACTTTCTCGAGTATTACAGTATTACATGCATGTATCTGTTGCTATCATGAAGCTAATTTTAATGCTTCAGGACGAGCAGCCCATTCGAAAAATACAGTTAGTATAATCACCTAAACCTGTATAAACCACACCGAGTGTTTCCACTCGGTGTGGTTTATACAGGTTTGTGGTTAATGCCTGAGTTTAAATTCCACCGATGATGCGAGGAATTGTTATAGACTTTTTTCACACCATAGCTGGGGGAGGCAAAGGTTGTATGGTTTGTTTCCCCCAACCCCCGGAATTTCGGATTTTTCGTCCAGCAAAGCATCACCGAACAATACACGCAATTACAGATACAATATACTGTACTAACATCTCATAACTGCTTTTACTTAACGCATCTAACAAAATCTAACCCTCCGAAGACGCGAACTGCCATAACGTTCGTGTGTACACGAGGTCTGAGAATCTTCAAGCAGTTGGCAGACAAATGTGCACTAGTCGAAGTTAAATTGTGATGTGGACTTTGTTAAAACAAAGTTCATCTAACTAAACAAGTTAGATTTAGTTTATTGATTTCTAATTAAAAATTTAGTTTATTGATTTCTAATTAAACAAGTTTAATTAGAAATCAATAAACTGGAAACTTTTTCTTGTTGTTTTGGAGAATGTCGCTAGTTTTAAGAATTACCAGCTGAACATCGTTTTTGAAATGAGAGGTCTCCATCATGTTGCAGTTTGTGGCTTCGCCATCAAACTGCAACAGACAGAGAGGTCCTTTGGGGGAAGGAATACAGCTAGTGCAATGCACTTGCAACACAGTCTGAAAAGGACCCCCCCCCCCCAGTCTTCCCAAGGAAGACCAAACAGACTGAACTTCAATTCTTGCACCCGGGTTGCCTGAATCCTAGGACTGACCCTGATATTTTGTAGATGAAATCTGTGAATGCAAAACAATTACATTTTTGAATATCCGTAGAAATTGAAAAGTACTTTATATTCCTACTATTGTAACATTTCGTTTTTCATGAAGTTGCTTTTCATGTTTCAGGACATATAGCACAGTTGTTATAATTACCATTCTACACCGATGGGAAAACGCCTGAGTTTCGATTCCGTCAATGACACAAGAAATTTTTTTATGGGCTATTTTTTGCTACTTACCTAACTTAGTCGGTCTCGGACGATTTTACTATTTACATTTTTTTTTTTTTTTTTTTAATGTAAGCAGTTTTGCCATGTTTCACAAAAATTTCTTTAACCTCTGTTTAAAAACGCTAAGTACAACTTGCATTTTATTTATAATTTTCTTTTAATCTGAGCCGTTTTCATTATAGACTGTCCTAAAACACTAAATAAATAAAAAAAAAATAATAAATTTTTAACATAGAGTATAATTACTCCACTCCCACAGGCTTAATAACATCAGTAACACTCCAGGGAACTTTTTATGTTTTCGGTATATGGAGACTGGAATCTTGCTGTTATGTTCTCCAGTAAAACTGGCTGTGAATAGTTCTCTGCTTGAACTAGGGCAAATTGTTCTGGTTCGCAGTTTTTCTACAACATCCCCTCTGATCTAAATCGAATATCTCAGATGGATTTAGATCAGTGGTTTGGGCTGGAACATTGTTATGCTGATTATGCTTTGTGACACAGACCCTTATTATTCTTAAACAAATATGACTCCACTGCAAAGTATTGGTTTCATTTATGATAATCATGGACCAAGTCCAAAATATGTAAAACAGGCCCATACTATCATATTACCACCACTCAATTTTATTGCTGGTGCAATTTACTCCTGGTGAAATTGCTCTTTGGGTATTCATCACACCCGTAGAATTTATAGTGTGATTCATAATTTAATACCAGCCACTTCTGTAGTGCTAATCTCAATTTCTCTACACTTGGATAGACGGCCACAAGCATTGTGGGGCTTATAGCTTTGGCTTACGAGTGATGCATGAAATGGCAATGCATTCTACAGTGTTTTTCTGATGGTTCTACATTTATCTGTTATTCTACCAACTATCAAAGCAGCTCATTAAGGGCACTGTTGCAATTTCCTCTTGCTGTTTCAACTGTCAAGATGCTCAGAGGCCATTATTGACGGCCTTGGAATGAATGGTCCCAAGCACATCAGTAATGATCCCTTGGAACAAAGTCTATTTTGGTGTCCTGCTATTATATCCGCGATGAATTAACCGCTTTGTGGGATAAAAAACGAAACCATACAACGCTCACATGAGTTAAATGGACCAAGCCAGCCTGAAAAGCCTATAAAACTTATTTGTATCACGAGACTTGAACTCAGTTTTTTTTGTAAAATAAATGCAATCATAATCATCATGCTAGCAATGAGGAATTAAATTCTAACGAGGATTTCATACAGCCACGAAGTCTAATATGTTCTTAGATGAAGTTTACGAACATATTACACTTTGTGGCTGTACAGAATCGATCAAGTACAGATTATGTCAAAGCTAAAAAAATCCCATTAGAAATGCTGAGACTAATAGTTCTTACATATATTGGCTCGTGGGTAGCATTGTTGTTCTCCCCACACCAGCTGGAAAAGACTTGAGTTCCATAGATGACATGATTTTGGTGGACCCTTTTCACAATGTGGCTGTTTTTGCTCCTGAAACTCGGGTTTTTCATCCAGCAAGAGAAAATCGATCGCAGGACACACACAATTTACAGACAGTATACACAGAGCAATATGGCCTTGTTCCCAATGCTTCTAAAACCCTACTACTTACACATATCACAATTGCTAGTAGTAGAATTAATTTTCATGGTTGATGCCAAACTTGTTACTTGTGGTTGGTTGATAGAGGCACATGAGCATGCAGGCTGGCTATGTTGCACTCAACTTTCTCAATCCAACCAGGATTCTCAACTACCATTCAGACTTTGATTTGATTTGATTTTTTGTGGCGCAAAAAGCCATTCAGACAAAAAGCAAGTTCCCCACTCGTAGCCATTTCAAGATAGAGTTTGCATTTATTAGTAACTTAACTTTTGTGACTTTTAGCGAATGCAGATAATGAAGTTGGACATTTGGATACAAACCAGTTGCAATATACTATTCTTAATTCTGAACTGGCTTAGTGCATCTCTTGAAAAACACAGTTTAGATAAGGATGGCAGTTTAGAGTGGAATGAGGAATAATTTCACTGACACAATCTGACTGAATACTGGGATGAGAAAATTTAAAACAGAAGTTCAGCAAAGAAAATAATAAAAATCAAACAAGTCATCCCACCTCTTAAGTTATATTCTGAAATACTAGAGTGAAAACTAAAGGTGCCTAAATGTCGGTTTTTCATGTTTTACTTAATTTTTATGGATAAAAACAGATATAACTAAGATAGAACTGAGCCCAGGAAAATTTATGAAACAAATTAGAAAGTTTCTGTGAGGTTTATCTCTTTTCACAATTAAGTTTGTTTCATTAATTTGATGTTGATTTGAATTCCTGACTTCTTTCAGTTACAGCTGTCACAGGACCACTCACGACACTTTCGCCACCGCGCATGGCTAGTCACTTAATATATTAAACAATCCGAAGGACATAAACCACTGCAAAGGCATGAGAATGCACTTCATCCTGGAGACAACCATTCTACACCTCGACAAATGCTAGAGTAAAACAGCGCATGTCGGTGCAACAACAATAGGAAACCAGCTTGAATAACATGACTTCACTCTCAGCTCACTGCACGCATAACTATATCAGTTGTATTAAAATTTCAATCTATTAGTTGATAAAGAGACTCGTCAACCTCGAAAGCTTCTGCTGTATATGTGTTATTAAATACATTCACTGGGTTATACTGTATTTCTTACTGTAATGACTATTACTGCTTGACAAAAGAAAAATAGATGTTGGTGCTTTGCTCTGGAGACTAAACATGGTTTTTCCCAATTAAAGCCTCCATTAACTGGTAGTGGTAGTATTGCACCATGTGATGAGGTTTACATGCACTTCTTGTGCATGTAAACCTTAATCATTTTTGAGGGCATGTTTCAGTTGAAACATGCCCTCAAAAATGATTAGAAATATGCCAGCATATATCAGGCTGCCCGATGATACAATACCACATAGGTGAAAAAGCATGGTGATGGTGTGAAACCACACACTGTAATACAGATATGAGTTTATGGCACCCATTTCAGTTACTACTGATTTTACAATATATTTCTAGAAGTATCTGAACACTCCTATGATTTGGGAAAGATAAAACATACTCAACACCCACATGCCAGGAATAGGTATAAAAGCAACAGCATTCACACCAGAAACAAGCAGAATAACAAAATACATCAGATGGGTTGAGGCACTGTGCTTAGCAACTTCCAATGAGAAGTCATCACAGGATGGCATAGCAATTGAAGTGTCTTGTCATTGTAGGAAAAATACAACCATAGATCAATACCAGCTGATGTAATCATAGATCAATACCAGCTGATGTACAAATGATGTACCACTTTGTATTCTTTGGCTGGGAAATGCTCAGGTATGCAGTAGTAATTGATGGCATTAGACCAGGTGCACACAAAAGTGGTACATAGATCTCGTCGGTCCTCATTGAATACTATCAACCACCAAGGGTTTGGGGAGAGTACAAGAACAATAGTGGAGAGCTCCACGGCATCAGATTTTATAGGAGTTGCAGCACACAAAACAAAATTGCCTAAATGTTGACAATCACAGCTCATCTAACACATAGCATCAATTTGCCTTATGCAAAAAAAAAATTCATTGTGGTCTCTGAAATGTTGGAATTACATTAAAGAATATTAAAGTATTTGTACTGTTCCTATATCAACCACCAACTGGTTGAACATTGAATTTTGGGTAATTTTCAAGGTAAAGTATGAACAATTTCACATAACTGTACTACTAATTCAAAACAAAACCCAATAATTTTTAAGTAATTACTTAATATTTGCAAATTATAGTGTCTGGATTGTTGTTGTTGTTTGTTTGATTTTTAGGAGCATTAGCAACTAAGGCCATGTTGCTCCGGGATATGCGGTGGTCATTCCCTGACCTTTCCTCATCCTCTGTATTTGGTGGTGATGGGTTCGAACCCCGGTCTAATCAAGAAGCGTGTGTTACACACTGCTGCTCCTTCCCACCTGGCTACGGAGGCGCCTCAGTGTCTGGAGACTAGGCACCTGCTAGGTGATCTGATTGAGGTGTATAAAGCCTTGAATGGTTTGAGCATGCTCAATGCTGATGGGATTCTTCCTCTTGCTCAGAATAATCACCTGAGAGGGCATAAATTCAAATTGAGGAAAGATAGATGTAGGATAGATGTGCAAAAGTTTCCCTTTAGCCAGCGGGTAGTTGGTTGGTGGAACAGACTTCCATCCTTTGTTGTGGAATTTGATAGCCTAAATAAATTTAAGGCTGAGCTGGACTGAGCTGATTTTGAACGAACGGAGGGGTGAAATGGGAGCGTTTTTTTTTTTTTTTTTGGCTGATGCTGCATAAGCTTGCTTTCTTGCATCATATGCCTCTACTAACGCTAATGCTAATATTCATCTTACAGGAACTCAGTCCTTATGATGAAATATGCAAATATGTATTGAAGTACAGTATCTATCCAGTTTCTCTGCACAAATATTCAAGTGGATTCCTTGTTCAATTTTTCTACACTACAATATGCATTTGTTCATTCTATGTAGCAAATGATGCAAGAAAGCAAGCTTATACAGCATGAGCCACAAAAAAAGGCCAATACTTCTCATATCACCTGTTCTCCCTTCTAACAGTTTGTCTACTTATTTCTTGAATTTATTCAAACTACCCACCTCTACAATAACAGATGGGAGTTTGTTACAACAATCAACCACCAACTGGCTGAAAGCAAATTTCCACACAACTACCTTGCAACCATTCTTCCTCATTTGAATTTATGCCTCCTCATGTGTGTAGCCTGAGCAAGAGGAACGATGCTATCTGCATTGAGCTTACTCAATCCATTCAAAACCTTAAACAGTTCAATCAGATCTCCTTGCAGGTGCCTAGTCTCCAGGCACTGCAGTTTGAAGAATTAAAGCTTTATCTGGTAAGAATACCCTTTTGTTACTCTCACTAATCTAGTTGCTCTTCTCTGTACCCATTCCAACAGATTTACATCCTTCCTAAAATGAAGCCTGATGATTATACAATGGGATAATCACCTTAACACTGCTGGGAAAATTCTTGTATATTCCTGACAAAACCACATGAACAGTCCTGGAAGACTGCCATCAAGATAGAGAGTAGAAAATTGTGATATCATTGGCATAACTAATAAATGAGACATGTATATTCGATATCTAGCGAATAAGGGCATCAACGAGGATTGAAGTAAATAAATGTAATAAAAATGTGATATACCATCTAATCCTAATAATGATCTGACTGCTTTTTTCAGTATTTATTTTGAAGGACATATTTTACTCAAAATTATTGGGAGACCAACTGGATTCTTTAATAGTATGATTGCATACTATTGAAGGAACCACTCATCTTCTCTGTAACAAGATTGTAGAAGTGCATCTTATGTACTAGTAACAAATTGTACGTTTCATTGCAAACTACAACTAAAAGAAAAAAAATTACAGGACTAAAAAACTCTCCCTACTTGGGACTGTTTTGACACACTGGCTACTCAGGCTATAGTGCACCAATTTCTAAATGTAAACACACTAAATGCAGTACATCCACATTGCTTATAGATTTCTATTATATTATGAATATAAATGTTGCATTTAGCATATTTGCATATTAGAATTTTGTAGTATGTGGCTGAAACTGTTGTTGTTGTGTTGTAGTAGGGTTTTAGGAGCATCAACGACTAAGGCCATATTGCTCCATATATACTGTTTGTAAATTGTGTTTTCTGTAGTCGATTTTCTGTTTGCTGTATGTCAGAGACTGACACTTAGCCCATAAAATTCCTCACATCATCGACAGAATGCAAACTCAGCTCTTTTCCACCCGATATGGGATGGACGGTGATTCTACCAACTATGCTACCAATGAGGGCATGACTGAAACTGTTTTAGTTGTAGACTGTTGCATTTAACGTGTGAAATGCAAGCATTCTCCATGGTCAATGCGTTAATTTTCCTAAAAGTATTTTTTAATTGTTATGGAATTGCAGTTAATCTTAAAAGCGTCTCAAAGACCAATGAAAGTTATGCTGAAAATTTGGTGTTGACCTGGCATTTCGTTCTCAAATAATGTTGAATATACAAAACTAACAGATTTCTCTGTGCCTTGGGAACTAGGAGGCTAATGAATTGGATGCTAGGGACTAAGAGGCTAATGCACTGGATATTAGGAACTAGGAGGCCAATGTATTGTAACCATCAGCAAACCCTGAGGACTTTCACAATGATGCTCACTTAGTAAAGGCTTGGAGTGCACTATCAGAAGAGATGTGAATACATATAAATTATAAGTAAAAATTGTCAATGTAGGGGTAGATACATCCTATACAGAGGATGCATATAGATACATCCTAAACCAATTGAGTCCACATATATATGTGGACTGGATTGGTTTGGTATGTGAGGCCCATTACGCTTGTGAATTATTAGAGTACATGGTGAAAACTTAACATAAGAAGATGGAAAACATCAGCAGCCTTCACTAAGATAAAAATTGTTCATGAGATTATAGGATGCACATATTTTGGATAGGCACATATATATATATATATATATATATATTTTATTTTTTTACAATACAATAAAGAGACGCTTCACTGTGTTCTGATATGCTTTTTAATTTGACAGAATTCACATTAAATTCTGCCAAATTAAAATCAGAATAGCATATGGTTTAAACTATTTTTCTCACCTCTCTTTATTAAAATTGACATGATATATATGCTATACACAAAACTTACATGCACAGGTAAGCTATTATATCTATTATAACAAAGAATTAATTTATTTCAGTCCTGCATTATCAGAAATGCTCTTCAGCAATTATATCAGCAACATTTTTATTCCACTTAACACTGTTAGAATTCATTTCCACATCTGTAGAATGATGCTGTAGATCTGAAATCAAAGTGACAAAAAATAGCAATAAATTTTCTTATCGTAAGAAAAAAAAAAGCAATTTCACGTATAAATTTATGTAGCAAAGCAAAAACTGTTCAGTTTCTTTTTAATATTTAAATTTGTGAAAATGAATAAAGGATTCCAAAAGTATTTACACAGCCATGTTGTTGTTGTTTTTGAATTTATGCTGAAGAAATTAAGGCTATAAAATATCAGCATTTTGCATCATATGTACATACCTGATAGGAATTTGTGGGAGGAGGCTTTCCATACCATACTCTAATCTAAATAATCTATAATCTAATCTATACTCTAATCTAAATTATTAAAATAACAGAACAACAATTATATGATAATTATGATGAAACTCGTAGACAGCTGAAATAATTAAATTTTCCACACTTTATCTGATAAAATTCATTTCTTTTCAAAAATGGGCCAATTTTTAAAACTGGTCCATTTCCGAGGAGAAATGAATAATGTGATAGCTATAATCCGGCCAACTGAGGTGTAGGCTTTCTATTATTAAATATCTGCTTATACACAGGAATGCTATAATAATTAAACAAGTAGGAATTGTCTATCTTCTAATTCTCTGTTATCTTATGCTTTTTTTTTTGCTCACTTAAGTGTTACTTCTATAAAATTTAGTTAAAAAAATTAAGTAAAAGAAATTAATGGCCCTAATATTTAAACTTTCTTAAAAATCTTTTTTTGATAAAAAGTTAAGTATCACAATAGTGTGCAAAATGATAAGAACAACTTTATTGGGAATATTACAAATACCTTTGATTAAAAAAAAAAAAAAAAAATTGATGTTGCATAAAACTTTCAAAATCATATTTGGCAACAATTCAAGTAATCAAACCTAACAGAAGACCAAAAAATTATAATAAAACTATAAAAAATACAAAGAACAGATAATATAATTTACCTGTGTTTAAGTCAATTTTAACCAAGAGCCAGTAGCACAGAGCAATTTTCAGCAATTTTGTACTGTTCTTTCTATTTAATTCACACAACTGAAATCTTCAGTACCTTTCAACAAAAGTGCTTTCTTTGATTCTGCCATTGAAAATGCCAGAAAAAAGTAAAGAATATGGAATTACACCTATTCGTGATAATTATGTGTACATGCTGAAAAACAAGGATTTAAAACTAGTGCGCATCTCTCAAATGCAATTAGTGAAGTGAAAATGCTTTAGAGTCATTATACTCTCTGGCTTCACATCATGGAAGAAGCTGGCTGGCATCCAATCATTGAAACACATGGTATTCTCAACTGAAACTTTGCTCGCTGTCAGTCAAATATATATCTGGTAATAGCGTGAACTGTTATCTCAATAAGCAAGATAATATTCAAATCTTCTAAATAAGAGAGGATTAAAATCATGTCTGAAGTGCTGCAGTGGTGTTTTATTTAAACAATAATAATTTAAAATACATGTTTTTAATATAAAAAACAGATTTTTCACAGTTGCGTTTTTAAAAGATTGAAAATAAAGGTAGCACCAAAAAGTTAACAATTCTAAATTATTTCTTGCCGATTGTTAAGGTTATACATAGGGTAACTTTTCACCCAATTAACTGAGTGTGCATGCAAGGAATGGAAAATCACTGGTGCAACTAAATACAGGCTAAATAATTCAGTCTGTTGGGCAAAACTCGTGCAATGACCAGATCAGCACTCTCAAACAAGTTTCTAAGCACAGTACTTAAAATTTGCATAGTAGCTTGTACACTGAGCAGCAACAGATGCAAAGACTTTGGGGATACCTTCAAATACCTTACGAAGCAATAGATACATTCTAATGTATGGTGCTAAGAAGGGTATAAAGGATAAACATGCATATCCATTCATACTTTTTTATATCATATACTGAACCAACAATTGTCTAGCATATGATTTTGTACTATTTCCCAACTTTAAGATTTTATTTTTTAAATTATATCAGAAATGTATATTCTGTTGTTCGAGTATATGAATAACAAGAGTTTATTTTCCTGTTGATCTTTTTTTTTTTTTCAGGCAGGAAATTAGCTGGTCTCAGATGGGGGATATGTTATATAGAAACCTGAGGCCTAATCAGAGTTTTCAAGGTTAAATACTGTATAATTTGTAGTACTATACACTGTAAGTTCTTCTCTGGAAGTCATTTGTATATCAATTAAATCTTAATTAAAAAAAAGTTTCTGGTTCAAGGCTATGAATAGCAGTCAAAGAAGTCTATGCTCTTGGAAGTGGATGTTTTTTGCCATTTTTTACTTAAGTAACATACTAAATTGTGTTAAATAGTTTTTAATAGTCCTAGTCACATTCGCTAGTTTATTTATTTAGTAAGTTATTTCTCAGTATTCGTAGTCTTTGTTATCAGTGATTTCAACATGAATATCATATCTTGTCAGAAACAATGCTAGCATTTGCGGTGCCTGAAGCAAAACGTTGTCATGGCGCCTAATTCATATCGTATCTTAACAAGCATATACACTGTGCTGCAACTATATTAGGTACACCTCTGCTGTGCACACAAATGGTTTGTCCCACAATGCTGCAAGTCACATGACCACAGTTGTGGAGCCGACCAGGCTAGCCGGGTGGGTAAAGTGCCTGCCTAGCAACCCAAAGGTCGCAGGTTCGAATCCCGCTTCAGGCTTGGATCAAAGTACTGCAAAAACCTTGGGAGGTGCATTATGGCCACAGAAGCCGATGCGCCAACAACTACCAGGAAAAAAAAAAAAAAAAAAACAGTTGTGGATATAAATGCAGCAGAACAACCTTTCTAGTATCAGTCAAACGCACAAACCATAGCAAGAATGGGGAAAAGGAGTGATCTAATGGACTTCGAACGTGGCATGGTAGTAAGTGCAAGACGTTCTGGACAAAGCTCTCCGAAACGGCAGTTCTCCTGAACTTTTCATGCACCACAGTTTCAAGGGTGTATTGAGAATGGTGCAACGAACAGAAAACATCCTCTCGACGGCACTCCTGTGGAAGAAAATCACTTGTTAATGAGAGAGGTCAGAGGAGGATGGCTAGAATCGTGCAAGCACACAGACGGGCCACAATGTTGCACATCACATCAGAATACAACCTTGGTGCGCAGAACAAAATATCGTAACGGACCACTAGTCGCACCATATTGTTGCGAATGGACTACAACAGCTGACAGCCACATCACATACCTTTGTTATCAATGAACAAGAGAGCACATCTCCTGTGGGCACAGCAACACCAGCATTGGACTATCGAGGATTGGAAAACAGTTGCTTGGTCTGATGAGTTGGAGTTCCTGGTGCATCATGTTGATGGAAAGTGAAAACAACATGAATTAAGAATTGGCGAAAACAACATGAATCCATGGACTCGTCATGTTTGACAACTACTGTGCAAGGTGGTGGGAGCAGTGTTATGGTGTGGGGAATGTTTTCTTGGCACATGGTGGGTCCATTGATACCCATAGATTCACATCTGAATGCCACATCGTACCTAAACATCATTGCTGACCAAGTGCATCCATTCATGTTGACAGTTTATCCTCAGTCAGATGGTTACTACCAGCAGGATAATGCGCCAGTGCACAAAGTCCGAATCACTATGGAATGGTTCCAGGAACATGACAATGACTTTTCTTTGCTGCAGTGGCCCGCTCAGTCCTCAGATCTCATTCCTATTGAACATCTTTGGAATGAGCTGGAAAGGGCTGTTCGCCGTAGACCTACACTTCCGTCGAATCTCAAGGAACTGTGTGACACACTGATGTCTGCATGGTACTCCATTCCTGCACAACATCTTCAGCATCTTGTTCAATCCATGCCTAGAAAATTCAGGCTGTTTTGAAGGCTAAAGGATTCTCAACACGCTACTAGGTAGGTGTACCTAATACTAGGCCTGTAATTCAAAATTAATAACTTGTAGTGCAGTGCAGTGCAACTTAGTGTTTTAATTTGTTTAATTTGTAGTAAATAAATAGCTCAAAAGTTCTAATCATGTAGTTTGGAATTATTTGTTTTGTTTTAAGTTAAGAAATTTCAGAAATGCAATACTATAGAATGTACTATGTAACAAAATTGGTAATAGCATGTATTGTTCCTACCTCTTAATTCACGCAGTAATTTTAACTTTTAAATTAAATTTAAACTAGAATCACGAGAGTGGCCTCAAAGTAACAAACTTGGAGATAGGAGATGTTACATCATCCATCGTGTGATAATTCTCAGACTTTATGTGTGGACATATTACATGTGGTGACATTATAGATTTGACGTCACATGATTGTCTGACTATAATACAAACATTTTGTCTCTCACGATCCTTTGTGCACAATGACATCACAGATGTAATGTCACATAACTGCTGATAACAGATCTAGTCATTTTTCCCATTGATCCTTTGCACAAGACGACATCTGTTACATGACTGTTGTACTATGGTATAGCCATACTGTCCCCAGTGATCCTTTGTGGTACAAACCATTAATTTCCTGTCAAACACTAGGTGATGCCATATATTTATTTTAAAATTTTTCTTCTACTGGATGGTGCCACAAATTTTTATAAAAGTTTTTTCTTAGGGTCATGAACCCAAATCTATATACTCTATGGACAAGTACCAAAACCAGTGGGCTACCAAGACATTTATTAATTTAAAAGTCTTTTAGTAATTTCATTACTAAACGACTTTTAGTAATGAAAATGACCAATCAGAATATAACAAGATGATTAGTTTTCAAATAAAATTGAATTTTTTAATTTTCAGCTATTATGTTCTGAGAAATAAGGTTTAATGAACAGCATATTACTCCACATGTAGTATACTCGGTGGCAAATGACTCTCAACAATCAGTGCAATACCACTTTGCTTATTGGAAGCTTGAAGTGGTGGAACCCATGTTTAGTCTCCAGGGCTAAGTTCCGGTCAACCCTTTCCAACTCTTCCATTCCACAGTATGATTGATGTCTTTTGAGGTTAAGATGAACACCATGGCAAGATCCAAACTTCCTTACATTTCAAGGGTACAGTTCTAAAACAGTGTTCGCAGGCCACCTGCTAGTCAGTACACTGAACCAAACCTATTGGTAACTCTCTAGGAGGCTTCCGGATCAGCTAGCATATAATCTTGCTATCTCTACTCTGCCAGATAGTGACTGGAGGAAATCGAAGCACCGTGTATGTGGGAGGGGACATTGTCAAGGCCATGTTATGTCAAGGATCTCGGTATATTCCTACCTCGTGTAGGCCATATCCAAAAATTTAATTACTTGATACAGCATGTTCCCCAGGCCCCCATATTTTCTTACTACTGAATATGCCATGAATTGTCAAACTAATAGAGCAAACTTATCTGAAAAAAGATCTAAACCTCTGAAACACTTCCCAGTTCATTTCACAAATATACATGGTCTCAGTTCTAATCTCAATGATGTCCATTTCCACTTGCGGTCTGCCAAATCCCATGTACTTTTTCTGACAGAATCTCAGTTGTTGGTTGATTCAACTACTGCTCATCTCAGTTGCCCAAATTATTCGCTGTATGAGTCCTTTTGCCTCAAAGGTGGTACTTGTGCATATGTCCATTTTGATATTCCCTGTCAGAGACTTGGTAATTTGGAATCTCCTCTTTTCGATCTTCTCTGGCTTAAAATCTCTCTACCTCATTCTGTCAAATTCATCTGCTGTCTCTACCATTCTCTGAACTCCCCTAATCACTTGGACCTCTTTGACTTCCTCTCTTTGCAACTTGACTTTCTCCAGTCCAACTTTCCTAACAGTGAGATAATTTTCCTCAATGATTTTGATGTTCACAACTCCAGCTGGCTTCCATTTTCTAGTCAAACCGACCCAGCTGGTCGAGATGCTGAGGCTTTTGCAATTACTAATGACCTTGTACAGATTGTTCATTTACCTACCAGAATACTAGACAGTCCTAACCATAAAGCCAACAATGCTTGATCTTTTTCTCACAAACAACCCTTCTAAGTACAAGGTTGAAGTAGTGGTCCTTTAGACACCTCAGATCACAACTTGGTGATTGTCTCTTCTCCAATGGAGCCTTTATTTCACGGCTATTCCCAACCTTGTGTTGTTTCACATTACAAGAATACAAAATGGGATGACCAGCATTTTTCTTTTCTTTTCTTTTCTTTTCCTTGGTTGGATTATGGTTTCAAAACTTCTGATGTCAATGTTTGCTCAGATCGTGTCAGTGAAATTATTCTTATAGGAATGGAATCCTTTGTTCCGCACTCCACTTTAAAATCTCGGCCTTTATCTAAACCTTGGTTTTCCAATAAATGTGCTAAGGCTGTTCAAGAGAAGAATGTTGCATATCGCAATTGGCTTGTTTGCAATTCTTCAGTTTCATTTTCTGCCTACACTAAGCTCACAACAATTGTAAAGCAATTATTAATCAGTCCAAACTAGATTTTGAACAGGCTAAGAGTAGAAAACTTGCTTCTTGCTCTAATGGTACCCAAGCATTCTGGTCTCTTGCCAAAACTATTGGTAGCAACTTTTGCCCATTTCTGTTCCCACCTCTGTCAAAACTAGGTTGTTCTATTGTCACTTCAGCCGAGGATAAAGCTGACCTGCTAGCATTCCATTTTCTTCCAACTCATGTATTAACGATCTTTGTAAAACATCTTCCACTATTCCAAACGCACTCCATTCAATGCCTCCTGTGGTCTTCCATAAAAAGGATGTCAGAAGGATTTTGATGAATCTTGATGCTAAGAAAGCTCCAGGTCCTGAGGGTATTTCTCTGCTTGTTCTCAAAACCTGTGCTCCTGAACTTACTCCTGTTCTTTGCTGCCTTTTTTTCACTTTCTTATTCCAAAGGTGTTTTTCCTCCTGCTTGGAAATTTGCTCATATCCAGCCAGTTCCTAAAAAGGGTGACAAATCCCTCCCATCCAATTATCATCCCATTGCAATTACTTCTACTCTTTCTAAAGTAATGGAGAAATCAATTAACCGCCAACTCTTAAACTATCTAGAAACCTTCCGTCTGATCAATGATTGCCAGTATGGATTCCGCCAGTGTCGATCCACTGGTGATATTCTGGCTTATGTTTCCCATTTACGGACAAATTTGATGGAAAAGTTCGGTAAAGCACAAGCAGTTGCTCTTGACATCTCAAAGGCTTTCGAATGTGTTTGGCATAAAGGTCTTCTAAACAAGCTTCCATCTCATAGTTTTCCAACTGTTTTTTGTAATTGGTTATCCAGTTTTCTCTCTGATCGCTCACTGAGGGTGATGGTAGATGGCTCTCTGTCCTGTAACACCTCCACTAATGCTGATGTCCCCCATGGTTCAGTTCTTACCCCACTCTTTTCCTCTTGTATTTTAATGACCTTCTTCCATTGACTGGAAATCCTATCCACAGTTTTGCTGATGATAGCACATTGCATTCCACTTTCCAATTTGAAAAACTTTGCCCTGCTCAATCAGCTTCAACTTCTTGAATATCTGCTACCAATTCTTTAAATGCCGATCTCCAGATAATTCTCCAGTGGGGCAAAGACAACTTAATTTATTTCAATCCTTCTAAAACACAGTCTTGTCTTATATCTTGCAAAAAAGGATCCTTCTGCTCCTATGCTTATCTTTGATGACACTCCGATTTCTAGGCAAAATAATATATCTCTTTTGGGGATTACCCTGACTTCTAATCTCTCTTGGCACAAGCATATTAAAAATATTGCTTCCTCTGCAACTAAAAAACTTGGTTTTCTCTTTCGCTCTCGACATTACATTTCTTCCAAACAACTGTTCACTCTGTACAAATCGCAAATCTGCCTTATCATGGAATATTGTTCCCACATCGCTCTCTCTTTCAGAACAGTCTAAACACGTGCTGCCACCAGCCAACATCCATTTACTGGATGTTGGCTGGTGGCTGGATCCAACTTAAAACTCACAGAACCAACTTTTCATCTTCCTCGTTTAACTGCCATTTTCTGGAACAGCCTTCCTTCGTATGTATTTCCTGAAAATTACAGTCTGTAGAAGTTCAAATCTTATATCAACAAATATCTTCTTTTGTCTTCTCAACCTCCAACCTAATCACGGTACTATGGGTTCTAATACCTCTCCTGTTTGGGGTTTTCATTAAAAAAAAAAAAAAGACAACAGGTGGTATCAATTAGTAGCCAATTAGCAACTTGTTCAGAAGCCAGTAGCTCTGAAACCGATCACAATGGTGCTTTTGACAATGAATAACCAATCTGGGCTTTTTTGGTGTGAAGTTATCAATTAAAAACAACATTAGTAATTTTAGATTTACTTGCAGATAACAATTTCATTTCAAAATTGAGTAAAAGCCCAATCCTGAAGCTGTCAGTGGAGTGGGGAAAAGTGATAACAAGATAGAAAAATATAATGCAGAGAAACATTTATTATCAAATTATTTCAGCACGGGCACTGAAATATGACCCCACTCCTTTATTGAGCATAATAGGTATATTAGAAATAATTTATGATTCAGATATAACTATGGGATGCAGAATTTTAACATAGTAAACACTACATATATTCAAAATGAATTTTCAGTAAGTTTGTAAGAATTATTTAGTTCTGAGCTCGCTCAATTTTTTTTTCTGACAATATAGCTGCTTAGCATGGCACTTTGAACATGTATAAATAAGTCAGATGACTTATGCTATATTTGCATCAAGTTCATAATGAAGAAACAAAAAAAGGATAGAGGTTGTATTTTGGGTGTACAACAGGCTCCTCATATTTGCTGTGTAAAGGTTCTGTAGATCATATGAAATGGTTCCTAACATAGTAAACACATCATACACAGAAAGAAATGATGCAGAAGGGATGGTAGGAAGGTTTATGCTTTTAATTTCTAGGCATACAGATTGAAGATAAGCATATTCAGTCAATAACAATATTTTTCCAGTCTGCTACTCTTTATACTTGCTTTTTAGCAAGTATAAAGAATAGCTTTACAGGCAAATAGACAGAGTGAGTCAGCGAGTCACTGGAACTTATGGTTTGGTGACAAATCTTGTAGCATAGTTTTTTTTTTTTTTTTAAATGAAAATCCCAAACATAAAAGGTATTAGAATCTACAGTACTTAATGCTGTAAGTGAATTTAAGATTCATTAGATATTTGTTGGCATTATACTTCAATTCTGTAGGTTGTAATTTTCAGGAAACATATATGAAGGAAGGTTGTTCCAGACAACAGTAGCAGAAGGAATAAATGAGGAAGATGAAAGTTAGTTTTGTGAATTCGGGGTTGAACAATGAAAGAATGTTGTATGTTTGGGGCATATGTTTGAACTGGTTTTGCATAGAGCAGTGGATTTACAGATGAATAGTGTCCATTCAGAAGAATAGTGTCCATGGAGGTACTACAGAAAAGGGATGAAGCAGAAACTGAATGTTTATTGACACAGAAAGTGATGATACTTGATGAGATGGATCATTAATTAACCTGACTGTCCCCCTCCTGAATAAAATCTTCTAGAGCCAGAGAGAGAAATTTTGGGGGCATCACACCCAGATGTGAGAACAATATTCCATGATAGGGCAGATTTGGGATTCTAGAGGAAGAAATATTTGTGATTTGCTTATGCCAAGAGATATTAGCAGTTCAGAGTGATCTCCAATACAGATATGTGATTTTGTCTAGAAATCTGAATGTCATCAAAAATGAGAATAGGAGTAGTATTCTTTTGCAAAAAGAGCCTACTTTGATGAGCAACAATTTTGTAAAACTGGAAGGTGTAAAGTAGTGTGCTACTATCAGCAATACTATGAATAGGATTAACAGTCAGTGGAAGAAGGATATTAATAAACAAGAGGAAAAGAATGGGAGAAAGAACTGGACCTTGGGGGGAGCACCAAGAAATCTATCATCACCGGCAGCAAGTGTTCATTGAGAAAACTCACTACCCAACTGCTAAAAACAGATGGCAATCCATAAAATGTGAGCTTGTTCAGAAGACCTTTATGCCAAACACAATTAAAAAGCCATTAGAAATGCCTAACTGCAGAGAATTATTCTCATACATAAGCTAAATTCAGTTTAGCTTACGTAGGGAATAATTCTTGGCGTTCCAAGAATGTAATTTAAAAAGTTCTACATATAAACTTTTATTTATTATTATTATTCTTTTTAAAGATTCGAGAAATTATTAATGAAATGATAAGATTTTAATTTATACTTACTCTTTAAATTCCCAAGGGGAACCACTAATGTTCCATGTGTATAGTGGAATGCCAGTTAACAAGTCATTGGGCCTATGGATCACTTTCTCTTCCACTCCAATACAGTACATGTTCACTGGTATGCTACTAAGATGGGGAAGTATAAAAAAAAAAGTTTACTATTCTAGTGAAACACAGTATATTAAAATTACACGCTAGTATATCAAAATTACACACAAAATTACATACTAGTTTCTACACAATTATACTTATGCCAAAAATAAATAAATAAATAAAATAATTACCCCATTTCTTCCAATAATTTGTCCAAACCTTCCTTAAACTTATTCAAACTAGGCACTTCAACAACATTAGGTGGAAGATTACTCTTTGGCTGAATGCAAATTTCTGCATATCTATTCTGTAGCCATACATGTCCCCTCATGTTTTATCTCAGATGCTATTAGCATTTAGTTTACTAATCTCTTCTATCATAAAATGTGCAATGCAGAATTTAAAAAGAGAGAGCAGCCTTTTATTTGGGAATAGTTGTTCTCAACTAGCTTGCAATAAAAGTTATTGTGAGGAGCAATAAAAAGCAAAATAAATACAAACGCACCAGATATTCTCCAACTTTCAGCTGGCTTCACACTAAAACAAAAATTCAGAAGAGTAGTAGCAGAATGAAAAAAACATCTCACTTACAGCAGGATGGCAATCCAACTGTCTCTTTCAATTAGGCCTCATTTTAGATAGGATGTAGACTGCTGGAATGAGTACAGAGAAGGGCAACAAGATTGGTGAGGGGAACAAACGTGTGCACTTATCAAGAAAGGCTTCAGTTCTGGAAATTGCAGCATCTGGCAACTAGGCACCTATGAGGGGATCTGACTGAGCTGTTTAAGGCTTTGAATGGATTGAGCAAGCTAAAGCTGATCGGATTCTTCCCCTTGCTCAGACTACACACATGAGGAGGGCACAAATTCAAATTGAGGAAGGATAATTGAAGAATAGATGTGAGAAAGTTTGTCTTTAGCCAGCAGGTGGTTGTTGGAACAAACTTCCATCTGTTGTGGAAGCTGATGGCTTAAATAAATTCAAGGGAGAACTAGACAAACTAATGGAGGAAATGAATAGGTGAAATGGGAAGTATTGTTTTTAAATAACAGTGATAATAATGATAAATATAGAAAAATTAAATAACATTTTCCTACTTTTATATTTTATCTACTTCCATATATTTATCTAATTCCTCCTTAAATCTAAATAAGCTCTTTGACTCTACACAGCTAACCAGTAATATGTTCTAATAGTTAAACTTTATGGCTAGAGGCAAATTTTCATACAGCTGACCTACAATTACAATAGAATCCTGATTGTCAGGAAATAAATTTTCCTAGACAATCAGCTCCCCGTCGTATAATTCTCAAAATGAAGGAAACACTTATACACGAGACAAAAGTGTAAATTTATTCATACACATACTGTATTCATATTATTTTTGAACAAGAAAAACAATGGTTTTCTTTTTTCGCTTTGGTTTGTGCAGTGTATGGTACAATGTAAATTTCAAGGCATCATCTTGTCAATGATGAATGGCATATCCTTCTTCCACGTAGTCAAGTAGAAATTCACTGAAGTTGGCACTTTAGCACCTTTTTCAAAAGTATCAAAAAAAAATCAGAAAAGAATGTTAAAATCAACTGTTGGATTAACTGCAGTTATAAAACTGATTTTTTTTTTTTTTTTTGTTTTGTTTTAGTTAGTTGTTGGTGCATCGGCTTCTGTGGCCATAATGCACCTCCCAAGGTTTTTGCAGTACTCTGATCCAAGCCCGAGGCGGGATTCAAACTCGCGACCTTTGGGTTGCCAGGCAGGCACTTTACCCACCCGGCTAGCCCGGTCAGCATAAAACTGATGGATTACTGAAATATTAATAGATTAAGCTATGAATTAGGCTAGTCAACAGAAAGCAAAGATGGGGACGAGGTTTCTGAGAAATTAAAGGGTCAAGGGTCGTGTGTATAACAAAAATTAAAAAAAAAAACACCCAACAGATTCGACATCTCTCTCTCTATTATCCAACTTTGACTTAGACTTCTGCGAGCCATAAAGACTTCTTTAAAAGTATTAAACACCTCAAATCAATACCAACATTTAAAATGTACAAAATGTGCTGTATATCGATATAGTGTATAAAGATTATACAGTACATGATATACTCCGACCTTATCAATAAAGTTAATCAGAAGATTTCTGAATTCTCCATCAACCAGTGTTTCTTAATGAAACCATTTTCATTCTGATTATGACCATGTCAATCAAAGCAAGTTTCATAAACTACCAAAAGCACTGAGAAATATTTATATCATCTTCTAATTATTCTTTGCTTTCATATCTAGAAATAATTTTAAAGTATTTTCATTCCACGTAAAATTTTTTGCTAAAATATCTGTCAATGAACAGACAGTTGAAGAGTGTTCATGATGAGATAAGCAAGTCTTCACTATGCATTAGTATTCTCACCCACCAAAAGTTACAAGAATTATAGAGAATTAATGTCTCATTAATATGCACAAAGATGTCTGAAGTCATATTAATTGTGCTCAAATATGAGGGGTGTCTGAAAAGTTCATGTCCTGAGTATGAAGGGTTTACTTGATAAGTCTGGTAACATGTTACTTTTCAACACAGTCCCCTTTGGAGTCAGTACACTTCTGCCAATGATGCAGCAATGCATAGAATCCAGCTACGAAGAAAGTCTTCTCTTGGGCCTCCAAGAATGCAATGACATCACTGTTGGTGGAAAAATGAATATGTTTTTTCATATCAGAAAATAGGTGACAGTGTGATGGTGCTAGATCTGGTGAAAATTGAAGATAGCCCAAGATTTCAAAGCTGCACAGTGTTCTCCCCAGAAAATTGTGCCAGCAGGGTGGCAATATGAAGTAGCCAGGTGGGTAAGTGTAATACTTCACAATATTATAAAATTTTATGTTATTTATAAATGTGACTTAAGCGATCCAGAACAAAAATTAATTGCATAATTTAACATTATATGCTTGTGAGCGGCACACTGTCCTGGTGGAACAAGACTCCTCTGCTAAGTTTTCCTCAGCATTTGTCTTTTGACGGTTTCATGCAAACATCTGCTTAATATGCCCCTGTGACAGTCTGACCTTTCTGAAGGCAATCCACTAGCAACACTCCATCACATCCAAAAAACCTATGTTATTACCTTACTAGCAGAAGGAATCAACTTTGCTTTCTTTAGAGAGCTGTGTTTCCAACTCTTTGGACTGCTCCTTTTTCTCTAGCTGAAAGTGATAGACCCATGGTCACAAATCTTAAAAGGAAATTTGCTGGATCTATTTGAAAATGATGCAGCTGTTCACTTGACTTGAGTTGTGTGCTTCCGATCTGCTGTCAACAACTTTGGGACCCACTGTGCCAAATCTATGTTATTATGTACTATACACGTTCAGATGAGATACCCAAGATGCAGGCAATTCTGCTGCCTACTTCTTGACCGTGGAATAGGAAGGGACATTCTTCCCCAATTTTGTAACCATATCCTCATGAATTGCCTTTGGTATTAGTCCCTTTTCTCCCAAATATTAGATGACTGCATGGTGACTGATTTTGTCCAACTTTCCTCATTTACACAGTTTTGCTGACTTCAGGACCTGTAATTAAAAAAAAGGCATTATTGAAATTGCATGAAACTCTGTGGATTACTACATGGGCTGTGTCAGGGTAACTGAGAGTAAGAACATATGCATGTATACTTGCATGTACACTAATGCTAGGAGCATTGTAAATAAATTTGATGAATTTGAAATACTGATTAAATTGTCGAATGCAGACACTGTAGTAGATGTGGTGTCACTCAGACATAAGTGATGCTGAATTTGAATATGGGGAGTACAATGTATACAGGAAGGACAGACAGGACAGGAGAGGTGGAGGGTTTACACTCTTAGTTAAGAAGAACATTAAATCTACAGAAGTGCATCCAGTTGACACAGGTGATGAATGCAATGTTGAGTCAGTTTGGTGTGATATAAGCACTGGAAAAACCAAATTGAGAGTAGGAGTGTGTTATAGGCCTAATGGCTGTGATAAATATACCAAACAGCAATACACAGGTAAATAGAGTGGGCCAGCAAATCAGAATGTCTCATAATGGAGGATTTTAATTTTCCAGATGTTGACTGGAATTTGTGGGTTGGTCGTGTGAAAGAAAGTCACCTGATACAATAGAACTGACAAGCAAACATCACTGAGTAAGCAGTACTAAGAAGCAATGCGTTCTATGTGTTACCACTGCAGTGCACTTTCTTTTCCCATTTTTGTATTTAGCCCAGTCAATGTCATAGTTTTTATTTAAGAAGCAAAATTATAGATGGCCAGTATTACATTATTTGTACACAACCATTTCCTGAGTATGTATATACATTTTTCATATGTTGGTCCTGAGAAGTCATTTCAAATAACAATTCAAAGAATATTAAACTTGTCCAGTAAGTGCTGCCATATCTTATCTGTGTTTATAAGTTTTAGACACAATTTTGGCTTACAAAACTGGAAATTCTCTAGAATTCAGATCCAGAAGTTGATGAAATTGATAAATGTGATATATAAATAAATGTAGAAAGTAGCGGTAGATTAAAAAGTGAAGTAAAGATGGGTTCTTATGAATTTTTTACAATTATTTTTTTGAACTCTATTTCAAATTTCTGATTTGATTTTTGAAATAATTTCACTCTAACACTGGGCAATCAAGTCAAAATAAGATCAATTTAATATTTAAAAACATTAAATGCATAAAGTAATTGTAGACACAATTTTGGCTTACAAAATGGCTTTTTAGGAATTTTTAAAATTTCATGAATAAACTGTCTCCTCTGAGCCCACAGAATGCTTATAAACTTACTCCTGAAGAGGGTTAACAACTTTTAAAACATTTTAAAAATTTTAATACTCTGCTACTTATATATTACAAATCTGAGATCAAATGTTTCATTTACAATTTAAACTGTTTAGTTTGTCTATATACTACTATTTGGAGATTTTTTTTTTTTTACTTTTCTTTGTTTATTAATTAATAGTAGAGCATAAAACACAAAAACATATTTTGAGAAGGTATATCTTAATACTGTATAAAGTCTTCAAAATATCTTAATACTGTATAAAGTCTTCAAAATATCTTAATACTGTATAAAGTCTTCAAAAATCAATTAAAACACATACACTACAAGAAGCATTGTAGCCTTGTGATGTAGCCTTGGGATGCCCCATCATTTGCATCTATAGTATTTTTGCCATTTCATGCACATGTATATTTTTGTTGTTGAATATCAAAATTAACAGCAATAACTGAGCTGGCCTTCTGAAAAATGCAGCAGATGCACTGAAACAAACCTCAAAAAATTCTCAATTCACAGAGACACTTTCAGTAGCAGAATACAGTCAGTCCTCGTATAGCATGATAGTTGTGTTCCTAGAAACCCTCGTGCAATGCAAAATCATGCAATATAAACAACAGGTCCTATGGGAAAAATAGGGTTAGGTGCCGACCACCCAAGATTGAACACACATTTGTAACCAAAACATTACCAAACACAATAAATAATCGTAATAAAATACTTACGTATTTTATTACGACTATTACATAATAAAATATTGCTGATGCTTTTGCTTCTATCGTAAGCAAACTTGTTTTTTGTTTGATTTTCTATCCAAACAGATGACAGCCGTTCCATCTCTTCCAATTCTTTGTGTCTTAATCTAATGGATTTTAATTACACTTTGAGTTTTTCCTGCTATAAAAGTTTTTTTTTTCTCTGCATTCCTTGTAATTCTCGGCGTTGCCTCATTTAGGTCTGTAGCACGTGCAATATCACATGGTCTTTCATTTCGCTCAAAGCGTTTCATATTTTCAATTTCACATTTTTTCTCTATCAACAGAGGCGGACTGGCCATAAGCCTTATCGGCTTATCGGGGAAACCCCGGTGGACCAGAGGCCGGTGTGATTTTGGCTATAAACCACAGTATGAGGCCACTATAAATTTTCCCGGGTAAGAATTTTTGACCCAGTCCGCCTCTGTTTATCGATATTGCTTTTGTTTTTCTCTCTGAATCTGCAGTGTCTTCACCAGGACGCTTCCTTTTCACACCTTTTAAGTATTTTATTAATTTTTAGGAAATAAAGCACAATTAAAAAATGAGGAGGCACGTTTGATATGCATAAACAAAGCTGCGCGTGTGTAGCTGCTTGTTTGTTTGTTATTTGGTTTTTAGGAGCATTAGCAACTAAGGCCATATTGCTCTGGGATATGCGATGGTCATTCCCTGACCTTTCCACATCCTCCGTATTTGGTGGTGACGGGTTCGAACCCTGGTCTAATCAAGAAGCGTGTGCTACACACTGCTGCTCCTTCCCACCTGGCTACAGAGGTGCCGCATGTGTAGCAACTGAATAAACAACACCGTAAAGGCAGAGATACACTATTAACACCTCATATTTTACTAAAGCACATTTCTAGGGGTTACTACCATAAAACAATAAAAACAATTTCCAGTTGCGTTTCTGCCAGTGGAATCTGTTATAAACTGGGTGGTAGATGACTTTCATCAACCGGTGAAATACCACCACTTTGCTTATTGGAGGCTTGAAGTGGTGAAACCCATGTTTAGTCTCTAGAGCAAAGTTTCCGGCATCCCCCCCCCATACTTCTCCTTCAACCCATGCACGGTACTAAGTACTATAGGTTTTGATACCTTTCGTGTTTGGGGTTTTCATAAAAAAAAAAAAAAATTCGATCTAATTGCATTTGCGATTATACCAATATCTGGAATTGTGTTGGTTTTTACGTTATTATGGTGAAATCTGTTTCCCCTTCACTGATAGAAAAAACGTAAATACATTTTCAGAATCTTCTCTTCATTCCTATCGTGTCGCGTTCAGTTGGGGTGATTCCGCGTTCGACTGCCATTTCTTGTAAACACAAAGGCGAATCGTGCATAAGCGAATTCGGTTCGTGTTATATAAGATATCGTTCCCCTATTTATAAATTGTGTATGATCAAATTCGTGTAATGTAAACACGTGTTATACGAGGACTGATTGTACAATGATGCTGTGAGAAAACACAGACACTATACATATACAGAAATATTTTGTTGACAACATGTTAAGTTCTTGATACCTGTGAGATATACTTAAGTGATGCCAATTTATAACTATTTAAGTAGTTGGCTATGTACTGAAATGATGCAATTGCGCTAACTTGTACATTAGTTCTTGATATCTATAAGTGGTGTTTATACTTGTAATATGTGTTAAAAAAAAAAAAAAAAAAAGAAAGTTCCAGGCAAGCTAAGAAAAGAGAAATTACCAGAATTTATCAGAAAATTATGTTCGATATTAATACTTAATTCTCACTTATCAAAAAACATAACTGACATATTCTAAAGTAACAAAACAACTCTGGAAAATTGGTCATAACAATTAACACGTAATTGATTTTTCATTATATTTATTAATTTTTTTAATGAACTGCACTGAGATTTTTGCACGGAGGCACAAGTGATTTTTGTCCCATGCTCAAATCAACTAACGATATATTACATTAAAAAGAATACAATATCAACTTTATCTACTAACCTTTCGCAGATAAGATAAATGCTTTAAGCACACTTGGAACTGCTGTCTTTTTTCTTAGATATCACCAGATGTTTTATAGAAATCACTCTCTAAAAAATGTTCAGAGCATACCACACTAAAGGGATGTGGTATCTAATTTTCACAACTAACTGCTCTAATCCAAGCAGTCTCTCTTTTGTCCACAGGCAATCTAAGTAAGAAAAGACATTCAATAAACTACTACCATCAGTACATAAGTTAGCATATCATTTCCATATACAGTATAACTAAAAAAAAAAAGTTAACTGAAGAAAGGCATTTTTACAATATCTCATCTCATAAAATCCATCACAATGAATTGCTTATTCTTACACTTTGAATAAGCAATGTTCCCCCATTAGAAAAGTACAAGGCATGACCAAAACGTTTGGGGCCTGACTTTGTACCTTGAAAATTATGCTTCATAATGAGCTGCAACTTATTCCAACAATGTTCAGTAACTTATCCAAACATACTAACACATGAATCACTCATTCATCTGCTCACAATCTTGAATTAACAAGACTTAAATAGGTATTTTATACATTTTAAAATGGGTGATTTTACCAAGAAATGAATCTGCATCAACTTTTGTTTCAAATTAGGGAAAATGCAAAAGAAACTCCCAATCTGGCTGTTTCCTTCAACTTCCAAAGCCAACAACATTCAATCACTCATATTCATGATCTGATCAGGGACAATAACATTGTTCTTAACCACTTGGGCCAACCAACAGAAAACCTAAGTCATCAACTAACAATTCTGACATAAGTAAAACAGATGGGGCCACCACTGTTGGGAGCTACAGGGGCCAAAACCTGCCAGTCCAGCAATGGTGACAAGTTCTCACATGTCAGGATCATTGTCAATGTGTTGCTGCTGACTCACACTTTGTTTCTTCTATCATTACTGGTGATGAATCATGATTAATGAACTGGAAAAAAGGTGCTATGCTCTCAAATGTAAGATGCTGTCTTCTTAAGGCCCAAAACAAGAAAGACAATTTTGTAAATGTAAAGATCATGCTCATCATATTTTCTGATCCACAGGGAATTGTTCATTATGAATTTTTCCTACATGGTCAGTGAACCAGAAATACTACAAAATAGTTATAAGGCAATTGTTCAGTACTGTTCAGAGAAAATGGCCAGAAAAGTGAGCTTCAAGGAATTGGCACTTGCACTATGACAACAACCATACACGCTCAGCACTTTCCATTTAAGAATTTCTTATGTAGTACTCCACCACATCTGCCATAATCACCAAAATTAGCACCCTGTTTCCTCCCAAAGCTTAAAGCCACCTTGAGAGATCATAGATTTTCCACAACTGAGCAAATTATTCAGAATGTGACATAGCAACATTTCTAAAACTTCAAAAATGCCCCCATAAGTTGTAAAAACATAGAAATCAATATATAGAGTGTCAAGAAGACTACTTAGAAGATGATTAGTCTGAATAGCCAGTAAGTTTCAATATTTCCCAAATTAGTTCAGTCCCTGAACTTTTTTTGATCACACCTCGTATACTGTTGCTTATTTTCCATTGAGTGCCACCATCCAGACAGTACTACTTTTCAGATAGGTGTCTTCTCATTAGTGGCAATTGTGCTATCTATTAATGTCTATCATTACACCTTTGGTGAGCATACACCCAAAGTATAACGATACACATCTTTATCCTTACAAAGAGGTGTGCTAGATAAGTCCTAGATAATTTAGGACTGGAAGTGAAGCCTTGAGTTATGTAAAACTTTATATGTACTAAATCATTTTGTAACTGGAGCCTTTGAAGTCTAAATTATTTATGATTTATAAACAAATTCTTAAAAATAATCTGAAAATAGTTGTAAATTTATATCAACCAGTTTCGTTGGCAGCTTCCTAACCTAACAAGTGGTCAAATGCCAGAGTATAGAAGTACGTGTGCTTTGTATGACCATAGTTCAAGTCCAAATGACTAAATATGGTAATGTTCTTTTATTCTCTTTATCTTGTGATCTTCTCTGACCTTATGTAGTCTTCCAGGAGCATAAGCAGAAAATTTATTTATTTAATATTAGCACACTATAGCTCACAACATAATGTAGTTTTGTTTTTTTTTTTTCAAATGTATATTTTTATATAAGTAAGAGGAAACTACAAACATAGTGGCTAAAACATTACATATACATTCTTTCCACACAGCTGGAAACAACATTAATACAACAATAATATTAAAATAATAACTGAATGGATATATTTTGTATAAACATTTACATTTCCATCAAAAAAGAATTACATTTCTTTTTTAATGGCTGGTGTGCATAAGCTTGTTTCCTTACATCATTTTGCCACTACTAAAATCTAGGTAAGGTTTTTTTTTTTTTTTTTGTTAGTTGTTGGCGCATCGGCTTCTGTGGCCATAATGCACCTCCCAAAGTTTTTGCATTTTACTGTGATCTAAGCCTGAGGTGGGATTCGAACCCACGACCTTTGGATTGCCAGACAGGCACTTTATCCATACAGCTAGCCCAGTCAGCATCTAGGTAAGTCTCTCCTAGAGCTGTCCAACTGTTGTTAGAGCAAGTTGGTTCCAATGGTAAACGTACAAAGATTTAGGTGTCACTTTAGATGCAAAAACCAAGATTAAGTAACATCTTGGCTCGAGATGCCACTCAATAACTCAATATCTAGCAATTTGCAGTGGAAAGAAAATCAAAACTTCTTGTATGTAAAAGAACTTAAGCCCACCACTAGATATCTACAAATGGTTATCTAACCCACAGTTTTATATGGCAGAAATCCAGGCCTCTGCTGAATCTCCCTACACAAATTGGCTGGCTAACCAACTGAAAACCCTGAGATTAACTAAGCCTATAAGTCAGAGATGCCTGCAACTAGTTCCAAGATGTATACTTGTCTTTTAGAAATGTACCATTGGCATACCAATATTCAACAATTGTATAAGTTACATGATTGATTTCTTGCAGCAAAGGCACTTCCCAGTGTTTAATTCCCCCCAATGCCTGGATTCTGACTTTACTAAGAGCTAGCCTGTGCATAGAGGCCAGCTGCTGTTGATCACTTGCTGAATGAATTACTCCCTGGCATAACACACAAAAATACATAAACTCTACCTACAGTACTAGTTATTTTTGGTAATATGTACTCTACATGTACTTGTGTCTGTTCTTTATGTGTATAGTTAATATAATTTTGTCCATTGATGAATTCCTTTATATACTATTTTAAAAGGTCTGTACTCAGTATGGTTCTTGCTGAAATGTTTCAACCTGTACTTCAGAGGCTAAATGGTTATCATCAGTCATCACCCTATAAAAGAGAGAAGGGGGGAACATACAAAAACTTTTTAATCAGTGAATGGTGCTGCATAATATTTTTTTCTAGCTTACTTAAAAGTTTATATAGTACATGCTTAGGTTTATTTACATACATAAGTTTTATGCTAAGTGTTTAAATTAATAAAAAAACAGAATTTTATTTATAAAATAAATTTCACATAAGGTAATAAAAGTGGATTTTAAATTACACTGTTTATCTTCATTCCTCATTTTTCAAACTTTATACCAATTTTATTCAAAAAAGGGTGAGCCACAAACATCAGCTGCACATGCCACAGGTTAGCCACTCTGAAACTACATCTACCACTCAGCCCTACCCCCAGTAATCAACCAATAATGTAGAACCCAACTACCAAGACTGAGGCCCTGCCTCAGTAACTATAATACTATAACTAACACTATAACCCCAGGGGTTCACATCTGGTGAGTATGGGCTTGGCACACCCAGGGTCCAGAGCTGGATATCATCATTCTTCTCTTTCTTAGTTACTTCTTTCTTCCTTTTTTTCTCTCTCTCTCTCTCTCTCTCTCTCACAGATTTTTTTTGGCTGGTGCAGCATAAGCCTCAGGCTTCCTTGCACCAGGATAATAATAATAAGGCAATTAATTAAGTTTAATTAATGATTAGGTTTATGAGATTACAGAAGACACAGTAATACATAATGATATTACATACAACAATAAAAATAATCTCTATTCTAATATCTGTCAAACCCGTGTAAATTGTTGCCGTGATATTTTGTATCCTTAGTGTACATTTATGTAGACAGTACGAACATATTATACAAATAAAGATGTTTATTTATAGCGATAATTGACACTCGCCTAACTAATACAACTGCAATTTATATCGGTCACACACCATTTCTATTTTTATTACAACGCATATTATTATTATTATTATTATTATTAGCTACATGGTGCAGGGAAGCCTGAGGCTTATGCTGCACCAGCCAAAAAAAAAAAAAAAAATCCGAGTTACCCAGAGTCAGAAGTAGGAAGGAATCACCAAGAAAGAGAAGAATGATGATACTTCTTTCTTCTCCTTATGGATTTTTTTTTTCCATCCCGTGGGAGTTGGTACCAGGTAGTTGTAATTAGCTTTAGTAATTCAGGTTAACTGCGAAAAATTATGCTCCAATAAGGACTACATAAAAAGACTATCTACCAACAAACAACAGTCGCACCAATACTAGCTGGACCCATCGTCTTTCAGTTACTCTGTTATGCTGTCATCACCACATTCAGGTACGAAATTAATAAATTTTAGTGTTGCGAATGCTCCTCTACGAAGACATGAAGAACAAAATTTTTATATTAATATACATATTTCCTTTATTGCTAAACTGTAAATATTTCTATAAATTTATCCTCTTCATTGTAATTATACCCCTCTGGCTTGTATGCCGTACAAGGGGCGATTGTAACTTGCAATCAACTGAAAAAATAAATAGATAGTAGCGGCATATGATGCAAGAAAGCAAGCTTATACAGCATCAAACAAAAAAAAAAAAAAAATCCTCCCATTTCACCTATCCATTCGCTCAAAATGTTTGTCTAGTTCTGCATTGAATTCATTTAAGCTGTCAATTTCAACAACGACAGATGGAAGTTTGTTCCAGCAATCAACCACCCGCTGGCTAAAGGCAAATTTCCGCGCATCTATTCTACAACTGTCTTTCCTCAATTTAAATTTATGTCCCATCAGGATATTAATCTGGGTAAGAGGAAGAATCCCATCAGCATTGAGCATGCTCAAACTATTCAAGGCCTTATAGACTTCGATCAGATCACCTCGCAGGTGCCTAGTCTCTAGACACTAATTTGCAAAACTTAAGCCTTTCTTCGTAAGAGCAACCCTTTGTTCCATTCACTAATATTGTTGCCCTTCTCTGTACTCATTCTAACAGTTCTACATCCTTCTTAAAATGAGGCCTCCAGACCTGTATACAGTACTCAAGGTGTGGCCTGACCATTGCCTTATACAAGGGGATAATCACCTCCATATCCCTGCTAGAAAAATTCCTGTATATCATTGACATGACACATCTCAGCCTATCTGCTCATTTTTCTAGCTCCTGTTGCAGTAGCGTACTGTCATTAGTGTCATTAACAACCTCGCCACCCTTTGTATCTTTTGCAAACTTAGCCTGATATACAAAAGATGCATTTAGGGCTAAGTCCTAAATGCATCTTAGTCTAAATACATCATACACCATCAGGCATCTCTCATATTGTGGAGTTATACTTCATAACTGTTTTGCCATCATTGCATCACTTAGGTACCTACCCACCCACCGAAGAAGGGCCAAATAGCCCTGAAACAGTGCCGTCGGGGTAGTGGTACCTATCTGAAAATAAGTAACATTAGTCTTCTCCTTAAGTGAAGCGTTACTTATTCGAAGTAGTGCAATATCGTATCCCCCGGGGGCTCACATCTGGTGAGTATGGGCTTGGTACACCCAGGGTCCTGAGCTGGATATCATCATTCTTCTCTTTCTTGGTGATTCCCTTCTACTTCTCTCTCTCTCTCTCTCTCTCTCTCTCTCTCTCTCTCTCTCTCTCTCTCTCTCTCTCTCTCTCTCTCTCGCAGGGTAATTCAGAATTTTTTTTTTTTTTTTTTTGCCTGGTGCAGTATAAGCCTCAGGCTTCCTTGCACCATATGGCTAATAATAATAATAATAATAATAACTCGTTGTGAAGGCATTCACAATATGAGATATAACTTAAAACGATGCCGCCTTATAAATATTCTGTTTATTCAGAAATGGCTGTGTATTAATGATGCTATTGCACTTAATATATACATAGCCGGATATACCATTATCAATATCATTAATAAATACAGAAAACAACAATGGATCGAACACTGAACCATGGGAACTCCACTAATAACATTAGTCCACAAAGAGCAGTCTGGCTTATTACGAGGGGTTTCCGAAAAGTATAGTAAACAACAAAAAAAAAAAAAAAAAAAAAACTAATATAGAAAACAACAATGGATCCCAACACTGAACCATGGGGACTGCACTAATAATATTAGTCCACAAAGAGCAGTCTGGCTTATTACGAGGAGTTTCCGAAAAGTAAGGTAAAAAAAGTGTAAAGTGTAAAGTATGTTTAGGGTCAAACGGCACCAGGGGTTTCCTCCATCTCCGCGTTGTTTTTATTGTGGGTGTACCAGTTCACTGGAAATGCCAGAGATTTAAATATTTGCCGATATTGTATTTGTGTAGTGTCATGCACCGTTGTTATTCTGGTCGTTTAGCCGCTGGACCCCTGCTGAGGCCCAACGTTGCCCCACTTTGACCCTGTGGAGGCAGACCAGGTAACACCAGTAGATTAAGATTTATTCTGGCATAGTAAGGTAAGGTGTAAGGTATATTGTTGTCATGCGGCACCAGGGGTTTCCCCCATCTCCGCATTGCTTTCTTTGTGGGTGTACAGTTTGCTGGGAATAGTACTAGTAGTAGTAGTGGCATGTGATGCAAGAAAGCAAATGTATGAGCTTATGCAGCATCAGCCAAAAAAAAAAAAAAAAAAAAATCACACCATTCCCTCCAAATGCCTGTCCAGTTCCTCCTTAAATTTATTCAACCTATCAACTTCCACAATGACAGATGGAAGTTTGTTCTAGAAATTAACCACCCGCTGGCTAAAGGCAAATTTCCGCACATCTGTTCTACATCTGTCTTTTCTTAATTTGAATTTATGTCCCCTTAGGTTCGTAATCTGAACAAGTGGAAGGATCCCATCAGAATTCAGCATGCTCAATCCATTCAAGGCCTTATATACCTCAATCAGATCACCGCGCAGATGCCTAGTCTCCAGCCCCTGCAATTTGCAGAACTTAAGCCTCTCTTGGTAAGAGGATCCCTTCATTCCCCTCACCAATCTTGTTGCCCTTCTCTGTACACGCTCAAATAAATCTACATCCTTCCTGAAATGAGGCCTCCAGACCTGTACGCAGTACTCAAGGCATGGCCTGACCATTGCCTTATCCAGAGGGATAATCACCTCCTTTTCCCTGCTAGCAAAACTCCTATATATCATTGACAAAACCCCATGACCTGCCCTGGCAGCCTGTCTGCATTGCTCAGAGAACTTCATATCTGACTGCACAATTACTCCCAGGTCTTTTTCATTTTCTACCACCTTAAGTGTAGTACCACACACAGTTGGTACGTTTCTCTGGGGTTACTTCTACCCATATGCAGTACTTTGCATTTGTCAAGGTTAAACTTCAGTTGCCACTTCTTAGCCCATCTGCCCAAATTATCTAGATCCTGTTGCAGTAGCACACTGCCATTACTGTCATTAACAACCCTGCCAACATTTGTATCATCTGCAAACTTCGACATTAAGCCTGATATGCCTTCATCAATATCATTGATAAATATATAAAACAACAGTGGACCTAACACCGAACCCTGTGGGATTCCACTAATAACATTAGTCCAAGAAGAGCAGCACCCATTGATTACCACCCTCTGTCTTCTCGCACTTAACCATCCTTTTATCCATTGTAGCAACTTACCCTTAATACCATTCTGCTCCAATTTGTACAATAGTCTTCCATGCGCAACAGTGTCAAAAGCTTTCCTGAAATCCAAATATATGATATCAAAATTATTTTTTGCATTCAGTTCCTTTGTAATCACATCATAATATCCTATCAAATTTGTCAGACAAGACTTTCCCTTAACAAACCCATGCTGTGTCTGAATTATTGCTGCAGTCTTGTCTAGATGATCCTGCAATGCATCTTTAACCAGCGACTCCATTATTTTACCCGGAACAGAAGTTAAACTAACTGGTCTGTAATTATTCGTGTCACCCTTCGATCCCCCTTTGTGAATTGGGGATACATTTGCACATCTCCAGTCCGTGGGAACCTCCCCTGTGTCCAAGGATGCTCTCATAATTATGGCAAAGGGTTTGCTTAGTTGCTTTGCCGCCTCCTTTAATACAACTGGATAGATCCCATCGACCCCAGGTGCTTTTCTTACGTTTAACTTCAACAATTTCTCTTCCACTTTGCTCTCAGTTATTACAAGATCATTAAGCACCCTGCTACAGTTTGATAACCTTCTTCCATTTTCAAACCTTAATAATTCCTCACGTGTGAATGTAGATGCAAAATACTCATTCAATTTGTTTGCTATCTGAGCAGGATCATTAACAGTCGAACCATCGAAGTCAAGTGGACCAATCAGATTCATCCCCTTCCTTTTTGAGTTTATATAAGTAAAGAAATCCTTGCTGTTTTTCTTAGCATCTTTTGCCAAGGATTTCTCGTAATCTGCCTTCGCCTGCCGAACCCCCTTGGTGACCTGATTACAGACTAGCTTATATCTGCCATAGGCTTCTGAGTCGCTTGATAATTTATATGCATCCCATGCATTTTTCTTCTCTGTCACGAGTCTCATTAGTTCATTTGACAACCATTTAGGCCTAAACCTTGAACAATATTTCTTAATAGGTATGAAACTTTTAGTAGCTTCCATGATTAATTCCTTGAATGCTTCCCACTTAGAATTTACTGTTGGTAACGTCGTCAGTTGATCCCACTGTACAGAATTTAAAAACTGTCGGAGACCACTGTACTCGCCTTTACGGAAGCAAAAACCCTTTCCTTTACCCCTGATGGTAATTAAATCTTTAAGTAAATCCCACGTCAGTACACTGTGATCACTGCCACCTAGTGGTTCTTTTATCTGCAAATTCCTAATACATGAATGATCACTGCTGATAACCAGATCAAGAGTATTACTTTCTCTGGTTGCCTCTCGAACATGCTGCTGCAGAAAACAATCATCCAATAAATCCACAAAAGTCTGACTAGTGTGTGAGTGCCCAACCCACAAGTTCCAGTCAATATCTGGGAAATTAAAATCCCCCATTATAAGACATTCAGATTTACTAGCCCACTCTATTTCTCTGTACAATTGTTCATTGTACTCATTCGAGTCATTAGGCCTATAACACACTCCTACTCTTATTTTTGCTTTCGCAGTGCTTATGTCACACCAAACTGACTCAACAGTGCACTGTTCATCTATATCAACTGGATGCACTTCTTTTGATTTTATGTTTTTCTTTATTAACAGCATAACACCTCCTCCCTTCCTATCCTGTATATCCTTTCTGTACACATTGTACTCCCCAAATTCCAGTTCGGCATTCCTTATATCTGTGAGACCACGTCTCTGATATCCCAACAATATCCACCTTTGATGTCTTGACCAACAGTTCAAATTCATCAAATTTATTTACTATACTTCTAGCATTGGTATACATGCAAGTATACATGCACCTGTTCCTATTCCCAGCCACTCTAACACATCCCATATACCCACCTGTTTCACGATGACTGACATCCGTCCCTGAAACCCCCAACACCCCTCGCTCCAGGTCGCTACTTATTCTAATAGAAGTTGTGCAAGAATCACCTTCACCTCTGCCTACGGCTACTGTGAAACTATTAGTCCTTGTATCCCCCCAAAGCTATCAGTTTTCCGACCCACCTAACACTGCCTCGATAGCATCAGCAAATATTTTTGCACCCTTTCTATTTAAGTGTATCCCATCCCTGTAGAAGCAGTCTGTCCTGTTAACAAGTACAGTCCAGGCTGAAAAAAATTCTACCCCTTGAGTCTTGCACAATCTTTCCAGGGCCGAATTGATCGACAAGTCTCTCATCATATACTCCCTCCTATCGTGTCTGGGCAGAATTGCAGACACTTTCAAATTTAACCCTAATTCACGGCTTTTTTTCAACAGTGACCTGTACTTGTTAAGTAATTCTGCCGGTCTCCTACTCTTAATATCATTAGTGCCAACGTGTACAACTATATCACCTTTTGTGCCCTTAAAAGATGATATCTGCTCTACAACGTGATCAACCTTTGCCCCTGGCAGACATACCCTGGTCGTCTTCCATCTATCCTTTCTACAAAGGATGTTTCCCGTTTCCCTGACAATAGAGTCACCAACAACTACTAGTTCCTTTGGGACCAGCGCAATCTGCCTTGGGGGTTGCAGCTGTGCTGCGTGATGACCAAGTGCAAGCTCTGGCGTTGATGTGGGCAGCTGAGAGCCTGATGGGCCCCTCAATTTAGATCTTTCGAGGGCATCCACCCTGTCCTTCAAACTCTCATATAGGCCCATAACAACGCTGAGTTGTCGCTTGATTTCCTTACACTCCTTACATCGCGCACACACAAAGACATCCCCCATGGCAATATCATGTTCCGTTCCAGATAGTCGGCAAACATTTCACAAGTCGCACATTTTTTTAGGCTGTGACGCGTTGGAGAATCGCCCCCTCTCAGTTCTCCCCCGAGTCACAGCACTCCTGCCACCTTGTGCCCGTTGCTTTGCTGCTCTAGTTTGGGCCATGATATTTTAAATTAATAAGATCGATAAATTAAATTAAATTAAATGTCAATACTACGCTATCTAATAGAAACAGTGAAGCGTATTACTGTTTCTATAATTATACGCTAGAGCTACCTAGCTATCTCAATTAAAAATTTGAATTCCCTGTCACTATATACAAAAACAATGCCTGCAATATTCGAACAAACTAACGGTTTTATAAAGTATTACGTATATCTACAAAAATTGTTTATATAAATTAAAATAAAAATAACCAGCGTAATTAGAACTATAAGACTACGTATTAAGTACAATATAAAATAACAATTATGTAAATAAAAAGCAAACACTTATCGTTTTTTTTCGGAGCCTGTAACTCGCAGCTGTATTTTCTAAAGAGAGTCAGCGCCCTCTAGAATACTAGAGGTTTAGAAGTGTGTGGGTATTGTACCTGCGTAATGTCGTGTACCGTTGTTCATCTGGTCATTTAGCCGCTGGACCCCTGCCGGAGCCCAGCGTTGCCCCACCTTCGCCCCGTGGAGGCAGATCAGGAACACAGTAGACTTAAGTTACTCTGTCAGGTCCTAGTGCGTAATTTCCTGAGATTCTGGCGGTTAGGACCTAAAAAAAAAAAAAAAAAAAAAACTTATGTACACATACACATATAAGAACGTACATATATATACACATATACACAACAGTGATACATAATATATATAAATATATACGCATCCATGCAGCCGTAATTCTTTGGATGTTTGCATACAGCACGTGTGCATGCAGTCATATGGCAGGAGCAGGGCAGTGCATGGGATAATTAGGCCTAGAATGGGCGAAGATTATTTTTGGGCTAGATTAAATTTAGAGTAGGACGTTTGCGTCGTGTATAGGTAGAGTGGGGGAGGGGAGGCAGAAGGTTGGAGGGTAAAGGCAGAAGTACGGGGCCGAAAGAGCAGATTCCTCCAGGTGGTTAGTGAGGCATGCCCATGCTTCACCAGAAGGAAAGGTGGGGTAGCAGGGGGGCGGGAGGCCATTGGTTGGCTCATCCCCCTGCCAGGAAGGGATGTTAAAGGAGAGCCAGGCTAGTGCTTGGCTTAGGCCATCAGAACTGCTGCTCGTCATCCTTCATTCAGCTTTTTTGTCTATTTGCATGGTGCTCGGTAGGTCATCTTTGGTGTTATGCACATTTTGGCTTCTAGCCATTATGTGAACCCGGGATTCGAACCCGGGACTTTTCCAACCGGTGTGGGGAGGACGGTGACGATACCACTGTGCTACACACGCAGGGTAAGCATAGCTAACACATATTTTTTTATAATGGTGAAAGGGAGTGAGATGAAACACGGTGGACAGATATACCCGTTAATAACGTTCAAAAAGACCGCCAGTGCAGTGTTGCGGTACTGTCGCCTCACAGCAGATTCCACTTGGAAAATGGCGGATATCGTGCGAGTGAGGTGCAAAACAGGTGTTCGTGAAGTTTTCGCTTTTGGCAAGCAAAAGGGTCTTCACCAAGTGACATTCACCGTGAATGGTTGCTGTGTATGGCGAAAAGGTGATGACAAGGAAGCAGGTGTGTTTTTGGTGCAATGAATTTAAAGCGGACGGTGTTGACATTGACGATCACCATCGGGCCGGCAGGCCTTCATCGAGCAAGACAAAAGAGAACATTTCGCCCATTAAGAGCATCGTTCTTGAAAACAGGCGAGTGAAATTGCACAAAAAGTGAACGTAAGTGGTAGTAGTAGTAGTAGTAGTAGTGGCATGTGATGCAAGAAAGCAAGTGCAGCATCAGTGAGTGCAAGAAAGCAAGTGCAGCATCAGTGAGTGCAAGAAAGCAAGTGCAGCATCACCCAAAAAACATTTTTACACAACCATTTCCTCTAAATGTTTGTCCAGTTCCTCCATAAATTTATTAACCTATCAACTTCCAAAACGACAGATGTAAGTTTGTACTAGCAATTAACCACCCGCTGGCTAAAGGCAAATTTCCGCACAGCTATTCTACATCTGTCTTTCCTCAATTTGAATTTTGCCCTCTTAGGTCAGTAATCTCAACAAGTGGAGGAATCCCATCAGAATTCAGAGTGTTCAACCTATTCAAGGCCTTATACACTTCAATCAGATAACCTCGCAGGTGCATAGTCTCCAGCCACTGCAATTTGCAGAACTTAAGCCTCACTTGGAAAGGGGATCTCTTCATTCCGCTCACCAATCATGTTGCGCTTCTCTCTACACGCTCAAGCAAATCTCTTTCTTTCCTAAAATGAGGCCTCCAGACCTGTATGCAGTACTCAAGGCGTGCCCGGACCATTCCCTTATCAGAGGGACAATCACCTCCTTTTCCCTTCTAGAAAAATTCCTATATATCACTGACGAAACCCCATGACCTGCCCTGGCAGCCTGTCTGCATTGCTCAGAAAACTTCATATCTGACTGCACAATTACTCCAAGGTCTTTTTCATTTTCTGCCACCTAAAGTGTAGTACCACACAGTTGGTACGTTTCTCTGGGGTTACTTTTACCGATATGCAGTACTTTGCATTTGTCAATGTTAAACTTCAGTTGCCACTTTTCAGCCCATCAGCCCAAATTTTCTAGATCCCGTTGCAGTAGCACACTGCCATTACTGTCATTAACAACACTGCCACCTTTGTATAATCTGCAAACTTCAACCCTAAGCCTGATATACCTGCATCAATATCATTGATAAATATACAAAACAACAGTGAACCCAACACTGAACCTTGTGGGACACCACTAATGACATTAGTCCACGAAGATCAGCGCCCATTCATTACCACCTTCTGTCTTCTCCCATTCAGCCATCCTTTTATTCATTGTAGCAATTTGTACAGTAGTCTTCCATGCGCAACAGTGTCAAAAGCTTTCCTGAACTCCAAGTATATGATATCAAAATTATTTTTTGCATCCAGTTCCTTTGTAACCACATCATAATAACCAATCAAATTTGTCAGAGAAGACTTTCCCTTAACAAACCCATGCGGTGTCAGAATTATTGCTGCAGTCTTGTCTAGATGATCCTACAATGCATCTTTAACCAGTGACTCCATTATTTTACCTGGAACAGAAGTAAAACTAACTGGTCTGTAATTACTCTTGTCACCTTTCGATCCCCCTTTGTGAATTGGAGATACATTTGCACATCTCCAGTCCGAGGGGACTTCCCCTGAGTCCAAGGATGCCTCAAAATTATGGGGTTTCCTTACTTCCTTTTGCCACCTCCTTTAATATAACTACATAGATCCCATTTACTCCAGGTGCCTTTCTTACGTTTAACTTCAACAATTTCTCCTCCACTTTGCTCGCAGTTATTGCAAAATCATTAAGCACCCTGCTGCAATTTGATAACCTTAATAACTCCTCACGTGTGAATGTAGATGCAAAATACTCATTCAGTTTGTTTGCTCTCTGAGCAGGATCATCAACAGTCGAGCCATCGATGTCAAGTGAACAATCAGATTGATCCCCTTCCTTTTAGAGTTTATTAGCATTAGCATTAGCATTAGTAGAGGCATTTGATGCAAGAAAGCAAGCTTATGCAGCATCAGCCAAAAAAAAAAAAAAAACCACTTCCACTTCACCCCTCTGTTCGTTCAAAATACCTGTCCAGCTGAGCCTTAAACTTATTTAGGCTATCAACCTCCACCACAAGGAATGGAAGTCTGTTCCACCAACCAACCATCCGCTGGCTAAAGGCAAATTTCCGCACGTCTATCCTACATCTGTCTTTCCTCAATTTGAATTTATCACCTCTCAGGTGATTTTTCTGAGCTAGAGGAAGAATCCCATCAGCATTGAGCATGCTTAAACCATTCAAGGCTTTATACACCTCTATCAGATCACCTCGCTGGTACCTAGTCTCCAGACACTGTAATTTGCAAAACTTAAGCCTTTCTTCGTAAGAGCACCCCTTTGTTCCATTCACTAATCTTGTTGCCCTTCTCTGTACTCGCTCCAGCAGCTCCACATCCCTCTTGAAATGAGGCCTCCAGACCTGTATACAGTATTCTAGGTGTGGCCTGACCATTGCCTTATACAATGGAATAATCACCTCCTTATCCCTGCTGGAAAAATTCCTGTATATCATTGACAATACTCCATGAGCTTCTCTTGCAGCCCGTCTGCACTGCTCACAGAACTTCATGTCTGCCTGCACAACCACCCCCAAGTCCCTTTCATTCTCTACCACTGTCAGTGTAGTACCGCAGAGTTGATACGTTGCTCTGGGGTTGCTGTTTCCCATGTGTAGTACTTTACATTTGTCAATGTTAAACTTCATTTGCCACCTCTCAGCCCATCTGCTCAACCTTTCCAGATCCTGTTGCAGTAGCATAGTGTCAGTAGTGTCCTTGACAACCCTGCCAACTTTGTATCGTCTGCAAACTTGGACATTAAGCTTGACATTAAGCATTCTGCCTTGGGGGTTGTCTCTGTGTCACGCGATGCCCAAGTGCAAGCTCTGGCGTTGATGTGGGCAGCTGAGAGCTTGATGGGCTCCTCAATTTAGTTTCTTCGAGGGCATCCACCCTGTCCTTCAAGCTCTCATATAGGCCCACAAGAACGCCGAGTTGTTGCCTGATATCGATACACTCCTTGCATCGCTCACACACAAAGACATCCCCCTTGGCAGTATCATGTCCCGTACCCGATTGCTCTGCAAACATCAAGCAAACAAGTTTATATAAGTAAAGAAATTCTTGCTAATATATTTAGCATCCTTTGCCAAAGATTTCTCGTCATCTGCCTTCGTCTGCCTAACCTCCTTTGTGACTTGATTACAGACTAGCTTATATCTGTCATAGGCTTCTGTGTCACCTGATAATTTATATGCATCCCATGCATTTTTCTTCTCTGTCACGACTCTCATTAGTTCATTTGATAACCATTTAGATCTAAACCTTGAACAATATTTCTTAATAGGTATGAAACTTTTAGCAGCTTCCACGATTAATTCCTTGAATGCTTCCCACTTCTCACAAGTTAACAGTTCACGAAATTGTTCACGATGTCCATGTCTTTCGAAAGGTGTGCTGCCGCTGGGTGCCCCGACAATTGTCAGAGGCGGAAAAAGAAAACTCATCGGGATGTGTATGAAGAACCTGTTGCGATACAGCGACGAAGGAGAGAATTATCTCGCTCGCATAATCACAGCAGATTAAAGGTGCGTTCATCACTTTCCCCGGAGAGCAAACAAGACTCCATGATCTCCAAATATCCACAATCTCCTGTGCACAAAAAATTGAAAACTGTTCCCAATGTTCGAAAAGTTATGTCTACAGGGTATTGGGATCGCCAAGGCGTTCTGTTTGTGGACTTCTTGCCGGAGGGAGGAACAATCAATGCACAGTAAAGCTGTGCATTGATTGTCAACGTTGTAAAAAGTGAAAGCCAATATTCGCCGCAAATGAGCATTAGCATTAGTAGAGGCATATGATGCAAGAAACCAAGATTATGCAGCATCAGTCAAAAAAATTTAAAAAAAAAAAAAAAAAAAAAAAACACGCTCCCGTTTCACCCCTCCGTTCGTTCCAAATACCTGTCCAGCTCAGCCTTAAATTTATTTATGCTATCAACTTCTACAACAAAGGATGGAAGTCTGTTCCAACAACCAACTACCCGCTAGCTTAAAGGCAAACTTCCGCACATCTATCCACATCTGTCTTTCCTCAATTTGAATTCATACCCACTCAAATGATTATTCTCAGCAAGAGGAAGAATTCCATCAGCATTAGGCATGCTCAAACCATTCAAGGCTTTATACACCTCAATCCGATCACCTCGCAGGTGCCTAGTCTCCAGACACTGTAATTTGCAAAACTTAAGCCTTTCTTCTTAAGAGCAACCATTTGTTCCATTCACTAATCTTGTTGCCCTTCTCTGTACTAGTTCAAACAGCTCTACATCTTTCTTAAAATGAGGCCTCCAGACCTGTATACAGTACCCAAGGTGTGGCCTGACCATTGGCTTATATAAGGGGATAATCACCTCCTTATCCCTGCAAAAAAAATTCCTGTATATCATTGACAAGACACTATGAGCTACTCTTGCAGATCGTCTGCACTGCGCTGAAAACTTCATATCTGCCTGCACAATTACCCCAGATCCTTTTCGTTCGCTACCCCTGCCAGTGTAGTACCACAGAGTTGATACGTCACTCTGGGGTTGCTGCTTCCCATATGTAGTACTTTACATTTGTCAAGGTTGAACTTCATTTGACAACTCTCAGCCCATCTGCTCAACTTTTCTCGATCCTGTAGCAGCAACGTACTGTCATTAGTGTCCTTAACAACCCTGCCAACTTTCGTATTGTCTGCAAACGTGGACATTAAGCTTGATATACCATCATCAATATCATTTATGAATACAGAATACAATAATGGACCCAACACTGAGCCCTGAGGGACTCCACTAATAACATTAGTCCACGACGAGCAGTGTCCATTGATTACCACTCTCTGTCTTCTCCCCCTCAGCCACCCCTTTATCCACAGCAGCAATTTGCCTCCAATGTCACACTGCTCCAATTTGTGCCGCAGTCTTCCATGTGCAACAGTATCAAAAGCCTTTCTAAGATCCAAGTATATAATATCAAAGTTATTCCCTGCATCCAGTTCCTTTGTGACTGCATCATAGTATCCAATCAAATTGGTCAGGCAAGACTTCCCCTTAACAAAACCATGCTGTGTCCGAGCTATAACTGAAGTCTTGTCTAAATGATCCTGCAGTGCTTCTTAAAGCAGTGCCTCCATTAATTTTCCTGGAACAGAAGTTAAACTCACAGGTCTATAATTGCTTGTGTCAGCCTTTGATCCTCCTTTGTGAATTGGGGTCACATTTGCACATCTCCAGTCTGTGGGTACCTCCCCTGAGTTCAAGGAAGCTCTCATAATTATGGCTAAGGGTTTGCTTACCTCCTCTGCTGCCTCCTTTAATATAACTGGATAGATCCCATCCACTCCGGGTGCCTTTCTTGTGTTTATCTTTAACAATTTCTCCTTCACTTTGCTATCAGTTATTACAAAATCATCCAGCTCCCTGCCGGAGTTGGGTGATTTTGTGATAACTGATAGAAAAACCTCTGGCGTTCCCCTTCCTGAATAATTCCTCATGAGTGAATGTAGATGCAAAATACTCATTTAGTTTGTTAGCCGCCTGAGTAGGATCATCAACAGTTGAAACATCAGTATCCAGTGGACCAATCTGATCATCCCTTTCCTCGTAGAGTTTACACAGTTAAAGAACTCTTTGTTGTTTTTCTTTGCATCCTTTGCCAAGGGTTTCTCATAATGTGGCTTAACCTGCCTAATCTCCTTTGTGACGTGGTTACAGACCAGCTTATAACTATCATAGGCTTCCATGTCACCAATTAATTTATATGTATCCCGAGCACTTTTCTTCTCTGCCACATGTCTCATTAGTTCATCTGACATCCATTTAGGCCTAAACCTTGAACAATATTTCTTAGTTGGCATGTAAAGCCTAGTAGCTTCCAAGATAATTTCTTTGAATGCTTTCCATTTTAAATTTGCTGTTGGAAACATCATCAGTTGGTCGCACCGTATAGAATTTAAATACTGTCTCATTCCACACTAGTCACCTTTACGAAACCAAAAACCCTTCCCTTTACCCCTGATGGTAGTTACCTCTTTGAGTAAATCCCACTTCAGCACACTGTGATCACTGCCACCTAGTGGTTCTTTTATCTGCAGATTCTTAATGCATGAGGAATCACTTCTGATAATCTGATAAAGAGTATTACTCCCTCTGGTTGCCTCCCGAATATGCTGATGTAGAAAACAATCATCCAATACTGTATATCCACAAAAGCCTTGCTAGTGTGTGTGAGTGACCAACCCAGAAATTCCACTTAATATCTGGGAATTTAAAATCCCCCATTATAAGACTCTCTGATTTATTGGCCCACTCTATTTCCCTGATCAGTTTCTTATTATACTCATCAGATTCATTAGGCCTATAACAATCTCCTACTCTCAATTTTGATCTCCCAATGCTTATGTCACACCAAACTGACTCGACACTGCACTGTTCAACGATGACGACTGGCTTCACTTCGTTGGATTTTATGTGTTTCTTAACTAATAGTATAACCCTTCCTCCCTTACTATCTTGTCTATCCTTCCTGTACACATTGTACCCCCCAAATTCCAGTTCTGCTTTCCTTATATCTGTGTGACACCATGTCTCTGATGTCCCAACAATATCTGCCTTTGATGTTCTGAGCAATATCTCAAATTCACCAAATTTATTTAACAAACTGCTAGCATTGGTGTACACGCAAGTATACATGGACCTGTTCCTATTCTTAGCTACCCTAACACAACCCATGTGTTTAATTGTACCGCAATGACTCCCAGAAGTCTCCGAAATACCCTACATCTTGTTTTCCAGGCTGCTACTTATTCCAATAGAAGTGGTGCAAGAATCACTTTTACCTCTGCCAGTGGCTACTGTTAATATATTAGTCCTTGTATCCTCCCAAGCTAGCAGTTTTCCGATCCAGACTGGGTCGAATTGACCAAGACTCCTGACAAGCGGCGTGATTTTGTTGCACGACAACGCATCTCCACACACACTCGTGAATGATTACGCCGTAATCGTTCGAAAACTCTGTCACATCCCCCCTACCGGTCAGAATTAGGGCTTCAGACTTCCATTTGTTTGGCTCTCTGAAAAAACACCTTTCGGGAAAGCCACGGATGAGAAAGTTCATTAGTCGGTGCGATGTTGTTGACTGCGTGTGGGCACAGGCTTCTTCAGTACTGGTATTGATAAACTGATCCATCGTTGGGACAAGTGAATCAATAAAACTGGAGACTTTGTGGAGAAGGATTGCATGTTTACATATTTCTTGGTGCATAATTTCAACTTTGTATTATTAATCATCATCGAGAGAAAAATTGTGTTACCTTACTTTTCGGAAAACCCTCGTATTATACACGGGTGTGCAAAATTTAAGGACCGGTCAGTTTCCACCTGTAACTTTTCATAGGAGTGACCTGGATATGGGAAAAGCATACCAATTGAACCACGTGAGGTATGGAAATGATGAAGGAAATAACACCGACACAACAACGGAACCAAAACGGTACAGAGGGACTTTATTCAAAAATGGCAACATAGCACTGGCTGCCATGATACAGATGCATCACTGCCAAAGATAGAAAAAAGGGAACAGGTGGTCCTCAGTAGGAGATATGGCTACCCCTAATACCGATGCAGGCTTTGCACTACCTGTCCATACTTAGAACAATGTTGTTGATAAGTTCTTGAGGTAACATCGTCCAATCCTCTGTCAGCGCCATCTTCAGCTGGTGAACATTTTCTGATGGGTGTAGACGTGCCGCTAGGCGTCTCCCCAGAGCGTCCCATATGTGTTGGAGGAGTTTTAGATTGGCAGGAACGGGCAGGCCAATCCACACGAACAATGTCCACATTTTCCAAAAGCATATCAACAGCTGCAGTGCGATGGGGTGTGGTGGTATTATCCATAAACACGAACTCAGGGCCGGCACCTCGGAGCAGACGCATATGGGGAAGGATCACCTCAGTACAGTAGTGTGCACCGGTTACAATACCGCCTTCCAAAAGCTAGAGTTGTGTACGTCCATTCAAGATAACGCCTTCCCAGACGAGAACACCTCGACCGCCATATCGATCCCTTTCAGTGATGTTTGCCAGGCGATGCCTTGCACCAACCTCTCGCCAGATTAGTTGACATCCAGAATTGCTGCTGAGACTGAATCTATGCTCATCAGTAAAGAGTACCTTAAATAAAGATTTTGTCGTTTTAACCTTTAGAAACAGCGTTGGTCCTTAAGTTTTGCACACTAGAATATATACAGTGTGATTGAGGAGGAACAGTAAATAGTTTGGGAGGTTATCGAATCGATAATTCTGAGTAAATCAGTTCATATAAACATGGGCCAATTCTCAATGAATACGGAGATATATTTGTTTGAAACTAGCGCGCACAGCTCCTTGAATCAGATGTGACCAAGGAGCAGTTATGACTGACGTTGTTTGGTGTTAGTAGTGTTGTTAATAATATCTTCATACATGTTGAATATGCCGAGTTGGTGTTTGTCTACAGTTTTTGTGGTGGAAGTGCTACTGCTGCTTGTAGAGAATACCGTCGACGGTTTCCTAACCGCAGAATACGGGATTCAAGAGCATTTACTAGTGTCTACATCGAACTGCGTGAGATTCGTACAGTTCTCAGCCCTGAAATTTTTTCTGAACGTGCAAATGAACAAAATATGAATGAAATAGAACACATTTTAAGCGTATCGGCGTTTCACAGACAAGGTTATAGCGAGCATTAAGTGAGCACAGCTTGTATCTGTTTCACATGCAGCGGTTGCAACACCTTCAACCAGGAGACGACGCCCAGCGATTGGAATTTTGTCGATGGATAAATGCTAATCGCCGATTAATTCCATTAATACTGCTCAGCGTCTGCGCGGTAGCACAGTGGTATCGTCACCGTCCTCCCCACACCGGGTGGAAAAGACCTGGGTTCGAATCCCGTCGATGACGCGAGGAACTTTAATGGGCTTTTTTCACTCCGTGGCTGAGTTAGTTGGTCTCAGGCGTAGATAGCAAGGTTTTTCTCCCCAGTAACTGGGGTTTTTTCGTCCAGCAAAACAGGCAAATCAACCATAGAACGTACGCAATTTACAGACACAAACACGGGTTAATGTATTTAATTACGGGCAACCCTAAAATAATAATAAATAATAATAATACTGCTCAGCGTCTGCGCGGTAGCACAGTGGATCGTCACCGCCCTCCCCACATTGGGTGGAAATGGCCCGGGTTGGAATCCCGGCAACTGGGGTTTTTCGTCTAGCAAAACAAGAAAATCGACCATAGAACACTGGAAATTTATGGACATAATACACAATGGACGGCAGAGAATATAATATACTGGTGGCCTAATATGATAAAAAAAAAAAATACTGTTCAACGATGAAGCTACTTTCACCCGTGATGATATCAGCAAAACACGTAACTCTCATAGGTAAACTCCCCATTCAACTGCAGAAACAAATTTTCAACATCGCTTCTCTGTAAACGTGTGGTGCGGTTTCATCGACAATCAGTTGATTGGGCCTGTTGTGTTACAAAATCATCTTACAGGGCCCATTTACCTAGAATTTGTGCAAAACGAACTTCCACTACTATTGGAGGATGTTCCCTTGGCTACAAGGATTTGCATGTACTTTCAGCATGATGGAGCTCCTGCACGTTATACCCATCTATTGATACAATATTTAAATTGAACTTTCCATGAACGATGGATCGGCTATGGTGGTCCCGTTCATTGGCCACCAAGGTTTCCAGACTCCACTCCACTAGATTTTTATTTGTGAGGTCGGATGAAAAACACAGTATACAAAGAAAAGGTGAATACAAGAGACGAATTGCTAGCATTTTGGATACTGCTGCACTCATGAAGGAATACCAAGGCGACCTCAAAAGAACAACACGTCATATTACCACAAGAGCTGCAAAGTGCATTGAGGTTGCCGGTGGGATTTTCGAACATTTATTGTCAACTGTAAAAAATTTGTCAATTATTTGTGTTTTGTATCACTCAAAAAGTCAATAAATTCAAACAATAAGTCATTTATCGTTCTTTAATATCTCTCATAATGGTTTTGTACGCGTCAGTTTCAAAGAACTGTATCGCCTTATCCATTGAGAATTGGAAACATGTTTCTACGTACTTTTTTTACTAAGAATAATCGAGACTATAACGTCTCAAAATATTTACTGTTCCTCCTGAATAACCCTGTATATAAAATTCTCCTTTTATGGTATTTATTGCGCCCCGTGACGGGTACTGGTACCAGGTGCATTGGTTGTTGTAGGAGGGTTTTAGGAGCACCAGCAACTAACGCCATGTTGTGAAAAGGGCCCGTCAAAATTCCTCACGTCATCGACGGGACTTGAACTCAGGTCTTTTCGACCCTGTGTGGAGAGGACCGCGATTCTACTAATCGTGCTACCCACGAGGGAAAGTGCATGGGGTTGTTGATTATGTCCAGTTACTACTATTATGGTTATTACGGTTGGTCGAGGAACCCTCTTACTTTCCTTTAGATGTTCAGAGTCTCAGCTTTCTAGAGTTCCATATAAGAGATCTCTGGGAGGCTTATTGCTGATAGGTTCTTATGGAGGCACCACACGCCCTTTAGCGCCATACCAGTGGTTGATGACACAGTGATCGAGATAGTAATTACTTGTTTCACATGCCACATTTCTTTGACTTCCTTTCTTAGGTCTGCGTACTTCCTGATCCTTTCCTCGTAGGTTTTCTGGAGGTTGCTGTTGTTGGGCACCGTTATGTCGATCAAGTAGGTATCCCTTTCTTTCTTGTCGATGAGAGTTAAGTCTTACCTGTTCTGCGGGATCGTGTTCTCTGTTATTATTATAACACGGAATCAACATAACTTATTAGTAAGGTCTCTGTTACCTCCTGAGCTCGTATTTGTAACATAGAACACTTTCTTTGATCAAGTGGTATTTTCGTGTTGAATTAGGTTCAATTTCGAAGTTTTTATAGACTTTTTTCATATCGCAGTTTTCTTTGCAAGTTTAATTATGTTTATTCCTCGAAAAGAGGAAGTTTTTTTGTTTTGTTTTTATTGGCTTTCTTGAATCAGTTTTGGCAAACATGGAACTGTGATATTTGGACGAGTTGTGTATTCACGCCTGGCTTGAACTTAGATTGGAGTTGGGCTGTTTCTTTTCCCCTGCATTCCATCAATCCCTCTACTGCGGTACTGTATATCTATTTATTTCGAAATATATTTTTCTGTTGTAATTCTTTGGAGAATGTTCGCCATCTAGTGGCGTGTTGTATGTAATATTAAATACTCTCATCTGACTCATTGTACAGGAAGAGAGATATACTATATGGTTTTGGTACGTTGAAGTTTTGGTTTTCAGTTTTTTTTATTTATTTATTATATATATTTTTTTATCTCTCTGATTATTTTCGTGTGATTAGGAATTAATTGTAATTACAATGCTGTTGCTTAGGTATATAAGCAGTCAGTTAATTGCGAAATTTAATTTAAAATATTCAATGCAGTACAGTACCTTATTTTTTCTTTATTATATTACTGTAAAACGAATGTAATATTTAGTACTGGCAGTTGAAAGAAATTTAACAAAATTTAACCTTCGATTATATGCCTTCCATAAGAACATAGGTATTGGTGTGTTTTAACTTTTACCACAAGATGTAAACAAATTACCACCGAAGAAACAACTTCAACTTTCAAATAGGTGACACTTTTGCTACTCCTATTATACTTTAATACTTGAAATTTTTGGTCTGAATTTGTGCTGTATTCTCCTTTGCATTATGTTTTTCTGTCACTTATAAATATCGGCCGTGAAGTAAAAAAAAAAAAAAAATTCAGAATTTTGTTTCAACAAATTAATTAAACAGTTTTTTGCTTGACCATTTTAGTTAATAACGAGGAAGAACTGCAAAGATGAAATTGTTAGTGAAGTACAGTTTGGTATTTAGTAGTATAAGACTGCTGTTGATGACTGATACTAATTATTTTGCACAAGTAATGCAAAATTTGCCTAAAAGTTGCAATCTGGGGATGCCTTCTAGATGGTAGGATCCTCCTCATTCAGTGGACTTCTGATTTCATTATTTAGGCCATTGTATAAAGCAAAGGTTACACCACCCCTTGAGTGGTGCATACAGGTCTGGAGGCGCCTCCGTAGCCAGGTGGGAAGGAGCAGCAGTGCGTAGCACATGCTTCTTGATTAGACCGGGGTTCGAGCCCGTCACCACCAAATACGGAGGATGCGGAAAGGTCAGGGAATGACCACTGCACCGGAGCAATATGGCCTTAGTTGCTAATGCTCCTAAAAACCAAAAATAACAATAACAATAACAGGTCTGGAAACCTCATTTTAAAAAAGATGTGAGATTGTTGGAATGGGTACACAGAAGAGTAACAAAATTATTCAAGGACATTCCTACCATAAAATACTTTAGTTCTGAAAATTTCAGCATTTGGAAACAAGGCACCTGCAAGGAGATCTGGTTGAAGTGTGTAAGGCTTTAAATGGATTGAGTAAACTAATTCTAGATGTCAGGGGCATAAATCGAAAAAGGATCATTGCTGGATAGATGTATGGAAATTTGCTTTGAGTGAGAGCAAGCTATCATTTGGTGTTTTGGAAGTAGATAGTTTGAATAAATTTGAGGAAGAATTAGACATTATTAAAGGGGATGGACAGACGAGGTAGATTTTTTTATTTTGCTTATGCTGTATAAGCTTGCTTCTTTGCCATTATTAATACCAATACATAATCATGAGTCTAAGGTCTTATTTGGTTCTTATAGAGGATTGTGATTGTCATTCTATTATTATCCTTAATATCATAGCTTAGCTATGATATAATAGATATAGTAAATAAATAACTTAATTATTTATTATCATCATACAGAAATCTTTCATATTTAAATAATTATCTACTAATTTATTTAGTTTGTGCCTTTTATCTGGCGGATTCAGTTGGGATTTGTTATAATTTTGGTATCTTATGTTACATTGGCTAAATTATATAATGTGTTTCAATACTAATAATAAGCAAGTTAAAGTTTGTGTAGAAAGATTGTGTAAATAACTATTTCATTATATATACCTCCACAGGAATTGGCAAAAATTGAAACCTGCTTTTCCCCCTTTAGATGGACAAGGAAAATAAATTTTTGCTTAATACATATCAGCAAGAATACAAACATATATGCAAGTGACAAAGGCAGTTTTTTGAATTTAATGTGATGCAGTCAAAGTGTCTATACAACACTGTGCATTATAAGGTTCCACACACATATATATATAGACTAAAAGGTAATTATTGGTGTATTTGGTAGGGGAGTTGAGCTATCAGGTGTAATAACCATGGAAGAATTGAGAGAACCTGTATGCCAAAAAACAAATTACCTGAAATAAAATGCAGTTAATATAATCATAATTGTTGTAAGTACCTAAAGCTGTGGGTCCTAGGACTTTAACTACTACGTTAGGGGGGGGGGTCGGCAGCAAAAATCTTAGGGGCCACTGCAGTAAGCCAGGTATAAATTTTAATTTCTCATTCCTGCTTACTAAGACTTTCAGTAATTTCATCGCATCTTTATCATTTTATACAGGGTGTCTCAAAAATACACAGCATAACTTCAGGAATGAGTTCCTCATATGTAGACAATAAAAATATTTTATATCAACATAGTTCTGGGTTTCTGAGTTTTGAAGGTCTGTCTGTGATACTTAACTGTCCACGCCACCTTATAGTAATTGTTCAAAATGTCCACCTTCTGCCTTTTTTTTTTTTTTTTTTTTTTTTATGAAAACCCCAAACACAAAGGTATCAAAACATATAGTACTTAGTACCGTGCATGGGTTGAAGGAGAAGTATGGGGCAAGGGGGATATAGGCCTCACATTAACGTCTCATGGACTCGCGGAGACGATGCCGAATTTCTGGCATGTTTCGTATTGTCTCACAACCTGCCACAGTTCGATTGCAGAGGGTTTCCACGTCAGCTACCGGAATACACCAATGACTTTAAATGGTCCCACAAGAGGAAATCTAGTGGGTTTAAATCAGTGAGCATGAAGGCCAGGCAGTTCCACCTCTACTTATCCACCAACCAGGAAACCTTCGATTCAGGTAATTGCGGGCTAGGTGGCTGAAATGTGCGGGAGTGCCATCGTGCATGAAGTGTACTTGTTGGCAAATGATCAGTGGTGTGTCGTCCAAGAAATCAGGCATGTTGTTTTCCAGAAAGTTTCTGTATGCTTGCCCTGTGAGTTTGTTTGGAAGTACATGGGGCCCAAATAACTTATCACCAAAAACACCCGCCCAGATGTTGAGGCTGAACCGCTGTTGGTGATGTGATGGAAGAATTGCATGTGGGTTTTCCTGAGCCCATACATGCTGATTGTGAAAGTTTTAGATTTCGTCTCGTGTGAACTGTGCTTCATCTGTGAATATCACTAAGAGAAGAAAGTGAGAAGTTGTACCACACTGCTGCAAGAACCACTGGCAGAACATTACTCGTGCAGGGTAATCTGCTGGTGACAAGGCCTTTACCCGTTGCAGATGATAAGGATATAGTTGGTGTTCTCGCAACACTCTCCAAATAGTTGAACATTGAATAGCCAGTTGCATTGCTATTCTGCGTATGCTGATTCCAGGAGTGGCATGCACAACATCCAAAATCTCCTCCTCTACTTCAGGAGTCGTAGATCTTGGTCGTCCTCTGTTGGCAGCATGAGGTGTAAAGGATCCATGTTCATAAGGTGGCAACGGATACTTTCAAACGTTTTCCTGTCTGGACATCTTCGTTCTGGGAACTTTTCGTGATACAAACGACAAGCCTCCAGAGCATTGCCGTCCGCCAAACTGTACATAAAGTGCATATCCGCTTGCTCCTGATTTGAGTACATGGTCGGAATGGAAAACCACCAGATTCTGTCAGTACCTTGTGATGAAGGAAATCAACTGCGGGAGATAAGACATTCCGATTAATAACTCAGGAACCAAGCATTTCCGGAACTATGTTGATATAAAATATTTTTGTCTACATATGAGGAACTCATTCCTGAAGTTATGCCATGTATTTTTGAGACACCCTGTATATATATATACAGTGAAACTTCTGTTTAACGGACAGCCATGGGGAACGAAAATTTGTCCGTTAGAGAGAAGTGTCCGCTAACAAGAAGTCTGAGGGAGAAAAAAAAGAAGAAAGAAAGAAAAATCGTTAAACGTTTAATGTAAAATTAAATTAAAATATATACAGATTTTGCACAATATTTTTGTAAATAATATACATACAATTGTGCTATGCATATTATTATTATCTTTATCTTAAGAAAAATACATACAGTAATCACTTATTTTCTTCTGCACCTTCTTCCGTCTGATAATTTTGTTTTCAACATTTGTTTGGAGTGAAGAAACCATCAAAAGTCCTTCAGTATCTTCTTCAGCGGTGAAAAACATTTTTAAATGATTGATTTGTATGAGCGCTTCTATTTTCATCGGTGGTTCGTCGTTAATATGTTCTTCGACAGAATAACCTCCTTCCATTTCTTCATCCTCATGAGGAACTTCTTGAACAATATCAATGATAATGTTGTTGATATCTAGAGCACCATCTTCTGTAGTGAGGTTCGCATCTATATCTTTGTAGCCAGGGTTACTTGTAGCTGAAGTATCGTACATTATCAATAGACGTTGAAGTTCTTGTTCTTCTTGGTGCTCCACATTGCTGTTCACAACTTCAATTTTTGCATTTGAGAAGCCAGACTTAACAAAACAGTTCACGACAGTTTGTTTTCTAATTGCGTTTATTGAAGAGGAAATCCATTGAATCGCATCTAGGATGCTGATTTTCTTTGCAAGGTCACTCGCACATGTTACATCGTTCATGTTTGCAATGAGATGTCTTAAAACACGTTTTCTGTAGTGAAGTTTAAAATTTTTTATTATCCCTTGATCCAAGGGCTGACACTCTGCAGATGTGTTTGGTGGCAGACAAACAATTTGAATGTTGGACAATTCAATGTGCGGGTGAGATGCAGCATTATCCATGAAAAGAATAATTTTTCTGTTTTGACAAATCATGTTTTTGTTAATGTGACTTATCCATTTGCTCATGATATTTCGTGTCATCCATGCTTTTTTATTAGACTTCCAGTCAACATTCAAAAGATTCAACTTTATGTTCTTGAAACAACGAGGATTTTGTGGTTTTCCTATAACAAGAGGTTGTTCAAAGTCTCCCAGCATATTTGTACACAATAGTACAGTCAAGCATTCCTTAGAAATTTTTCCGCCCTGGCACTTTTCGTTTTTTAGACTCATTGTTTTTTCAGGAAGAGCTTTAAAAAACAACCCTGTTTCGTCACAGTTGTAAATATCCTTAGTTTCAAAATCATGACATAAATCTTCCAATTTAACGGTCCACTCTGTTACAACCCCAGTATCAACAGATCAACCTTCACCACTTATGGTTTTCCAAGATATTTTATGCCAAGTTTTGAACTTGTCTAGCCATCCCACAGAAGCTTTGAACTCATTTACTCCCATAGATTTCACAACCTCCAAAGCCTTTTCCCTAATAATAGGCCCATTAATGGGAATTTTTTTAGTACGTGCGCGACAAAACCACTCATACGTAACATTGTCAATTTGAAGTCCAACAGTTTTCGGGAATGATTTTTGAACCTGATCATTTCCGTGTTGCCAAAATTGTTTGAGCAGTTCATTTTTTTTCTTTAGGATGTCGCTTACCAGCGTCTTCCCGATTTTGAATTTTGCAGCGAGATTGCGAACACTATTTTTTTGACGATCATACGCATTAATGAGTTCGACTTTATCTTTTAAAGTTAAATGTTTACGAGAAGACATTGTGCACTTCACACGACACTGAACAAAACTGAAAACTGAAACTCAAAAGACGAAAGGCCGACCAAATTCCCCCCCCTGCACACACCGAATTCATCAGAAGTTTTACACGTGCTTTAAAATTCTTGAAAAAAGGTTTAGAACCGCGACGTAAACCTTGATAAAATTCAGAGAATCGGAAATAGAAAATAAACACACGATTGAGGCAATACGTGGAAGAAAAGTTCCAGTTCCTAGAAAAAGGGCCGTGAGCTCTCCCGCAGTCTGTTATGGGGAGATCAAATTAAGTGCTAATCTAAATGAAACAGTGCAGATTGCCTGTCCGCGTCCGTTACAGAGAATGTCCACTAGACAGAAGCTGCAAACACGTTAAAACCAATAGAGGTGAGTTGGTGAATTTGAAAATGTCCATTGTAGAGATGTCCATTAAAGAGAGGTGTCCGTTAGGAGATTTTTTTTTTTTTTTTTTTTGGGTTTTTTTTTTTTTTTTAGAAGCATCTAAGACCATATTGCTCTGGGATATGCGGTGGTCATTCCCTGACCTTTCCGCATCCTCCGTATTTGCTGGTGACGGGCTCGAACCCCGGTCTAATCAAGAATCGTGTGCTATGCACTGCTGCTTCTTCCCACCTGGCTATGGAGGTGCCACCATTAGGAGAAGTTTCACTATATATATATATATATATATATATATATATATATATATATATATATATATATATATATATATGAGACACCCTATATATATATAGCAATTTCTATATTCAGTAAGTGCTGGTTATAGTGATCACATTTGCAAATTGAATTTTAATTATAATAAACAAAAATCGACAAATATTATTCAGAGGCTGTAAAAATAGACCATTTTATTATTCACTTTATTACCAAAGGTTTATTACCAATTAAATGATTTGTGAAAATCGGAAGAATATTTTCCACAGGTTAGCAAAATAAAAATAAATTTATACTTGTGTTCATAGCAAAGTGACATATTAAACATAACACTTTGTAATATGATTATAATTTAAAATAGTCACCTTTTTGCTTTAAATTATTATTACAAAGTCTATTGGCGTCTCCGTAGCCAGGTGGGAAGGAGCAGCAGTGCGTAGCACACGCTTCTTGATTAGACCGGGGTTCGAGCCCGTCACCACCAAATACGGAGGATGCGGAAAGGTCAAGGGAATGACCACCGCATATTCCCGGAGCAATATGGCCTTAGTTGCTAATGCTCCTAAAAACCAAACAAACAAACAAAGTCTATTTATAAATTTTTCAATATTGTATAACAGTCTGTATTCATGATCACTTGCACCAGTTTCTTCCAACATCTGGAAGGCTGTAGCTTCACGAGTCTCCTCAAGACGGCTCTAGTTTCACGAGTTTTTCCAGTTTTGTTACTGGAATTTGTTTGGGCTCATCTTCATTTTCTTCCACCTCCTTGGTGAAATTATCAGTAACAGGCTGGACAATTTCTTCATCTGTTAAAGCTGTAGTAACTTGTAGATCACCATCTATGTCCACCCAATCATTAAATACCTGTTCACCCATGTCTTCAGGCTTTTCAACATGATCAGTATCATATTAGTAGTAGTAGAGGCATGTTATGCAAGAAAGCAAGCTTATGTAGCATCAGCCAAAAAAAAATTTTCACACATCCATTCCCTCTAAATTGTCCAGTTCCTCCTTGAATTTATTTCAGCTATCAACTTCCACAATGACAGATGGAAGGGCGCCTCCATAGCCAGGTGAGCAGGAGCAGCAGTGCGTAGCACACGCTTCTTGATTAGACCGGGGTTCGAGCCCATGACCACCAAATACGGAGGATGCGGAAAGGTCAGGGAATGACCACCGCATATCCCCGGAGCAATATGGCCTTGGTTGCTAATGCTCCTAAAAACCAAAATAACAAACAGACAGATGGAAGTTTATTCCAGCAATCAACCACCCGCTGGCTAAAGACAAATTTCTGCACATCTATTCTATAACTGTCTTTCCTCAATTAATTTATGCACCCTCTCAGGTTCGTAATCTGACCAAGAGGCAGAATCCCATCAGCATTGAGCTTGCTCAACCCATTCAAGGCCTTATACACCTCAATCGTGACTTAGTTGACCATCACGAATAATTAATCCACAATTTTTGAAACAGTTACCTGCATTACCAATGCAAAACCTGCATTGGTAATGCAGGTTTTGGAATCTTCATTCCAGGCACTCATTGTCATATGAAGGGCATCTAGAACAGTTATCTGCTTTGCAATATTGGATGATGTTCCCAAACCTTCATCTATAGACTGGATAATTCTTTGCCTCTCACCCAATCTATAAAAGGTTTTAAAGGTTTTTTATTATTCGCCGGTCGAGAAGTTGAATCAGCGATGTGATATTCAAAGGTAGAAAAACTAATTCAATGTTTTTGAAAGTCAACTTTGGATGAGTTCAAAACAAATGCAATTTTTTTGTTTTTTTTATCCAATTGCAAATCCCATTTATGAAGATAATCTTCAAATAAAGAAACTGTCATCCAAGCATTGCCATTATTGGCATATTCAACAGGCAGCTATTTTACTCCTTTAAAACATCTAGGTGATTTACTCCTGCTCATAACTAACAGCTTCATCTTGATTGTTCCCATCACATTGCATGTTAAAAGAACTGTAATCCTTTCCTGCAGACTCAGAGGAATTTTTAAAAATCATGCAATGGTCTGTGGCAGCCCTGTAGTACAACCAGGTTTCATCTGTATTAAAAATGTCTTCAGGATTATAAGTGCTTAACACAGTTTGCCAAGAGATTTTCAACCAGGTGTCAGCTGCAGAACCATTGGAATCCTGTTTTTCTTCGTTAAGTTTTTGGTAAACAATATCGTGCCTCTCCTTCCATCTCATCAGCCATCCATCTGTTGCCTAAAACTCTGTAGTTTTTCAACAAAATCATTAGCTTTTTGATGAAGAATGCTACTATTGATTGGTGCATTAAATGAGCTGGCCCGTTGAACCAAACGAACAGAGCTTCATCTACTGTTTGGCATTTCCTTCACGCTTCCTTTTTCTGGTTTCACTAATCACACTAGTGCTTAATGTGGGACATGATTTTAATAATTTTGATAAAGATGACCGAGGCACTCCTAATTTTACTGCTGCTTTCCTTTGAGACATATTGCATAAGTTCTTAATTTATTGTACGTTTCTATAATTCATAACTTATCTTTTACCCTCAAATTCACTCTTTCTGTTCACTGAAATTTTTTTGGATAGTAAAATTTAAAACACAGTAAAAAAAGATAAGCATCAATCAATAACAAAGCACACACACAGAAATTGGAACTAATAAGACATGCAAGTGAGATGAAGTTTAGATATAGAAATGAAGAGCCGGTTTCAGTGAAGGGGAAACACATTTTACTATAATAATGTGAAAACACAGAATTCCAGCTATTGGTATTATCGCAAATGCAATAAGATCAAGTTTCTTCTTCTTTAATGCTGCCGGATGGCGTTTGCGACTTCAATTTGATATTGTTTTCTGTCTAGCGCTGCGTGTAGAATTTGTGCTGTTGTCATGTGAAGCCAGGTGTTGATATTATCTAGCCATGCCATTTTCGGTTTGCCTGGGCGTTTCTTGCCTTCGATCTTTCCCTCCAGGATGAGTGGTAGTAGGTGATATTTTTGTTGGTTCCTAGCGATGTGACCTAGGTATTTGCATTTCCTGCTGATGATGGTTTTGAGCAGGTCCCGTTCTGTGTGCATGTCCTGCAGGACCTGTACGTTGGTTATCTTGGCTGTCCACGGGATTTTCAGCATTCTTCGGTAGAGCCACATTTCGAAGGCCTGGAGCTTTTTTGTAGTGGCTGATGTTAGAGTCCAGGTTTCTACACCGTAGAGCAGTATTGGCCAGATGTAGCATTTCAATGTGCGTAATTTGAGCATGATGTTCAAGCTTCTGTCGGTGAGAAGATCAAGTTTACTATCTGTTTATTGCACTGACAGAAAAGCCCAATAAATTGGAAACTGCAAATTGTTTTTATTGTTTTATGGTTGTGACCTCCAGAAATGTGCTTTAGAAAAATATCACAGAGGCATTCACAATTGATTCTTATAACCGAAGATGCAATTCTAATAAACAATGCAAGTATAGTGCATTTTATTGAATTGAATTGGTTCTTCGAAATTTGATTCTATAAAGCGGCTGATTCTAATAACCAGTGTTCACTATACCTGGCACTTACTGTATATACAGCATATAGATACCAGTCACCTTGTTCAGATCAGAGGGAGAATTTTTTTTTTTGGCATACCAAAAAGAGGGAACAACATGTACCTTCAACACCTTCCATGAAAAGCAGATTAAATATACAAATAGTGTGAATGGTGAACCTTTTATGAGTGCAGGCCAGATGAGCCAGTGAAAGCAACAGGTCATATTTCCCAATGTAATATATAGGTATGTATCATCAGACAAGTGCAACTCCCAGTCTCTAGTGTCTGCCCAAGTAACAGTGCCTTAGTGAGATTTTCTATAAACTGCAGACATTCTCCAAACTCTTCATTAAACTGTGCTGATGTTTTTAGAAGCAGACACAAATAGGACAAGATGCCTTTGGCCCTTTCTTCTAATTAAATGTAATAGGTGACTGCTTTTAAGTAAGCTTAAACCTCATGATCCACTAAATGCTTCAGGCCATATTATCTCCAAAAATCAGACAAGGATTTGTCATACTCAATGAACAAGGCATTCACTTGGTCCTTGATTCTTCCAAAATAATATATGGAATAATTGTGAGTGCTTGACTATTGGGATTTGGCCAAAGCATCAGTACTAACAAAGCATTGCATTTCACCTCCAGCATCTGGAGGTAAATAGTACCTGGATCAAACTGCTCCAGTCAAACTAAGGACTCTAGGCTTCACTGGTGTTTAAAATATGTCTATTGGCACAGATTCTAAGCAGCCAGCACAAAATACTGAACTGATGGCAATGGGACAATAGCAACTCAGTAATTAAGGGATGAAATGCACAAACATCTCCTAAAAGTAGTGCTACAAATTAAAAACTGAAACTTGCACTCTTGATATCTAATAAATCAATCAACATAGTAGAGCACAAATATTTGGGGTTGCATTTGATGACAAGATTTTCTTCAGTAGGTATATTTCACACATTAGAACCTGAGTCAGAGTGTACTGACTCAGGTTCTAATGTGTGAATTTTACTGTTCACTTTGAACAGTAAATTTCAAATATGCATCCGTGTTTTGCATTGTATATTCTGGGATTCAAACCCCTACCATTAATTCTGATTGAAAATTATAAAGAAGTGGAATGTCATCTTGCTTCTTTCCATCCAGCATCAGAACTATTTTACTACCATTTAACATGCTTGAAACTACTGTGGAGCTTTTACAGTTACCAAAGATTATGTCGAATATCTTTCCCTTTCTTCCTTTATTGCCAGTGCAATTGCAGTTCACAATTTTTTTTTTATGTCGATTTATTAATAAATCACTGCCATACTAAATGCAATATTAATAAATCACTGCCATACTAAATGCAATATTTATTTATACCAACATAATGCACAGGTGAGGGAAACTGGTTTTCCCTAAAGTATTATCTTAAGGTAATGCAAAACATATGTGACATCTTAACTTTTTAGCATTAGCAGAGGCATATGATGCAAGAAAGCAAGCTTATACAGCAGCAGCCAAAAAAACAAAAAAAAAAAAAAAAAAAAAACCATTTCACTCGTCCATTCTCTCCAAAAGTTTGTCTACTTCTGCCTTGAATTTATTTAAGCTATCAGCTTCCACAGTGAAGTCTGTTCTAGCAATCAACTACCCTCTGGCTAAAGGAAAATTTCCTCACATATATTCTACAACTGCCCTATCTTAATTTGAGTTTATGCCCCTTCAGGTTTGTAATCTGAGCAAGAGGAAGAATCCCATCAGCATTGAGCCTGCTCAAACCATTCAAGGCCTTGTACACCTCAATCAGATCACCTTGCAGGTGCATAATCTCCAGATGCTGCAATTTGCAGAACTTAAGCCTTTCTTGGTAAGAGCATCCCCTTTGTTCCCCTCACCAGTCTTGTTGCCCTTCTCCATACTTGTTCTAGCAACTCTACATCCTTCCTAAAACAAGACTGTCAAACCTGTATGCAGTACTCAAGGTGTAGCTTGACCATTGCCTTATACAAGGGGATAACACCTCCTTATCCCTCCTGGCAAAATTCCTGTATATCATTGACAGGACCCCATGATCTGCTATGGCAGATCATGGGGTCTTGTCACTGCGCAGATATTTCACAATTAACCCCAGGTCTTTTTAATTCTCCACTACCCTTAGTGTAGTACCATACAGTTGGTACATTTCTCTGAGGTTACTGCTACCGACATGCAGTACTTTGCATTTGTTAATGTTAAACTTGAGTTGCCACTTCTGAGTTCATCTGCCCAACTTTTCTAGATCCTGTTGCAGTAGCATACTGTCATTAACAACCCTGATAACAACCTTTGTATCATCTGCAAACTTGGATATTAAGTCTGATTACCTTCATCAATATTATTCATAAATATACAAAACAACAATGGGCCCAACACCAAATGCTTGGGGACTCCACTAATAACATTAGTCCACAAAGAGCATTGCTCATTGATTACCACTCTGTCTTTTTCCACTCAACCATCCTTTTATCCATTGTAGCAACTTGCCCTTAATGCTATACTGCGCCAATTTGTATAATAGTCTTCCATGTGCAACAGTATCAAAAGCTTTCCTGAAATCCAAGTATATGATATCAAAATTATTTTTTGCATCCAAAAACCCATGCTGTGTCTAAATTATTACTGCAGTCTTTTCTAGATGATCCTGCAAGGCATCTTTAACCGATGACTTCATTATTTTCCCCGGAACATAAATTGTAATTACTCGTGTCACCCTTTGATCCCATTTATGAATTGTAGATACATTTGCACATCTCCAGTCTGTGGGGACCTCCCCTGAATCCAAGGATGCTCTCATAATTATGATTAAGGGTTTGCTTACTTCCTTTGCCACTTCCTTTAATATAACTGGATAGATCCCATCCACCCCAGGTGCTTTTCTTATGTTTAACTTAAATTTCTCCTCCACTTTGCTTTCAGTTATTACAGAATCATTTAGCTCCCTCTTAAAGTTTAATAAGCTTTTGTTCTTCACTTCCCTACAGAATTCCTCGTGGGTGAATATAGATGCAAAATACTCCTTCAGTCTGTCAGCTATCTGAGCAGGATTATCAACAGTCAAACCATCGATATCAAGTGGACTAATCTGATTCATCCCCTTTCTTTAAAGTTTATATAAGTAAAGAAGTCGTTGCTGTTTTTCTTTGCTTCCTTTGCCAAGGATTTTTTGTATTCTGTCTTTGCTTGCCTAACTTCCTTTGTGACTTGATTATGGACTAGCTTATATACCATAGACTTCTGTGTCGTCTGATAATTTATATGCATTCCATGCATTTTTCTTCTCTTCCTCGAGTCTCGTTAGTGCCCATTTGGGCCTAAACCTTGAACAGTATTTCTTAGTTAATATGAAAAGCCTAGTAGCTTCCAAGATTAAGTAACTTGCCATCTTTTTCCTCTTTTTTTTTTTTTTTTTTTTTTTTGTGGGAGGGTACTTTTTTCTCTTTCTTACTTTTCAATGGTCATGAAATTTATGAACATCACCTTAATTTTGTTATAATTTGGTAATTCACAAATTGTTCCATTTCCAACCCCCACTGCACTTCAAGCATTGCTTACTACTGTATTTGAATTTTATGCTCTAATACTAGATTTAAAATTACCAAATCACAAGGCTATCTATCAGTACAGTACCTCTGAATCATTATTTGCTACTTTATTCTTATCTAGATAAAAATTATATAGAGCACTAAATTTCAGAAGCCCTGCTACTAAGTTTTATGATAGGATTTTGGACCTGCTTTAAAAAAAATAATTACTAAAATACTTTTCTGCATGTGTTTATCAGAATTATTAACTTTCATATTAAGTTTGGCCAATTTAATTCTGATTTTAAAAAAATGTTGAAATTATTAACTAATAACCTAAGTCATCACTTTCTGTTATCAGTTTTTATCTTTCTGCATTATGCACTAATACATTCATGGCTTGAGTTATCTAGAATAAGTTAACTGGCCACATTTTAACTGATTTCAGGTGCAACTCCTGTATATATTGTATTATAACTGAATTAAAGTAATCAACAAAAAATAAAATGTTTCCTAACAAAATTTTTAAAATTAGTATATGAATTACTAAAGTAATGATAAATAGTTTCTTTTCATGATGTTGTATTATGCAAAACATAATTTCACTGATGTCACAGATGCATTCTAATTTTATCCTACATTTTTTTGTACTTTAAGATTTTCCAATACAAATTAAATTTGTATTGGAAAATTTTGCACAATTTGTTTTATGCTAGCTATAGATAAATATCTTAAATTAATTCCACATGAAAAAAGGATCTAAAATTCCTTTCAAAATTGTTTCAAATAACCATCAAGTTCTGTAGGTCGTCTTAATCATCCCTTTGCCTTTGATTATTATTATAGAACGTCGTTTTCTTTTGAAAATAAGGATTATTTCCAATTACAGTAATTATTAAAAAATATAGTGCCATCATTCTGCAACTTTATCTTTGATAACCAAGTTTCGAGAAATGGATAATGTGTCAGAAGTTATTGAGTATCATGGGATTGAAGGCAATTAAAAAGTTATATGAATAGTTGTTTTTCTTAGGTTAACCAAATTTTTATTGCCTTGGCTATTTTGTTGTACAGTATATCAGGTGGCAAAGATAAGACAAGATAATAATAATAAATAGAAAAAATGTACAGATATGACAATAAATAGAACAATCTTTAAAGATAAGACAAACCGAAATATGGGAAGGGATGTAAATGCGTTATGGATACACCTTTTTAGCAACAGAATATAATTTATAATGAAAAATTAATTTTTTGTTTTGTAGATCTGCTTTTATTTTATTATTATTTTTTTACTCAGAATTTAAAATCCATGTATATAAACAGAAACAACTGACCTTTAGAGGGTAAGATAGATTACTTGTTTCTCTCTCTCTCTCTCTCTCTGTTTGACTATAAGCAGAGGGGTCAGCACCCTCTTATGATGTCATCTCCCTTCCTTTACTTGCTTGGACATTCCGACCACTGAGAGGAATTGTGCATGGGACCATTATAGGTTCTAGAACATGATGCTCTTCATTAAGGTAATTATTGCGCAGCAGTTAATGTATAGTGTAAATGATACACTACATTAATACAGCGGATAGACGGATGCATTTTCAGCAAGAATGTGTAGTTATTTTATTTTGTGATAGGTATAGTAAATGCAGATGCTCAGGACACAACATATCCCAGAGATGAGGTTGCTGTGGTGTTTAAAATATTTTAGCATTTTGAAATTTGCTCCTTGTCTGACAACTGCTAACCTTCTAACCATTACAGTGCCAATTGATTGTCAGCAGTACTCTTATGGGCGCCTCCGTAGCCAGGTGGGCAGGAGCAGCAAGGGTATCAAAGAAAGCAAGGGTAGGAGCTTATGCAGCATCAGTCAAAAAAAAAAAAATCACACCATTCCCTCCAAATGGCTATCCAGTTCTTCCTTAAATTTATTTAACCTATCAACTTCCACAACGACAGATGGAAGTTTGTTCCAGCAATTAACCACCCGCTGGCTAAAGGCAAATTTCCGCACATCTATTCTACATCTGTCCTTTCTTAATTTGAATTTATGCCCCCTTAGGTTCGTAATCTGAACAAGTGGAAGAATCCCGTCAGAATTCAGCGTGCTCAACCCATTCAAGGCCTTGTACACCTCAATCAGACCACTGCGCAGGTGCCTAGTCTCCAGCCACTGCAATTTGCAGAACTTAAGGCTCTCTTGGTAAGAGAATCCCTTCATTCCCCTCACCAATCTTGTTGTCCGTACACGCTCAAGCAAATCTACATCCTTCCTAAAATGAGGCCTCCACACCTGTATGCAGTACTCAAGGCGTGGCCTGACCATTGCCTTATACAGAGGGACAATCACCTCCTTTTCCCTGCTAGCAAAATTCCTATATAACATTGACAAAACCCCATGACCTGCCCTGGCACCCTGTCTGCATTGCTCAGAAAACTTCATATCTGACTGCACAATTACTCCCAGGTCTTTTCCATTTTCTACCACCTTAAGTGTAGTACCACACAGTTGGTACGTTTCTCTGGGGTTACTTCTACCCATATGCAGTACTTTGCATTTGTCAAGGTTAAACTTCGGTTGCCACTTCTTAGCCCATCTGCCCAAATTATCTAGATCCTGTTGCAGTAGCACACTGCCATTACTGTCATTAACAACCCTGCCAACCTTTGTATCATCTGCAAACTTCAACATTACGCCTGATATACCTGCATCAATATCATTGATAAATATACAAAACAACAGAGGACCCAACACCGAACCCTGTGGGACTCCACTAATAACATTAGTCCACGAAGAGCAGCACCCATTGATTACCACCCTCTGTCTTCTCCCACTCAACCATACTTTTATCCATTGTAGCAACTTACCCTTAATACCATTCTGCTCCAATTTGTACAATAGTTTTCAATGCACAACAGTGTCAATAGCTTTCCTGAAATCCAAATATATGATATCAAAATTATTTTTTGCATTCAGTTCCTTTGTAATCACATCATAATATCCTATCAAATTTGTCAGACAAGACTTTCCCTTAACAAACCCATGCTGTGTCTGAATTATTGCTGCAGTCTTGTCTAGATGATCCTGCAATGCATCTTTAACCAGCGACTCCATTATTTTACCCGGAACAGAAGTTAAACTAACTGGTCTGTAATTATTCGTGTCACCCTTCGATCCCCCTTTGTGAATTGGGGATACATTTGCACATCTCCAGTCCGTGGGAACCTCCCCTGTGTCCAAGGATGCTCTCATAATTATGGCAAAGGGTTTGCTTAGTTGCTTTGCCGCCTCCTTTAATATAACTGGATAGATCCCATCGACCCCAGGTGCTTTTCTTACGTTTAACTTCAACAATTTCTCTTCCACTTTGCTCTCAGTTATTACAAAATCATTGAGCACCCTGCTACAATTAGCATTAGTAGAGGCATATGATGCAAGAAAGCAAGCTTATGCAGCATCAGCCAAAAAAAAAAAAAAAAAAAAAATTTCCACTTCACTCCTCCGTTCATTAGAAATACCTATCCAGCTGAGCCTTAAATTTATTTAGGCTATCAACTTCCACAACAAGGGATGGAAGTCTGTTCCACTAATCAACTACCCGCTGGCTAAAGGCAAATTTCTGAACATCCATCCTACATCTGTCTTTCCTCAATTTGAATTTATGCCCTTTCAGGTGATTATTCTGAGCAAGAGGAAAAATCCCATCAGCATTGAGCATGCTCAAACCATTCAAGGCTTTATACACCTCTATCAGATCACCTCGCTGGTGCCTAGTCTCCAGACACTGTAATTTGCAAACCTTTCTTTGTAAGAGCAACCCTTTGTTCCATTCACTAATCTTGTTGCCCTTCTCTGTACTCATTCTAGCAGCTCTACATTCTTAAAATGAGGCCTCCAGACCTGTATACAGTACTCAAGGTGTGGCCTGACCATTGCCTTATTCAAGAGGATAATCAAGAGATAATCACCTCTATATCCCTGCTAGAAAAATTCCTGTACGTTATTGACAAGACAGCATTAGCTACTCTTGCAGCCTGTCTGCACTGCTCAGAGAACTTCATATCTGCCTGCACAATTACCCCCAGGTCCTTTTCACTCTCTTCCACTGTCAGTGTAGTACCACAGAGTTGATAACTTTGCTCTGGGGTTGCTGTGTCAATATTAAACTTCATTTGCCACCTCTCAGCCCATCTGCTCAACCTTTCCAGATCCTGTTGCAGCAGCATAGCGTCAGTAGTGTCCTTAACAACCCTGCCAACCTTTGTATCATATGCAAACTTGGACATTCAGCTTGATATACCATCATCAATATTATTTATAAATACAGAAAACAATAATGGACCCAACACTGAACCCTGAAGGACTCCACTAATAACATTAGTTCACGATGAGCAGTGTCCATTGATTACCACTCTGTCTTCTCCCCCTCAACTACCCCTTTATTCATAGCAGCAATTTGCCTCCAATGCCATACTGCTCAAATTTGTGCAGCAGTCTTCCATGTGCAACAGTATCAAAAGCTTTTCTAAGATCCAAGTATGTAATATCAAAGTTATTCCCTGCATCCAGTTCTTTTGTTACTGCATCATTGTATCCAATCAAATTGGTCAGGCAAGACTTCCCCTTAACAAAACTATGCTTTGTCCGAACTATAACTGAAGTCTTGTCTAGATTATCCTGCAGTGCTTCTTTAACCAGTGCATCCATTAATTTTCCTGGAACAGAAGTTAAACTCACAGGTTTATAATTACTTGTGTCAGCCTTTGATCCTCCTTTGTGAATTGGGGTCACATTTGCACATCTCCAGTCTATGGGTGCCTCCCCTGAGTCCAAGGAAGCTCTCATAATTATGGCTAATAGTTTGCTTACTTCCTTTGCTGACTCCTTTAATATAACTGGATAGATCCCATCCACCCCAGGTGCCTTTCTTGTGTTTATCTTCAACAATTTCTGCTCCACTTTACTCTCAGTTATTACAAGATTATCTAGCTTACTGCCAGAATTGAATACACTTCTGGCATTCCCCTCGCTGAATAACTCCTTATGTGTGAATGTCGATGCAAAATATTCATTTAGTTTGTTAGTTACCTGAGCAGGATCATCAACAGTAGAACCATTGATATCAAGTGGACCAATCTGATTCATCCCCTTCCTTCTAGAGTTTACATAAGTAAAGAACTCTTTGCTGTTTTTCTTTGCATCCCTTGCCAAAGATTTCTCGTAATCTGCCTTCGCTTGCCTAACCTCCTTTGTAACTTGGTTACAGATCAACTTATATCTATCATAGGCTTCTGTGTCACGTGTTAATTTATATGTATCCCATGCATTTTTCTTCTCTGCCATATGTCTCGTTAGTTCATCTGATATTCATTTAGGCCTAAACTTTGAACAATATTTCTTAGTTGGTATGTAAAGCCTAGTAGCTTCCAAGATAAGTTCTTTGAATGCTTCCCATTTTGAATTTGCTGTTGGTAGCATCATCAGTTGGTCCCACTGTATAGAATTTAAATACTGACTCAGACCATCGTAGTCGCCTTTACGAAAGCAATAACCCTTCCCTTTACCCCTGATGGTAGTTATCTCTTTGAGTAAATCCCACTTCAGCACACTGTGATCACTGCCACCTAGTGGTTCCTTTATCTGCAGATTCTTAATGCATGAAGAATCACTACTGATAATCAAATCAAGAGTATTACTCCCTCTAGTTGCCTCTCGAACATGCTGATGTAGAAAACAATCATCCAATAAATACACAAAAGCCTTGCTAGTGTGTGAGTGACCAACCCACAAATTCCAGTCAATATCTGGGAAATTAAAATCCCCCATTATAAGACTGATTTACTGGCCCACTCTATTACCCTGTACAGTTTATTATACTCATCAGAGTCATTAGGCCTATAGCACACTCCTACTCTCAATTTTGATCTCCCAATGCTTATGTCACACCAAACTGACTCGACACTGCACTGTCCAGCGATGTCGACTAGTTTCACTTTCTTGGATTTTATGTTTCTTAACTAATAGCATAACCTCCATGCACAAGCACATGGTGGGTGACCACCCAGGTGTGAACCAACGTAAGCAAGGGTCAAGGTGTGGCGTCCACACCACATGGAGGAATGCCTCCCCTCTATGTTACCAGTCAGTACTAGGTGGTAGATGACTCTCATCAACCGGTGCAATACCACCACTTTGCTTATTGGAGGCTTGAAGTGGTGGAACCCATGTTTAGTCTCTAGAGCTAAGTTCTGGTCAACCCTTCCCTATCTCTTCCATCATGCAGTATAATTGATGACTTTTGAGGTTATGATGAACATTGTGGCGAGATTCAATATTCCTTACATTTCGAGGGTACAGCTCTAAAACGGTGTTCGCAGGCCGGCCGCTAGTTAGTACACCGGACCGAACCTATTGGTAATTCTCGAGGAGGATTCCTGATCAGCTTGTGTATAATCTTGCTACCTCTACTCCGCCAGATAGTGACTGGAGGGAGTCTGATTAGTGTGTATGTTGGGAGCATTGTCGAGGCCATGTTATGTCAAGGATCTGGGTATATTTTTACCATGTGTACGCCATATCCAAAAATTTCATTACTTCATACAGCATGTCCCACCCACTTTTTCTTACTATTGAATACACCATGAATTGTCAAACTAATAGAACAAGCTTATCTGCGAAAAGATCTAAACCTCCCAAGCACTTCCTAATTCATTTCACAAATATACGTGGTCTCAATTCTAATATCAACGATGTCCACTTGCAGTTTGCCAAACCCCATGTACTTTTTCTGGCAGAATCTCAGTTATTGGCTAATTCAACTACTGCTCATCTCAGATGTCCAGATTATTCTCTGTATGATTCCTTTCGCCTCAAAGGTGGTACTTGTGCATATGTCCGTTCTGATATTCCCTGTCAGAGACTTGGCAATTTGGAATCTTCTCTCTTTGATCTTCTCTGGCTTAAAATCTCTCTACCTCATTGTCTTAAATTCATCTGTTGTCTCTACCGTTCTCCCAACTCCACTAATCACTTGGAGCTCATTGACTTCCTCTCTTTGCAACTTGACTTTCTCCAGTCCAACTTTCCTAACAGTGAGGTAATTTTCCTGTGTGATTTTAATGTTCACAACTCCAGCTGGCTTCCGTTTTCTAGTCACACCGACCCAGCTGGTCAAGATGCTGAGGCTTTTGCAATTACTAATGACCATGCACAGATTGTTCATTTACCTACAAAAATACCGGACAATCCTAATCATACAGCCAATACACTTGATCTTTTTCTCACAAACAACCCTTCTAAGTACACGGTCGAAGTGAGAGGTCCTTTAGGCACTTCTGATAACAATTTGGTGATTGTCGCTTCTCCAATGGAACCTTTATCTCATGGCTATTCACAACCTCGTGTTGTTTGGCATTACAAGAATGCAAAATGGGATGACTTGTGAGACTTTTCTTCCTTTCCTTGGTTGGATTACTGTTTCAAAACTTCTGATGTCAACGTTTGCTCAGATCGTGTCAGTGAAATTATTCTTGCAGGAATGGAATCTTTTCGCTCTGTCATCAACCTTTGCCCCTGGGAGACATACCCTGGTCCTGTTTCACCTAACTTTTTACAAAGTATGTTCCCCGTTTCCCTGACAATAGAGTCACCAGCACCTGTGGGTCCAGCACATTCTGCCTTGGGGGTTGCCGCTGTGTTGCGTGATGACCAAGTGCAATTTGATAACCTTCTGCCATTTTCAAACCTTAATAACTCCTCATGTGTGAATGTAGATGCAAAATACTGATTCAGTTTGTTTGCTATCTGAGCAGGATCATCAACAGTTGAACCATCGATATCAAGTGGACCAATCAGATTCATCCCCTTCCTTTTAGAGTTTATATAAGTAAAGAAATCCTTGCTGTTTTTCTTAGCATCTTTTGCCAAAGATTTCTTGTAATCTGCCTTCGCCTGCCTAACCTTCTTTGTGATCTGATTACAGACTAGCTTATATCTGCCATAGGCTTCTGAGTTGCTTGATAATTTATATGTATCCCATACATTTTTCTTCTCTGTCACGAGTCTCATTAGTTCATTTGATAACCATTTAGGATTGGGATGGTTCAGAATTCAAGCAGGTCATAATAGGTTGTTATTATATTATAAAAGAATTTTACTACAGTGTAACTTCAGTGAAATGACTGATGTTTTTGCTGTTGGTTCATCAACTGTATAGTATATTTTAGAAGGAAAAATGATTATTTTACTGTACAACATAGTATATGCCTTCATACACTGTAAGTTACTGTTATCTTTATGAAAGATACACTTGTATAGTACTGTATACAGTAATTTCAGTATATTATCTCAATTTTTTTATTATTTTTTTTTTTCATGATTATGATATGACCACCTGAAATTCAGAGAAGTCCAAGATCTAGCAATGCATTTAGGAGTTCTGTTGTATTTTAAATATTAGGTTGTTACCTGATCTGAAATTCAAATAGATTTTATTTTTTATAAATATATCTAAAATAATTTTGCATGTTAATTCATCTGGAATCTGTATAGTCAGCAAAACTCAAGACTACAGATATTAGACCTTTATTGATCCTGAATTTTTCACTTTTTCCATTTGCATTTCCCCATTGGCTCATGGTCCTGTTGTAGTTTTATTGTGCACCATAAGATGATACACCACTGGTTGTGGTTAATGTTTACACCTTCTCTCCTCCCCTCTCCCTTTCTTTTGAGGAGTGGTCTGTCTTATTTCAATTGTTTTGTTGTATGGCTAATGACAAACTCGTTGACAAGAAACTAAGGTTCTTTAACAGGGTTTTTGCAGGTGTAATTTTTAATGATATATCATTGTGTTGTGTTGTATTGTATTATCAGAAATATGAAGCATTGTTGCATAACCAAAAGGTCAGTTGTAAGACTAATAAACATATTAAATGAACTAATTTCTTGGGTTTATGATGCTTTTGACATGATTAAAAGTAATGTTGATTTGCATCTGTTTTGGAGCATATTAGATATCTTAAATCATAGAAATTTTTCATATTTCATTTATTAATGCATGTCCTGTTAGCAAACTATAAATTTTGCATTTTTCTTTACAGAAATAGGTATCAAGGTATAGAATATGCCACAAGAATCATTTGATGCATATGTTGGACAGTTGCTTTCAAAAGTAAGTAGGCAGCCTGTTTGTAGCCCTTCTAATGAATAAATTACTTTTTGCTTGTAAATTTATTTGTGAATTGAATAGCCTGCTGAACTGTTTTTCTGTCTCTGATAAGTAATCCTTCATTGTCACCAGAAGTGGATATACGATATCCCATCGATCACATTCACTCCTTTTGCATCATACAGAATTTCTCAAACACTTAAAAATTTCTACATAATAAGCCTGATTGACTTCAATCTTGAGATTAATTCTGTGTTATCAGTAATGCCACTGATATCAAATTAAAAAATGAATATTATCATCACTTGTGATTTGCAATGACTGAAGAAATTAGTGCAGAAACTGTTAGAATTTGTAAAAGAAGCCTATTAGAAATTCTTTCAGATGCTGCAGAAGCATTTGGAACCTCTGTAATCAATGATGAGGAGACTACTTCAGCGTGGTCCATCTGAATAGTCAGTAAGCTTCATCATTTACCAAATATTATGAGGGGCATTTGAAAAGTTCATGGCTTGAGTACGAAAGGGTAGTGGTACAGCATTAAAAATTTCTGTACTTAATGTATAACACTTCAAATAGTAACCCACCAAGTTTCAGTAACGTACTTTTTTAAATTACAGTTCCTGAAGTTTAACACAGTTGTGTGAATGAGGAAAAATGGACAAAATCAGTCCCCATGCAGTCACCCAATATTTGTGAAAAAGGGGACTAACATCAAAGACAGTTCACAAGGATATGGTTATAACATTTGGAGAGGATTTCCCCTTCCTATTCCATGGTTAAGAAGTGGGTAACAGAATTTAAATAAAGAATGTAGAGCCTATAAGATGACTGTGGAAGATCTGCAACATCCATCGCTCCAGAAGTTGTTGACATTGTGTATGATCTGGTGATGAGTGACAGTTTGGTACACTGCCAGCATCTGTTGTTGTTGTTGCAGCAAAAAAGGTGTCAGCATGACGGGTCCCAAAGTTGTTGACAGCAGGTCACAAGCAAGAGTCAAGTGAAGTGAACATTTGCATCATTTTCAACAGATCCAGTGCAAGGTTTGTGACTGTGGATGAGATGTGGTCCATCACTTTCAGCCAGAGACAAAAGGAGCAGTCCGAACAGTGGAAACTCAGTTCTTCTCCCTCTACAATGAAAGCTAGGCCAATTCCTTTTGCTCAAGATGATTACGTCAGTTCTTTGGGATGCTGATGTATTGACATGTCTCCATAAGTGGAAGCACATGTCAAGATATCTCTGCAGTGATCACTCTTCAGCTTTCACAAAACAATTTTAATGGCTTGTTTCACAGAATGGCTGAATAACTCAGTTTGTCTTTGGTGAGGAATAAGTCATCCCCCCCCAGAAATTCTTCTGGGTTTTCATCCAGTAAAATGGGTAAACTAACCATGGTATGCACTCAGCTTGCAGTCATAGCATACTAATGCTTTTTATATTCATGCTAAAGCTTGAGTCCTTGAGACTGTCACCAACATTCTCTCAGGTATGTCAAGCTGGGCTTTGCTACCTAGGAGTCTAAAATGCTGATTCAGGTGACATGCAAGTCAAGTGGAATGAATTTTGGCAAAGTCAGTTTGTTCTGTTACAACCAAATCCTCTGCTTGTACTTTCACAATGACGAGACTATTAGTAAATCTGGTTATAACTCCCCTGCATGTGCAAGTCCTGAAATACAGCACCTAATATACTGGTGACCATCCAAGTGTGAATCAATGTAAGCAGGAGTAAAAGTTGGGGGGGCATCCTCACCACATTACATAGGGGCAGCACACAATGCTGCCCATAGGGGCAGCACACAATGCTGCCCATGTGTTACCAGGCAATACTAGGTGATAGATAACTCTCACCAACTGGTGCAATACCACCACTTGACTTATTGGAGGCTTGAAGTGGTGGAATCCATATTTAGTCTCTAAAGCAAAGCCTCCAGAAACCCCCCTCTCATCTCTTCCATCACACAGTCTGATTGATATCTTTTGAGGTTGTGATGGACCTCATGGCAAGATCTAATGTTCCTTACATTTCCAGGGTGCAGCTTTAAAATGGTGTTTGTAGGCCGGCTGCTAGATCCACTGGACCAAACCAGTTGGTAACTGTCTAGGTGGCTTCTGGATCAGCTAGTGTATAATCTCGCTGCCTGTACCCTGCCAGATAGTGACTGGAGGGGGTCTGAGTAGTGTGTATATGGGGGGGGGGCATTGTTGAGGCCACATTGTCAATGAGCTGGGTATATTCTTGCCTTGAGTACATATCCAAAAATTTCACTATTCACACAACATACCCTCCTCACCTTTTCTTACTATTGAATACTTCATGAATTGTTAAACTAATAGAACAAACTTATCTGTGAAAAGATCTAAACCTCCCAAACACTTTGTTGTTTATATCACAAATATATGGTCTCAGTTCCAATCTCAGTGATGTCCATATGCACTTACAGCCTGCCAAGCCCCACATATTTCTTCTGAGAGAATGCAAATTATTGGTTGATTCAACCACTGCTCATCTCAGTTGCCCTAATTATTTGCTATATGACTCCTTTCACTTCAAAGGTGTTACTTGTACATATGTCCGCTATGATATTCCCTGTCTGAGACTTAGTAGTTTGGAATCTCCTCTGGCTTAAAATCTCTCTACCACATTTTGTCATCTTCATCTGTTGTCCCCATTGTTCTTCCAACTCCACTAATCACTTGGAACTTTTTGACTTCTTTTCTTTGAAACTTGACTAAGGTAATTTTCCTTCATGATTTTAATGTTTACAACTCCAGCTGGTTTCTGTTTTGTAATCACATGATTACAAAACAAAATCTCAACTTGTCAAAATGCTGAGGCTTTTGCAATTACTAATGACCTCACACAGTTTGTTTACCTACCACAATACCAGACAATCCTAACCACATAGCCAACATTTTGGATCTTTTTCTCACAAACAACCCTTCCAAGTATATGGTCGAGGTGAGTGGTCCTGTAGGCACCTCAGATCACAACTTAGTGATGGTCTCTTCTGCAATGGAGCCTTTCTCAACCTGGTTGCTTGTCATTCTAAGAATGCAAAGTAGGATGATCTGCACAATTTCTTTTCCTTGGTCAGATTACTGTTTCAAATCATCCTATGTTAACATTTGCTGAAATTGTGTCAGTGAAATTATTCTTGTAGGGATTAAATCACTCACTCCACCTTAAAATCTCATACTTTATCTAACCTTTGTGTTCCAATAAATGTGCTAAGGCTGTTCAAGATAAGAATGTTGCATATCACAATTGGCTTGTATCCAAATATCCAGGTTCATTTTCAGCCTACATGAAAGCTTGCAACAAAGCAATTATTAATCAGTCCAAACTAATTTTTGAAATCTTACTTCTAGTTGAGCATTCTGGTCTCTTGCCAAAGCTATTGGCTGCAACCTTTGCCCCTCTGTATTTCCTCTGTAAAAACCAGCAGTACTAGTGTTTTCCCTTCTGCTTGGAAATTTGCTCATGTCTAACCAGTTCCTGAAATGTGTCATCTGTATCATCTTTTTTATGCTACCTTATTCCACTGGTGCTTTTCCTTCTGCTTGGAAATTTGCTCATATCCAAAAAGTTCCTAAAAAGGGGGAAAAATTCCTCCCATCCAATTATCATCTCATTGCACTTCTACTCTTTCTGAAGTAATGGAGAAATCTGTTAACTGCCAATCCTAAACTATCTAGAAACCTTCCATCTGATCAGTGATTGCCAGTATGGATTCTGTCAGTGTTGATTGACTGGCTACCCATCTTTGGACAAATTCAATGGAAAGGTTTGGTGAAACTCAAGCAGTTGCTCTTGACATTTCAAATGCTTTTGATTGTGTTTGGCATAAAGGTCTTGTAAATAAGCTGCTATCTTATGGTTTGCCAACTGATTTTTGTAATTGAGTATCCAGCTTTCTCTCTGACTACTGTGGATGATGGTAGATGACTCTGTCTTCTGACTTCTTCACTAATGCAGGTGTTCCCCACAGTTCAGTTCTTTCTCCCACTCTTTTCCTCTTGTATATTAATGACCTTCCATTAACCAGAAATCCTATCCATAGTTTTGCTGATGATAGCACATTGTATTCCATCTTCCAGTTTGGGAAACCTTGCCCTTTACAAACAGCTTTGATTTCTTGAATGTTCACTAGCAATTCCCTAAATGCTGATCTCAGCAATTCTCTATTGGGACAAAGATAGCTTAGTTGATTTCAATCCTTCTAAAACTGAATTTGAAGTGCTGGTTAAGACATCCAAGGTGGATATTGTTGGGATATCAGAGACATGGTGCCACTCAGATATAAGGGATGCAGAATTGGAATTTGGGGAGTACAATGTGTACAGAAAGGATAGAAAGGGAGGAGGGGTTATGCTGTTATATAAGAAACACAAAATCTTAGGATGTGCATCCAATTGACATAGATGGGCAGTGCAATGTTGAGTCAGTTTGGTGTGACATAAGTACTGGGAAAGCAAAGATGAGAGTAGGAGTTTGTTATAGGCCTAATGACTGATGAGTACAATGAACAATTATACAGAGAAATAGTTGGCCAATAAATCAGTGTCTTATAATGGGGGATTTTAACTTCGCAGATATAGACTGGAACTTGTGGGTTGGTCACTCGCACATTAGCAAGGCTTTTGTGGATTTATTGGATGATTGTTTTCTACGGCAGCATGTTAGAGAGGCAACCAGAGGGAGTAATACTCTTAACCCCTGGCAGGATGCTGTGAAGAGTATTGTAGAGTCGTGGTACCTGCATGTACCGATGAACTTTGCAATAAAGATCTTATTTATTTATCTGATTATCAGCAGTGATTATTCATGCATTAAGAATTTACAGATAAAGGAACCACTAGGTGGCAGTGATCACAATGTACTGATGTGGGATTTACTTAAAGATGTAACTACCATCAGTGGTAAAGGGAAGGGTTTTTGCTTTCGTAAAGGTGACTACAGTGGTCTCAGAGATTTTTTAGGTTCTGTACAGTAGAACCAACTGATGATGTTACCAATAGCAAATTCTAAATGGGAACCCTTCAAGGAAGTAATTTTGAAAGCTATTAGGCTTTTTGTTCCAACTAAGAAATACTGCTTTAGATTTAGGCCCAAATGGATGTCAGATGAACTAATGAGACTCGTGGCAGAGAAGAATAATGCATGGGATGCACATAAATTGTCAGGCGACACAGAAGCTTATGGTAAATAAAAGGTAGTCTAATCAAGTCACAAATAAGGTTAGGCTAGTGAAGTCAGATTATGAAAAATCTTTGGCAGAGGATGCAAAGAAAAACATCAAAGACTTCTTTACTTATATAAACTCTAAAAGGAAGGGGATGAATCAGATTGGTCCACTTGATATCAATGGTTTGACTGTAGATGACCATTCTCAGATAGCTCCCGAACTAAATGAGTATTTTGTATCTACATTCACACATAAGGAGTTATTCAAGGAGGAGAGGGCCAGATGTTTATCAAACTCTAACAGAGAGTTAATGGTTTTGTAAAAACTGAGAGCAAAGTGGAGGGGAAATTGTTGAAGTTAAACATAAGAAAGGCACCTGGAGTAGATGGAATCTATCTAGTTATATTAAAGGACGTGGCAAAGGAAGTAAGCAAACCCTTAGCCATAATTTTGAGGCATCCTTGGACTCAGGGGAAGTCCCCACGGACTGGAGATGTGCAAATGTATCTCCAATTCACAAAGGGGGATCAAAGGGTGACACGAGTAATTGCAGACCTGTTAGTTTGACTTCTGTTCCAGGGAAAATAATGGAGTCACTGGTTAAAGAAGCATTGCAAGATCATCTAGACAAGACAGCAGTAATAATTCAGACACAGCATGGGTTTGTCAAGGGGAAGTCTTGTTTGACCAGTTTGATTGGATACTATGATATGGTCACAAAGGAATTGGATGCAAAAAATAATAATTTTGATATCATATACTTTGATTTCAGGAAATCTTTTGATACTGATACACATGGAAGACTACTGTACAAATTGGAGTAGTATGACATTAAGGGCAAGTTGCTACAATGGATAAAAAGATGGTTGATTGGGAGAAGACAGAGTGGTAATCAATAGGTACTGCTCTACGTGGACTAATGTTATTAGTGGTGTCTCTCAGGGTTCGATGTTGGGCCCATTGTTTTGTATATTTATCAATGATATTGATGAAGGTATATCAAGCTTAATGTCAGAGTTTGAGGATGGTACAAAGGTTGGCAAGGTTGTTAATAATAGTAATGACAGTATGCTGCTGCAACAGGATCTAGATGATTTGGGCAGATGGGCTAAGAAGTGGCAACTGAAGTTTAACATTGACAAATGCAAAGTACTGCATATGGGTAGCAGTAACCCCAGAGAAATGTACCAACTATGTGGTATTACACACTCAGGGTAGTGGAGAATGAAAGAGACCTGGGGGTAATTGCGCAGTCAGATATGAAGTTTTCTGAGCAGTGTAGGCAGGCTGCCAGAGTAGGTCATGGGATCTTGTCAATGATACACAGGAATTTTGCGAGCAGGGATGTAGGAAGGATGTAGAGTTGCTAGAACGAGTTCAGAGAATTGTAACAAGACTAGTGAAGGGAACAAAGGGGTGCTCTTATGAAAATATTCTTTAAGTTCTGCAAATTGCCTTCTAGAGACTAGGCACCTGCGAAGCAATCTGATTGAGGTGTATAAGGCCTTGAATGGATTGAGCAGGCTCAATGCTGATGGGATTCTTCCTCTTGCTCAGATTACAAACCTGAGGGGACATAGATTCAAACTGAGGAAAGGCAGTTGTAGAATAGATGTGCGGAAGTTTGCCTTTAGCCATCGGGTAGTTGATTGCTGGAACAAACTTCCATCTGTTGTTGTGGAAGTTGATAGTTGAAATAAATTCAAGGCAGAACTATACAAACATTTGAAATGAATGAATCAGTGAAATGGGAAGTTTTTTTTTTTTGGCTGATGCTGTATAAGCTTGCTTTCTTGCATCATGCACCTCTACTAATGCTAACTCAGTCCTTTCTTATCTCATAAAAAGAATTCTTCTGATCCTGCACTTATCTTTGATGACTCTCAGATTTCTAGACAAGATGACATATCTCTATTAGGGATTACATGTACTTCTAATCTCTTTTGACATAAGCACATCACAAACATTGTTTCCACAGTATCTAAAAAAAACTGTGATTTCTCCTTTGCTCATTGCATTACTTTTCTTCCTGATAGCTGTTCAATCTATACAAATTGTAAATCTGCCCTACCATGGAATATTGTTCCCACGTCTAGGGCAGTGCCCCAAAACCTCTCTCAGGCTTCTAGATTCCATTCAGAGGCGGGCAGTTAGGTTAATTAACGACTTATCTAGAGATAAGTTTAACAGAGTCTGTCACTCTGTCTCACTGACTTTCTGTTTCTCTGGATGCCTTTTCTATAGATACTTCCATAGGCACTGTTTTTCTCACTTCGCTTCTGGAATAACCATTTTCTGGAATAACCTCCCTTTATAAAAATTTCCGGAAAATTACAATCAACAGAAATTCAAGTCCAATGTCAACAAATATCTTCTTCCACCTTCTCAACCTTCAACCCATGCATAGTACTAAGTACTATAGGTTCTAATACCTCTCGTGCTTGAAGGTTTCATTAAAAAAAAAAAAAAAAAATTAAATTCAGTTTGTAAGGGCAGAATGTTCCAGAGTGGATTATGTGACACTCCATTGTGTGGTATTGTGTCCCAAAGGTGTCACCAAATTTTTCATTATATCAGCATTGTTTCACTCTGATTTACTTTTACGCCGTGTAGTGATATAGTTTGTTGATTGAAATTCGGTTATTGAGAAAATAATGTATTTTCTTGCTATGTGACCAGTGAACTCTGGACTTTCTTTTTTGAAAACTAGTTGACTTAGTTGATTTCAGTTTACCTTGTTTAAGTTTGTGTATAGTAGTGCACATCTTCTCTCTTTCTCTTGTCTACATGTTTCTGTTCTGAAAAAAAAAAAAAGTTGCATACTATTGCATTTACTTTCAACTTACACATAAAGAACAAAAAAAAAAAAAAAAGTTGGCATGTTATTTTTGGCATGCATAAAGCACTGCTTTATGGTCATGCCTCATGCACGTGGATGTTATCTTATGGCAGCTTTGCATTTTATGGTCAGATACAAAAGGATTATGAGAAACTCGGGAACCTCTTGTTCACTTTCTTGTGTGATTCAGATTATGACTAATCTGAAGCACATAGGTATTGTTTATCACGGTGGAATTTGTATGAAGTTGAAATACAAATGGAAAGTCATGGATAATCATGTTTGTATTTTAATTAAAATAGAATAAAATACATGTAGTGACAAGTGAAATTAAACTGAAAACATTATGGGCACATCTTATGAATCTGAGTCACTATTTTGATTGTACAGAGCTGTGAATGTTGCACTAATTGCTCTGCATGTGGATATTGATTTGGTGGTTTGGCTGTACTGAAGTTTACTTATGGTACTTTGCATGATTGGGTAATGAGACTGCCTTTAAAATTCCATGAAATGTGATCTGGTCATGCTGATGATGGAAGACCTTGTTGAGGTCTTCCATGCAGATAAGGCAGGAATGACAAAACTGAGATGACCATACACAATGTGCAAATTCAGATTGTTGCACGTCTCATGGAACCTGTCCTTTAGTTAGCCAAAAAAAGATGAGTTATGTTGACAGTATTTTAAGGATGATATGGTGAAGGAAGGCTATGACTAGCTTTAGTGTTGTGACAAGGAGTTTTACAACACTGGTACAGTACCTGATTCGGCATGAACAGTATTATTGGCATTGGCAAAGTGTATTAAACTGATGGCAATTATATGAAGAAATAGCCTCTTGTTTGTTACATATGGTTGAACTCGGTTATAACCAGCTCCCAGGGATTGATGAAAAATACTGATTTAAATTTGTTACTTATTGTAACCATTGCAACACTTTTCTAAAGTTTCAAAGGTAATTGTTAATTACTGTATATGTTCTCACAGAAAACTTTGCGGCGCCTCCGTAGCCAGGTGGGCAGGAGCAGCAGTGCGTAGCACACGCTTCTTGATTAGACCAGGGTTCGAGCCCGTGATCACCAAATACGGAGGATGCGGAAAGGTCAGGGAATGACCACCGCATATCCCCGGAGCAATATGGCCTTAGTTGCTAATGCTCCTAAAAACCAAATAAACAAACAACAAACAGGAAACTTTGCCATAGCTTCCCAATGCAGTGTATTCTCAGTGTTAATCTCTTGCTGTGTCCAGGGTAATAACATGTGGGACCCACTTCAGGAATGGATTTAGTATCTAAAAACAGTTAAAAAGTTCATGTAAACATAGGTTTTGTTTCCAAGTTTACAACCCTTTTTGTGTTGCAACTATCTGCTTACATTTACAGGAAATGGTCAAAATGACCACTATGAACCCGAATATAAGCTTACAAATTCCTCATCACAAACCTCCTCAAAAATTCCACGTGTCTGGTTTTTTTTGGTGGCAGCCATATTCCACACATTGGCAGAGCATTTCAATGTTATCGATTTGTATCGAATAAACAGTGGCTTTCAGATGGCTCCACAAGCAAAAATCAAGTGGATTCGGGTCCAGGGAGTATGCAGGCCAGACATTGGGGCTTGCACGACCTATCCTTTTATTAGGGAATTGCTTATCATAAAAGTTCTAGCCACATGGCTAAAATGAAGCATAGTGCCGTCATGCATAAACCACATGTGATGTGTAACTTCTTCCAACAACTCATTTACATGTCCTCTTAAAAAATTGCAGTAGGATGTTCCTGCTAATCTCCCAGGCAGAAACAATGGGACCAGTTAAATTGTTGCCAATTATTCCTTCCAATACATTTGTGCTGAATTGAATAGTGGCATGGGAATTTTCTTTAGTCCATCAGTGAGTGTTGTGAAAGTTGACTACTTGATCCCTAGCAAATCCCACTCTATCAGTAAACAATACAGCAGATAGGAAATGCTGATCACAAGCATACATCTGTAGAAACCAAGTACAAAAAGCTTCTATGGCAGGAGGTCAGTTTCAGTGAATCCTTGTACTCTATGATATGAATAAAGCTGTTGGTCCCATAAAATTCTGCACACACAGTCACATGTCCCATGTGTTCTCTGCTGTTGCTATCCTTTGGGTGCTATCACCATCATTTTCTTCAACCTGATTGAGGATCTGTTTTTCCAAATCAATAGTTTGGTTGCTGATGTATCTACCATTATCTGAAATTCATTTTCTAAATGAACCAGTTTCTGCAAGACATTTATATATTCTCTGAAAGATCTTATTTGGCACATGGCAATTAGGGACGTTTTCTGCATACAGATATCTTGCCTTGTCTACATTGCCTCTAGTACATGAGATGGATGCCTGTCATCTCTTGACTTGAATAAGCTTCCATTATCACAACAAATGCACAGTATCAAAATGTCAATAACAAGCTCTGTAATGCCCTTGCCAGGAGAACTAACTGAAATCACTCAAAGAACACTACAGAACTTTGTTTACATAACTACAACAAGACCCTCTATGAGGTATTGAGCATTGTTTTTAAACAGTTGAATGGAGCCAGCTAAGCTAACTCAGTTTGTGGAAAGAATTGCTGGAACACAAAGATGGGTGTGACTTGGAAACAAGACAAAATGAGACCTACGTTTATACGATTTTTTTTTTTTTTTTTTTTTTTTCCCTGAAGTAGGTCCCACATGTTACAATTTGTAGGTGGCTGGATTTTCCTTTTTCTGATTCATCTTTATGATGAATGTCTCTTATCGATTGCTCTTAATCATGACAGGTAACTACTGTTTTTTGCTACTGCATATCATCATATTGAAATTTTGCTTACCACTAGATTGTTGTCTGGTTGTTGTTCCTTGATTGTGCACTTTTTGTGTTTCCAAATTTTAATGAATGGTCCAAAGGGGCCCTGTATATAGGGGAAAAGAGTCAGTTGCATAAAAAAAAAAAAAAAAAAAAAATTAAATCCTTTAATATTTGTGCCTAACTGTGGGGCTTCTCCTTTAGCTATTGTAAAAAATTCACAATGCTTTGCTTGTTCAGACTTATTGCTTCTGCCATTGTCAAGAAACAATATGCAACAAAGTTGCCAATGAAATTACTATCATTATTGGAATCCAAATGCAAAACATAGGGATTACAATATAGGTGAATGTGACATTCTCCATGCAGCATGGACAAGTTGTAAGGAGATTGCAAGGTGATCTTATGACTTGACGATTTATTGAATGTTTGCTTGTAGGGATAGAGCTCATAATCCCACTATGAAACAGTAGTAAGACCACACTTAGAATATGATATCTAGTATCTGAGAGAAGAAAAAAAAGTTTCTTGAAAGTGTGCAAAGCAGTAATTTGCTTGCTGAAGACACTCGTGTGACAAAAGACTTTGAGTGTATGGGCTATGAGCTTGGTAACTAGTCTGAATTCTATAAGGCCCTGAAAGGGGATAGTAAATTGTATGGAAGTGAACATATATATGCTTTGAACATTATATGTTCAACACATTATGCCTGTCCAGACCATCAGGCTTCTTCCTCTGTAATAGTCATATTTCCCAATTCTCTTTTTCAGACATATCCTCATCTGGGAGGGAGGGGGAAGAGAAAGAGAGAGCAAGAGAGGATTCATGGTCTCATTAGACATTTGTACAAGTCACATAAAGAGCATGACATCTCTGAAAGAAGAATCATGACTACTGTATAGTGTAAGGATGAAATCCTTGAGTTTTCTGTCAGTCCTTTTTAGCAGTACAGTAGGTTTTCACTTCCTTTTAACAGTTTATCCCCCATCCAAAACCCCTCAACGTGGGCATTTGTACGTGGTGAGGAGACCTCCCAGTGATGCTGCTGGGCTTCCAGATTAGCATCACTGGGATCTAAAGCCCATACCTTGGTTCCAGGGTTACATCTTTGGAATCCGGCGTGTGCAGCTGCGACCCGTGGAATTCGGAAAGGGGGATCCTGGTGGTTGAGGGGCCCAGCCTTAATACACCACTTTGGCTCCTGCTTCAACAAGACGGGTGGTCCCGGACCGGCCCGACTGGGATCAATCGGCGGGTGATTCTTACTGCTAGGGTTAACTGCGTTCCAATAAGTCTCCCTCCCTTTAGTCCTGGGATGGGATCGAGGCTTATTGGAAATGTGGGTATGGTGCTCCTAAGCTAACTTGGCGTCCCATTCGTGTACGCAGTACCTGCTAGTTCACGAATAGGCGTCCCCTCGTAGGGATCCGTGGTGGGTGAAGTACTTAGGGCATCGGAAATTTTTATTTTACTCCTATGAGTATAATAAACTCAAATTCTTCTGGGGCCCCAACAGGGCCCCTACCTAATCGAGACGATGACACAGAAAACACCTCTGCAAAAAGAGCCAGGGCTGAGGATACACCACCACCATCAGTGACACCGCTTTTCCTCATTCTCCATTCCACCAGAGTGCAGTCAATTGGAAAGATGTCACCCTTCTTTATCCAGAAAGGATTAGAGGGGTTGGCAGGTTCACCAAAATCCGTTAAACGACTGCAGTCTGGCGACCTTTTGGTTGAAGCTTCCAGCACAAAACAAGCTGTAAAAATCTTGAACTCTACATTCATAGGGGGAATACCTATCACCGTAACCCCCCCACAAAACTCTGAATTCTTCAAGAGGTGTTATATCAGAGTTGGACCTTCTTCATGTTTCTGGGCACCTCCGTAGCCAGGTGGGAAGGAGCAGTAGTGCGTATCACATGCTTCTTGATTAGACCGGGGTTCAAGCCCGTCACCACCAAATACGGAGGATGCGGAAAGGTCAGGGAATGACCACCGCATATATCCCGGAGCAATATGGCCTTAGTTGCTAATGCTCCTAAAAACCAAAAACAACAACAATCTTCATGTTTCTGAAGAAGAGATCTCTTCTGAATTAAAAGACCAAGGAATGACAGCTGTCAAGAGAATATCGATACGGAAGGATGGGAATCTCGTCCCTACTCGAGTTCTTATCCTCATGTTTAACACCCAATGGCCTCCAAGTTTCATCAAGGCAGGCTATCTAAACTGCCCAGTGAGGATTTATATCCCAAACCCACTGTGGTGTTTTAGATGCCAAAAATACGGCCACTCACAAACATCTTGTCGTGGTAACCCTGCCTGTGCTCGATATGGTGTTATAGACCACGAGAGCAAGAAATGTTCAGCTCCAAAACCGATTTGTGTCAATTGCCAAGGAGAGCACCCCGCCTATTCTAGAGCATGCCAGCGGTGGAAGGATGAAAAATAAATCCAAAAACTGAAAACAGAGCTGAATATCTCCTACCCAGAGGCCAGAAAGCGTATCCAACCAATAAATAGCGGGAAACCTTCATATGCCCAGAAGATTTCTGCAAAGTGCACTATCGTTACACAAACTGAGATTACCACCAAGAGAGTCATTCACTCCGATTGCACGCTATTTATTGAGTTCACAAAAGCCCACCAAAAAAACACAATCAGCTGCCACTCCTATATCCGTACCTCCTAGTGCTCCACCACTGCCAAAACCAAGTGGTAAAGAAAAGCCAAAAAGTTCAGAAGAGTCACCCGTGATACCAGAAACAATGGATGTAGAGAATAAGGAGGTACCGGATGAATCAGTCTTGAAACTCTTTGTGGAGGAAGAAATGGACACGGGACAGCGTCCATTCTTCCCCAAAAAAGATAAATCCAAGACTGACAAAAGTAAGCCTTCAGCACCTCGGAAGCCGCCTGATGGACCCACTAAGCCAAAATAATGGCTCAATTCCTACAATGGAATTGTCGTGGATTCCGGCGAAATACTGATGACATCAAGGCTCTCCTGCAAAAGCACGAGCCAGTTTGCTTTTGCTTGCAGGAGACTTATCTAAAGGCAAATGATGATCCCACCATGCATAACATCACAATTTTTCTTAAGGATAGAATTGTGGATGGTCCTGCTCATGGAGGAGTGGCTATCCTTGTGGGCAACCAGATCCCAGTTCAGCCCTTGCTAGTTACAACCAGCATAGAGGCTGTTGCAATTCACCTTACAGTGGGCTTTTTATTAATCGTGTGCTCTATTTATTTGCCACCTGGGACTGACATCTCTCAGGAAGACCTTGATGATCTTGTAACGCAGTTGCCTCACCCTTTCTTATTTCTCGGGGATTTTAATGGACATAACACCCTGTGGGGTAGTGCTAACATCAATGGAAGGGGACGAGTCATAGAGCATATGCTAAATGACAATGACCTTTCCCTTCTAAATACTGGAACAAACACCTTCTTCCACATGCCTACCCGTACTTTTTCTGCCATTGATCTCTCTATCTGCTCCCCTTCTCTACTCCCTTCACTCACTTGGGAAGTGGAGGAGAACCCATACGGAAGTGATCACTTCCCTGTGATAACCTCGTTACACAGTGGGAGACCGTGTCTTCCTTTCAGGTTACCATGGTGGAAGATTGATCGGGCTGACTGGACTGCCTTCCAACGTCAGGCAAATTTTGACCTCAGTACCATCAGTCAGGAGCCTACCAATGATGCAGTAACGTACATCACAGAAATTATTGTCCAAGCAGCTGCGAATGCTGTTCCAAAAACATCTGCCCGGTTTCCACCATTTCCCAAACCATGGTGGAATTCACAATGCACAGCAGCAAAAAAGGCTCAAAACAAAGTGTGGGGGGTATTCCACCGATATCCTACCATGACCAACCTTATAGCCTTTAAACGCGCACAAGCCAAAGCACGCTACATCCGCCATCATAGTCAAAAGGAATCGTGGATCCGTTTTACTTCATCAGTTACTCAGTCCACTAGTACTAAGTTGGTCTGGGATAAAATCCGGAAAATGAAGGGAAAATATACATCCCACCCTTCTTCAATCCTAGATTATAGTGGATGCACTGTTGCAGATCCAACTGCAATAGCCAATTCTCTTGGGGGAACATTCTCTAACATCTCTGCAACATCTTCGTATTCCCCAGAGTTCCTGGTCCTGAAACAAAATCGAAAAACAGGCACTTAATTTTAAGTCTAAGCGTGTCCATCCCTACAACAGGTCATTCACTATACAGGAACTGAAAAGAGCTCTTATTCTTTCCAAAGCAAGTGCTGTTGGACTAGATGGCATCCATTATGAAATGATTAAGCATCTTTCACCAAAATCTATGGATTATCTGCTCCTTCTATATAACAGAATCTTTATTGAAGGCCAGTTTCTGGATTCCTGGCACAAGGCAATTGTTCTTGCCTTTTGCTAAGCCAGGAAAGGATCCAAAAGTCACTACCAATTATCATCCTATTGCTCTGACTAGCTGTCTGTGCAAAATCCTGGAGAGAATGGCTAATTTTCGTTTAATTTGGTATTTAGAATCAAATGACCTCTCCAACATCCAGTGCAGCTTCCAAAGGAACCGGTCCACTCTGGACCATCTCATTAGACTGGAAACATCCATCCGGGATGCTTTCCTAAAACATGAACATTTGGTGTCTGTATTCTTTGACATGGAGAAAGCGTATGACACAACTTGGAGATTTGGCATCTTAAAAGATTTGCATAGCCTTGGTCTTAGAGGGCATCTCCCCATTTTTATTAAAAACTTTTTAGCCAATCGATCTTTCCAAGTTTGTGTGAGGTCCTCACTTCTCGTTCCTTCAGCCAAGAGGAGGGAGTACCACAAGGATCAGTATTAAGTGTCACGCTTTTCGCCATCAAAGTAAATTCCATCACAAAACAACTTCCTCCAACTGTAAAGAGTGCCCTCTATGTTGACTTTAGCATATTTTGTCAGTCATGAAACGTGAGGGTTATTGAAAGACAACTGCAAAAAGCCATTGATCGCTTTAATTAATGGGCACTTGCTAATGGCTTCAGGTTCTCGCCGGAGAAGACCGTTTGCATACACTTCTGTCGTAAGCGTAATCTTCATCCTGAATCTGAATTAAGGCTCAGACAAAATGCTATTCCAGTAGCCACGGACACAAAATTCTTGGGACTCGTATTTGATAAAAAGCTGACCTTTCTGGATCACATCCGTCGACTCCGCACAAAGTGCACAAGAGGCCTGAATATTCTGCGCTCTCTCTCCTCTACATCTTGGGGTGCGGATCGATGCACCCTACTATGCGCATTTACCATGCGCTTGTACGATCCAGACTAGATTACGGGTCCCTGATATACAATTCGGCCAGAGACAATGTACTTCGTTGGCTGGATCCTGTCCATCATCAGGCTCTCCGTATCGCTATTGGAGCATATCGAACATCTCCTGTCCAGAGCTTATATGTCAAAGCAAACAAACCACTGTTATCGCTTCGACGTAAGCAGTTGTCTTTAATGTACACTTTAAAACTGAAATCCCTGCCAGACCATCCTACGTGGCCATTCGTTTTTGAGCCACGATGGGGAAATTGGTATAACACCCGTAAGACTGCCAATCGTCCTTTTGGTATTCGTCTCCAAGAGCTACTCAAAGAACTTAATATCAAGGTAGACAAGGTTGCCCAAACACCAAAGCAACCCCTTCCACCCTGGCATGCTCATGTTCCAGCATGTGACTTGTTCCTTAGAAATTGGGGAAAGTCGGACACTCCATCTGTCTACCTGCAGCTTTATTCAGCACACCGAACTGGACATTCTGACTTCGCGCCAGTTTACACAGATGGTTTGAAGTCGGAATCATATGTGGGATCTGCTGCTGTCTTTACAGACACCACTACATCGGAGCAGATTCCCTCTGAATGCAGCATATTTACTGCAGAGCTGCATGCTATAGAGTTAGCCTTGGATCACATTAGTAAATGCCAATACCAATGGTTCATTTTATATTCCGACTCTCTCAGCGTGTTACAGGCTTTAATAATTGTGAGATATAATTCTCATCCATTTCTGTCTTGCATTCAGCAGAAGATTCACTTTCTCCATGAACGTGAATATGATATCCACTTCTGCTGGATTCCCAGCCACATTGGGATTAGGGGAAATGATTTGGCTGACACCGCAGCCAAATCAGCAATTCCCAATAATAATCGCTGCCTGTCAGTCCCCTATACAGACTACAGGCAAATAATACACCAGAAGATACACTCCCAATGGCAAGATTCGTGGAATAGACAGACTACGAATAAATTATATCGTATAAAGCCTGTAATTGAACCGTGGCAGTCTAGTCTGCGCAGGAATCGTAAGGAGGAAGTTGTTCTTGCCCGGACCCGCATAGGACATAGTCATTCGACTCATTCGTTTTTGCTGAGGGCTGATGATCCTCCTATGTGTGAGTCCTGTGGCACAATTTTATCAATTAGACACATTTTAATTGACTGTCCAGATTTTAGCAATATCCGTTTTACCGCTTTTAATCATCTGACTGAGCCATATACACTCAGTCAGATTTTATCCAACAAGGACAATGTGTCTGCTGTTTTTAGCTATTTTAAATTAATAAAGGTTTTTACTTGTATTTAAAATTTACATGTTATTGTTATTCTTTATTGATTTATCTTTTCTACATTTTATACCGTTATTATTTTATATCTTGACATGGTGACCTAAGTAATTAGGTCAGTGATATTTAAATTTTTATATATCACGTGGTTTTGGCACATTATAGCCTTAGTTGCTAATGCGCCAATAAAACCCAACAACCAACCAACCAACCCACCCCAAAAAAAAAAAAGAAATCAATAGAGCAACTGATGGTAAATTTCTTTTAGAGTGAGAATATTTCCTGAGTGTAGTAAGTTTATGTGGTGGAAAATCATGAGTCCTCAATGAACACCTACTTCCCTTCCAAGGACCTTACAACATGACTTACAAATTTCTTTTCTGGAGTACACTTCAGTAACACAGGACTTTTGAACATTAATGGCATGCATTGATCATGGGTGTTGTCTAGCTGTCAGAGATAATCATACCCCTGTCTATAACCTCATGAGTAGTTTGCATATTTCAGAAATGGCAAGATTTACCCACACAGTAATATTACATCATAACATGATGTAATTTCATATTACATTTCATTTATTTGTCGTCGCTTGGAAATAAATTAATGAAAAGGCACAATTTGGCCTTAGTAGCCCTTGTGTTGAACTCAGTACCAACAACATCACTTACTTGTATCATCTCTTTTGTAGAGTATTGCCCTTTTTTTCATCAATACCCCAACACTAGAAGTTATCAACTTTCAGTGTGAAATGTAGAAAAAAAATTCTTGGTAATGGTGAACCAGCAGTGTATATCCATATAGCAAGCAGCCTAACTGTTTTGGCCTCTAGTATGTGGAACTTCTCTGGGAAATTCTTAAGGGCCTCTTCAGTCAAGTTTGTAGTTATCCAGTTCAGGCGGCTGAAGTAAGCTTCCACTGCACCACCGAATTATTTTCAATTTTTCAGCCCACTGCACATACAAAAAAAAATAAAAAAATAAAAATAAAAAAAATAAATCATTATGTCATTTGAACTGGTTCGCTATGACCAAATTAGTCAGTGCACCAAACCAAAAGAATGAAACCTAGTATGTACAAAATTAGAAAATATAAGAATAAGAATATTCAGATGTAAGTCTGTCTTGTTATTTCTCTACAAGGAAAAACTTTTGTTACATTCTGTTCAACTATCTTAAGAAGTTTTGTTAAATTTGTGAATAAGTCAGTGTTAGTAAAAGTTGTTAGGTAATTGATATGGTTGGGCTGTTAGGTAATTGCTATAAAATGTGCATAATTAGCCTGTTTGTTGTTAAGCTAACTTTTCGAATTAGTAGTGTCTGTGTTTTTGTGGTCTTCATGTAATTTCTTATGCTAAAGATATTACATTAATTAAACTGAACAAATTTCTTTTGTTATAATGATGATTATAATTATATTTTATTTAGTACCAGTATCCTGATAGGGCCAAGCGGGATGTGTGTCATGCATTACAACAATATAGAGGACTTTTTGCAAAATTAGAAAATTTTGGTAAGTAAAAATTGAAATTATTGATAGCCATGTAATAAGTTTTATTAAAATTGTAATAAGTGATAGTTTTTGTTACTTTCTTTACTTTATTAGACTTTTCTTTTTTTCATTTCTGTTTCTTATTAAAAACAGTCATTTCTGTTTTTAATTGTGCTACTTTGAAAAAATTGTTGAAATTGGAGGAATTCTTAAAGGCCCTTTCACCTGGGGCTGTATATTATCTCAAGTGGATGGAGAAGGTTTCTCCTAAATTATTCTGAGTTTTTCAGCCTGCACAGTGTGCAAGTTAGCTCAGAACACATACTTATGAGGGGGGGTATCAAAAAGTTCATACCCTGACCCAGATAAAACCTCAGTAGGAAGATGCCATTTTTAATATAAGTTGTCTACATATTCAATGACTAACATGTGAAATTTCATTCCTGTAGGTCAGTGGTTCCCAAAGAACTGAGATCTACGGACCCCTTCAAAAATTAAAAAAAAAAGTTCCGCGGATCTCCTATATATACGTTCGTGCGTGCGTGCATGCATGCGTGTGTGTGTGTCTGTCTGTCTCGTTTTCTGAAAAGAAAATTCAAAGTTTCATGTTTAAAACAACTCAACTTTATTCTTATTTTTACATAAATATATAATAATAACTATTTATAATCAATTTGCTATACATAGAACAAATAATTTGACCGGTTCCAGAGGGTTGTTTCGCGGACACCAGTTTGGGAACTGCTGTAGGTGATCATCCACCAGAGGTGGAGCCTGGAATCTGAGGAAGGACGCTATGGTTGACAAAGTAGAGTATTGAGCAGTGATCAAGTTCCTGCATTTGCAGGGCAAGAAAGCTCAGGGAATTGACAAAGAAATGAAAGCTGTGTATGGGCACACTTGTCTCTCCTCTAACATTGTAAAAAAGTGGAAACGGAAGTTCCAGTGCAGTCATACAAGTGTCTTTGATGAGCCAAGAGAAGGAAGACCATTGACATCCACAGACAGGGTTGCAAAGGTTGAGCAGCTGGTGCTGAGTGACAGATGTGTGACAATTCATTTAATCACAAATGCAGTGGGAATTAGTTATGGGTCTGCCCACAGCATTTTACATTACCATCTGCACATGTCTAAGGTCTCTGCACAATGGGTTCCAAAATTTCTGATGCCTTTGCAGAAGCAATGTCGAATGCAATGTTCTAGCCAACTGTTGGATTTGTGTGCGGCTTTGAACTACTGCAGCACCCACCCTATTCTCCTGACCTAGCACTGTCAGACTTCTTGTTTCGAGAAATGAAGAAACCATTGTGTGGACCGTGCTTTGATTCATCTCAGGAAGTCATCAATGAAGTGGAATTGTGGTTTCTGGCAAAAAGTGTGGACTTCTATGATCAAGGCATTAAACAACTGATCCATAGAGGGAGAAATGTGTTACTATACATGGAGAGTACATAGAAAAGGATTAAAGTTCCTGTGAAGTTTCACCTTTCTAGGGCTATTATTTCTAGGTAAGGGTAAGAAATTTTTGATACTCCCTCATATGTAGGATGACTCATAAGTATGTTGCCACTATAATGGTCAAAAATATAAATACAAAACACTATAAACTGGAATTATTATTTTTTTATTTATACTTATTTTTGGAAAGTTTGGCAGAAAATTTAAAATTTCAAAAGGGAAAATAAGCAGATAATATCAACTCACATTGTATGGGCCATTAGTATCAATATGTTTTTCAAATTTCTGGACTGTGCCATTTTATACAGCTGCACACAATCCTTTGGAAATTCTGTCCTTTAAATCATTGATATCACTAGGTTTTGTTGCATATACCTTATCCTCAACTATATGTTACAACAAAAAAATCATGCGGAATACTACCTTGGGGTCAGGCAAACTTATTTCCAGATTGAGGTGTAGAAGCAATTTTGAGATTATATTAACATTGCATATTGGACTTTGTAAATATTTCAATCAGTGATAGCTATATTTGACCACTGCATAAAGCATCAACAACAGCACCAGTGGACACAAACTTTCCCCTGATTCTTCAAATAGTAAGTTATCTTTGGGGGGTGGCTTCTCCAAGTGAGCTGCAAATGTCCTCTGCTTTTTTTTTTTTTTTTTTTTTAACTCTGAAACAAAAAACACCTTCCCATAGCAGCAGTAATATACTTATGAATCATCCCCATACATAATACACAACTTTAGAGTAATAAGTGCTCAATATCTCCTATATTATATTAGTTATTACATAATTAAACAGGGATTACCTTGATTTCTTGTTATAGGGCAACTTCTGTCCAACTCTCCAGGTCCAACCCATAATATGATTAAAAAGGATATTAAACTGTCTTAATGTGTTCCATGCTGCTAGAGTGAATGCAAATTAATAGCCTGGGATCAATGCCAAGACCCCACTAAAGGCTGACTCGTCGTATGTGGGTTCCATGAGGGGGGTTCTAGAATTCTGTGTTAAACAACATGAAGCTTCAGTTCAATGGTCGAGAGCTGGTGCTTCTGAATTAGCATTTCACACCATGAATGAGGTTCATTCGTTCCTTTTTAATGAGGCAGAAGTCATTAATAGTCAACACAATTACAGCAAATTACTCATTGCGGAAACACTCGAAATGAAATTATGTAAAAATTCCATTAACATTCGCAGACTGTTCTTAATATCTGATGATTGGTCCTATGAACGCATACGTGATAACATATAGATTTTCTTTTAAATAAGACGCACCCATGTGTCTATTAGTTTCATTCCTTCCTGTGAACACATACTAGTGAAAAGTTTTCGTCCAACTTTAGGTGGAAGAAATATGTCATCACATAATTTTAATATTTTTAAACCATTTTAGTATTAGACATGATGTTTTCCGATGCCGATGGTTGTGTCGCGATTGGTGGTCTTGGGGTTGGGTTGGAATCTCGGCGTTGATCCCGGACTATTAATTTGCATTCACTCTAGCAGTATGGACGTGTGGAACACATTAAGACGTAGTTTAATATCGTTTTTAATCATTTTATGTGTTGGACCTGGAGAGTTGGATAGAAGGTTCCCTATAACAAGAAATGAAGGTAATCCCTGTTTAATTATAAATAATAATACACAACAAACAGTACAAACTAGATTACATTTCCTTTGGAACTGATGCACTGTGACCAGGTAGCTGATGTGGTAAAAATTCCCCCAAGTACAAGAAGAATAAATGGTAGGGAAGTATCCATATCTTATGCTGTTGCTATTTGTAACAGTGATATAATTGAAATATCACTGTTACAAGATGCTATGTATTGCGATTATCAGTTTAGAAATACAGTCTGTCCTCGTATAGCACGATAGTTGTGTTCCTAGAAACCCTCGTGCAATGCAAAATCGTGCAATATAAACAACAGGCCCTATGGGAAAAGTGGTGTTATGTGCCGACCACCCAAGATTGAACACACATTTGGAACCAAAACATTACCAAACACAATA